>NW_028324198.1:3239670-3540604 GCF_054372755.1 Phalangium opilio
ACACTGCACTCTCACTCTTTTTGTATAAACTTGGAAGGGAAAAGAGAGAATTTGAGGCGGGGTTTCAACTAAGCGCTATTTTCAGCGGAAAATTAAGCGTTGAATTCTTCAGCAACCTGCAGGGGAGGCTGGGTGGAAATGGGAACCGTTTATTGGTAGGCCCACCTGTGATGTCTATCCCTTAGTAACATGGGCATTTCTATAAACCAAGTTCATAATTTTAAAATTCAATAACTTTAAATCACATCTGTCGATACTTATTACAATGGGCACGTTCCATCGCACATAACACCTCACGACTAAACCTTTAAAATTCGACAACTGATTACATCAACCGCCGTAACCTCGACAACAGCTATCCCTAAGACATAATCGGTAATACGGGATATATTGTTTAGATAAAAATAAATCGATTGAAAAAGCGCTACTTGGCTGCTTTAATTCAAAAATTGGTAGCGGAAAAATACGGAAAATGGTCCGGAAAAATATAGCTCGGTAATTTTCCGGAAAATTTTCCGAGCGGAACATCTTCGGCGGAAAAGTTTCCCACTTACAACCCTATTTTACCCCATGCAAAACCGGGACAGGCCTGCTAGTATGACAAAGATGAATATGGGAAGCGAAATCTGTAAATTAGTCTATAATATTTACTTTTGCATTTGTTTCTGTTTAGACACGTGCGTTTTTAATTACCTAGTATGTTAACATCAAAAGCGAGAAAGATTTTAAATATTCGAGTGTTTGAAACTGACATTTAGTAATAATGTGGCGAAATAAATGACAGAGTTTACCAAGAATCAGTTTATTGACATAAAAAACGTACGAAAATCAATACGGCAGTGAATTGCCCCTAACGAGCAAACACATTTGTAACCTTTTTCTGAACGACAGACATAACTTTCTAATAAATTCAGGAGGCAAAGCGTTATAGGAAGCCATAACCATGTTCAGAAGATCTTCTCGACTCGCCGGAATTCTCTTTTCCATGTTTTTAACCATGTGTGACCACATGGTTCAATGGGATTGAGGTCCGGCGAGTGAGGCCATTCCAACACGTCGATGCCTTCGTTCTCCAGAAAGTTGGCCACAATTCGGGCATTGTGCGCCGGACAGTTGTCCTGTTGGAACCACAGGCTGAAATATAAATAGGAGCTTAATCAGCAAGTTCCATAGCATAGTGCAAATATACTTACCGGTTTCGCTCTTCAACATCATAAATCGCGGCCACGGAGGGAAGCATGGCGTTTCTCAACACCTCAATATAGGTGTGTCCGTTCAGACGTCCCTCAATCGGGTGCAATATGGCGACCCTGCCATCGCCAATGCATCCCCAAACATTGACGCTAAAACGTCCGCTCCTTTAAGTGTGATTTACGACATTCGGGTCATATATTTGGTTTGCCCTACTCGTCAACCATTTCACCGGTGAAGAGGACGAACTTTGAAAGGACTATTAAATGGCAAAAGCAAAATAAATTACAATTAATCGTATAATACCACCAATGAATTATGTTTACTTTTTCATCCGAAAAGAGAATGAACCTTTCTAGATCTTCCCGTGGCCAAGTTAACATTTCCTGGCAAAATTCCCGACGAGCGTGCTTGTGTTTCGGCGTAATAAATGGCTTATTGGCCGATCGACGTCTCCTTATTCCCGCTTTCTTTAATTTGTCCCAAACGGTTCCCGGTGTAACGTTGACACCAGTGTCGTTGTGCCACCTATCCCTTAGCGTTCTTATTGAAAGGTGTTTGTTGCTAGTTGCGTCACGAATTAGAGCCCTAGTCTCTCCAGCGTTGCCAACGATTGGTCTACCAGTCCTATCCAAGTCCTACATTTTAAACAAATCACCTTAAGACTCATCTAACCTTACGTAATCGAATATAACGACATTACTAAACAAAACCTTACTTGAACCCTTCGGAACCTTTCATATCGAGAAAACGTGTAACGAGCACCTCTACTGGAACACCCAACACGATTGGCGATTTCATCCCAAGTCCATCCTTGTCTTCTCAGCGTGATAATTTCGACACGTTGTCTTTCCGTGATTCGAGGCATGATTGAAACTGATTACTTTTGGGCAATGCACAATTATTTTTATAGCGAGTAACCAATGTTTTTTACTGTTGTAGGTTTAATTTAGAGTATCTTTAGATCAAGTAGAGATTTTTTAATTTTTGGCATGCTCAGCCTTCCGCGCCCACTTGGATTCTCCTCGCTCATTGGTCCGGAGCGAAATTAGATTCTCTATTCTGAGTGGCGGAGACGCTTTCGCCACTATTTTGGATTCTGAGCCGTGATTGGTGGCGTGCTGGAAGATTTTAAGGCTCATAAAATGCCTGAAGGTTATCTTCTTGGAGACAGTGGCTATCCTCTTCAGCCATATTTGATGACCCCCCTTCGTCAAGCCAGAACGCCGAATGAGCAGCGGTACAACCAACGTCACATGTCAGGTAATTGATGTTTATTAATCTACTAATTTTTACGTAAATAATATATAACACTTCAATATTGTGCCAATTTGTTGTTGAGTTTCTTTATTTAAAGCAGGAGCTACAGAGCAAGGCTTTGCAAAGGCACACACATTGACATCAACATTTTTGTTCATTAGGTCGCAACGTTATAGAAAGGGTCAATGGAATTTTGAAAATGCGATTTCCATGTTTGGATTCGTCCGGAGGAGTCTTGTGCTACAAGCCTGAGAAAGTGAATGATATCATAAGTGCTTGCTGCCTCCTTCACAACTTCTTGTTGGGCGAAGAAATGCCTGCAGAAGACGGTAAATTACGTTTAATTATCGCGTTCATTTTAGTTGTCGTGTCCTCAACTGAATGCCTGTGTTTCGTTTTAGTATAGTTTTCTATGAGAGAAACCATGTGATCTACCTTTTTTCTTAGTTCATGTTTATTTCCTTTGTCATGTGTCAGTGTTTGTTTTAGTCTTCAATTTTCCAATAAATTCACTATGAATCTCCTTTATATTCCTAGGTTTTAAACACTTAAGGTGCATTTTCAAAGGAGCGTGTTGAGGGTAAAAATCGAGCGGGTGCGAGAAAAAACTAAAAATTCTCGCACCCGCTCCGCGAGCAACCGTTTTCATTAAAGCAATATTTTTTGCGGGTGCGAGTAAAAGCCGCGAGCGGGGAAAAACATTGCTACCCGCTCCGATCAGATTCAATTAGATATTCTCGCTAAGCGTTTTTCATTCTCGCTTAATGTTTTTCGTAGCCAATAACGTCGAAAACTTGGGCGCGTGTTTTAAGTGCAGCGTGAGACTTAAAAGTCTACGTTTTAAGCCTAATTATTCCGAGTTTTAAAAGTGAATATAAAAATGGGTAAACAATTCTTAATAAACGAAAATATATGACTAATTTGAGCTGAGAATAAAAGGGTTTCTGATGAAAAGAAACAAAAGTTGATAGATTTAGTTAGAAAAAGAGACATTATATGAAGCTTATCGCCACACAGATTTAAAGAGAATAAATCGATGGAAGTAGCGACGAAAGTGGAGATGAATAGGCCTGGTACGTATTTTTGTGATATAGGTGTTTTCTTCAGCTAAAATGTTTATTATTTAGAAAACGAATGTAAAATATTTACTGAAAAAAACGGTTATCGCGCACATGAAAACGGTTGGCAAAACAGTATCGCTAGCGCAAGCGATAGCGAGAAAAGGAAAATTTCTTGGCGAGAAACAAAATATCGCACGTTCCGCTTCTCGCTAAAAATACCCTCTTCTCGCTACAAATACCCTCAACATGCGCCTTTGAACATGCACCTTTAGTCCTTTAATTTCCTAGAACTCAATTGTACATGCCCTATTGTTTGCTAATAATTCAAAGTAGTCACAATGGTCATCATGCAGGAAAATCCCTTCAATAGACACATTTTAATTAGTTTTATATATATGTAACATGAGTGTTAAAGAAAATTATTCCATTGCAGCTGTACCAAATCCAAAGGTGGTAAGAAACCTTGATGATGAGGACGACGATGAAGCCAGTGATGGTGATGATGATAATGAGCTGCTAAATGCAGGCAGGAGAACAAGACAAGCCTTGATTGATCTGGAATGTAAAGTCTTTTATTTATTTTTCATGAGTATCGTCATGGATAAAGAATGCACGTGAGGAAATTTGTTTGCACGCTACAGGATAGGCAACTCCCTCTCTGGAGCGACATCTTTTTCTGTATATACTCTGTTAGAGCATCGGTTGTCAGCACGCGCAAAGCAAGGTCTCTATGTAACCTAGCCTTGTAAGTGCTGTCAAGAGACAAAAAACGTTTAGGATCTTCAGGATTTCAAATATCCGCGAGTTTTCCGTCTCTTGCCAGCATGTACAAGGCTAGCGTACATACACAGAGACTTAGCTTTGCGCGTGCTGACAACCGATATTGTAACAGAGTATATACAGAATAAGCTGTAGCTCGAGATAAGGAGTTGCCTATCCTATAGCGTGAAATCAAATTTCCTCACGCGCATTCTTTATCCATGGTATCGTGTTATATCAACCGCGTGTTAATTCTGCAAGACGTGTTACCAACCATAGCTACACGTTTATGCCTTTAAATGGTAACAATCCATCTACATCAGTCATGTAGGGGTTATCGAAACTGTCAGGATGTCCCGATGCGAGTGAAATTATTTTTGTTAAATGTAACATACCACAGGATAGGATTATGAATCGCGTGAGGGATAAGCCTTTCACTAGACATATTGAATAGTTTGGAATATATAAATGATACCTGGAACTATTCGTTGCCTGGATTTACTAAATCACATTCATCATTTCGTATGTTGTATTCCAAACTATACGTTTGCCTACGTCGACCATGGCCCCTGAGCTATAGTATTCCGGCTATTACTTACGTGCCGGTGTCAGACAGTTCGCGACCAGGCATAATGCGCCAAAGCTCGGGTTCCCTCGCCACGACAAGGCCTCTGACACCATCCTTTGGGGCCCACAGGGGGAGGGGGATATATGGAAATAACTGTATTCCAGCGTTTATTTCATCTTGCAACAATATAACTAGCTCGAACTGAATACCGATGTTAGTAACAAAAAGTGCATCAATCAATATTACTAGGTGCCTTAAAAACCCGATGACATAGACAATTAATGGTTCCAGGTACACTTTTAGTGGTCTAAAAATTTACACCCTCATTTGTTGAGAGTTTAACACTCGTAAAATTACTGTCGTAATCCCATCCAATAGCATGTTACAACTAACGAAACCCCTTTGACTCCAGTGGTGAATTTCCCTGGTCGGACGTGTCCCTAAAGGTCGGTAAATAACAACATGGAACCTATAGATGATTGGAACGGTAATGATAAATGTGGTAAATACAAAGTAATGATATATCAGGTTTCTCTTGATGATATTACGACCTATTGTAGCAGAGTACCATGCAGATGTGACACATGTTCATGATATTGGGATGTAAATGAAGTGTAATTTTATGCTGTTTGTGTAGGATTGACGAACGAGACAAGGCTGTGCTGACAAGAGACTAACCATGGAACAGCAAGGTCATTAGACCTTCGTCCTTAACAATCCCAGCGTATAAGCGTCGGTCGAGCTCTTTCTCGAGTTAGAACCTTAACACGTCACACAACTAGTGCTCACCTAAAAAGCGTTTCATCTAATTCTAGAGTACATTTCACTCATGCCTGCTGGGTCCCGAGGCTGCAAGGTCGACCAGATACCAAACCTATAGAACTACGTGATTTGAAGACCGCGGACGTTGGGAACCAACTACTAGATGATCCATTGCATCCTTCAACCCATGAACCAGATTTGAGTGGATATCCATGTCAGAATCAATCCGCCCAGGCACAGTTTCCATGGCTTACCGATCCGGTGGCAGTAGAAGAGGGTGTCGCCGATCCGGTGGCAGGAGAAGAGGGTGTTTGCGATCCGGTGGCAGGAGAAGAGGGTGTTGGCGATCCGGTGGCAGGCGAAGTGGGTGTTGGCGATCCTGTGGCAGGCGAAATGGGCGTTGGCGATCCGGTGGCAGGCGAAATGGGCGTTGGCGATCCGGTGAAAGGCAAATGAGTATTGGCGATCCGGTGGCAGGCGAAATGGGTGTTGGCGGTCCGGTGGCAGGCGAAATGGGTGTTGGCGATCCGGTGGCAAGCGAAATGGGCGTTGGCGATCCGGTGGCAGGCGAAATGGGCGTTGGCGATCCGGTGGCAGGCGAAATGGGCGTTGGCGATCCGGTGGCAGGCGAAATGGGCGTTGGTGATCCGGTGGCAGGCGAAATGGGCGTTGGCGATCCGATGGCAGGCGAAATGGGCGTTGGCGATCCGGTGGCAGGCGAAATGGGCGTTGGCGATCCGGTGGCAGGCGAAATGGGCGTTGGCGATCCGGTGGCAGGAGAAGAGGGTGCTGGCGATCCGGTAGCAGGCGAAATGGGCGTTGGCGATCCGGTGGCAGGCGAAATGGGCGTTGGCGATTCGGTGGCAGATGAAGAGGGTGCTGGCGATCCGGTGGCAGATGAAGAGGATGTTGGCGATCCGGTGGCAGGAGAAGAGGGTGTTGGCGATCCGGTGGCAGGCGAAGAGGGTGTTGGCGATCCGGTGGCAGGCGAAGAGGGTGTTGGCGATCCGGTGGCAGGACAAGAAGGTGTTGCCGATCCGGTGGCAGGAGAAGAGGGTGTTGGCGATTCGGTGGCAGGAGAAGAGGGTGTAGGCGATTCGGTGGTAGGAGAAAAGGGTGTCACCGATCCGGTGGCAGTAGAAGAGGGTGTCGCCGATCCGGTGGCAGGAGAAGAGGGTGTTGGCGATCCGGTGGCAGGAGAAGAGGGTGTTGGCGATCCGGTGGCAGGCGAAGTGGGTGTTGGCGATCCTGTGGCAGGCGAAATGGGCGTTGGCGATCCGGTGGCAGGCAAAATGGGCGTTGGCGATCCGGTGGCAGGCGAAATGGGCGTTGGCGATCCGGTGGCAGGCGAAATGGGCGTTGGCGATCCGGTGAAAGGCAAATGAGTATTGGCGATCCGGTGGCAGGCGAAATGGGTGTTGGCGATCCGGTGGCAGGCGAAATGGGCGTTGGCGATCCGGTGAAAGGCAAATGAGTATTGGCGATTCGGTGGCAGGCGAAATGGGTGTTGGCTGTCCGGTGGCAGGCGAAATGGGTGTTGGCGATCCGGTGGCAAGCGAAATGGGCGTTGGCGATCCGGTGGCAGGCGAAATGGGCGTTGGCGATCCGGTGGCAGGCGAAATGGGCGTTGGCGATCCGGTGAAAGGCAAATGAGTATTGGCGATCCGGTGGCAGGCGAAATGGGTGTTGGCGATCCGGTGGCAGGCGAAATGGGTGTTGGCGATCCGGTGGCAGGCGAAATGGGCGTTGGCGATCCGGGGAAAGGTAAATGAGTATTGGCAATCCGGTGGCAGGCGAAATGGGTGTTGGCGATCCGGTGGCAGGCGAAATGGGCGTTGGCGATCCTGTGGCAGGAGAAATGGGCGTTGGCGATCCGGTGAAAGGCAAATGAGTATTGGCAATCCGGTGGCAGACGAAATGGGTGTTGGCGGTCCGGTGGCAGGCGAAATGGGTATTGGCGATCCGGTGGCAAGCGAAATGGGCGTTGGCGATCCGGTGGCAGGCGAAATGGGCGTTGGCGATCCGGTGGCAGGCGAAATGGGCGTTGGCGATCCGGTGAAAGACAAATGAGTATTGGCGATCCGGTGGCAGGCGAAATGGGTGTTGGCGATCCGGTGGCAGGCGAAATGGGCGTTGGCGATCCGGTGGCAGGCGAAATGGGCGTTGGCGATCCGGTGGCAGGCGAAATGGGCGTTGGCGATCCGGTGGCAGGCGAAATGGGCGTTGGCGATCCGGTGAAAGACAAATGAGTATTGGCGATCCGGTGGCAGGCGAAATGGGTGTTGGCGATCCGGTGGCAGGAGAAGAGGGTGCTGGCGATCCGGTAGCAGGCGAAATGGGCGTTGGCGATCCGGTGGCAGGCGAAATGGGCGTTGGCGATCCGGTGGCAGATGAAGAGGGTGCTGGCGATCCGGTGGCAGGAGAAGAGGATGTTGGCGATCCGGTGGCAGGAGAAGAGGGTGTTGGCGATCCGGTGGCAGGCGAAGAGGGTGTTGGCGATGCGGTGGCAGGACAAGAAGGTGTTGCCGATCCGGTGGCAGGAGAAGAGGGTGTTGGCGATTCGGTGGCAGGAGAAGAGGGTGTAGGCGATTCGGTGGTAGGAGAAAAGGGTGTCACCGATCCGGTGGCAGTAGAAGAGGGTGTCGCCGATCCGGTGGCAGGAGAAGAGGGTGTTGGCGATCCGGTGGCAGGAGAAGAGGGTGTTGGCGATCCGGTGGCAGGCGAAGTGGGTGTTGGCGATCCTGTGGCAGGCGAAATGGGCGTTGGCGATCCGGTGGCAGGCGAAATGGGCGTTGGCGATCCGGTGAAAGGCAAATGAGTATTGGCGATCCGGTGGCAGGCGAAATGGGTGTTGGCGGTCCGGTGGCAGGCGAAATGGGTGTTGGCGATCCGGTGGCAAGCGAAATGGGCGTTGGCGATCCGGTGGCAGGCGAAATGGGCGTTGGCGATCCGGTGGCAGGCGAAATGGGCGTTGGCGATCCGGTGAAAGGCAAATGAGTATTGGCGATCCGGTGGCAGGCGAAATTGGTGTTGGCGATCCGGTGGCAGGACAAGAAGGTGTTGCCGATCCGGTGGCAGGAGAAGAGGGTGTTGGCGATTCGGTGGCAGGAGAAGAGGGTGTAGGCGATTCGGTGGTAGGAGAAAAGGGTGTCACCGATCCGGTGGCAGTAGAAGAGGGTGTCGCCGATCCGGTGACAGGAGAAGAGGGTGTTGGCGATCCGGTGGCAGGAGAAGAGGGTGTTGGCGATCCGGTGGCAGGAGAAGAGGGTGTTGGCGATCCGGTGGCAGGCGAAGTGGGTGTTGGCGATCCTTTGGCAGGCGAAATGGACGTTGGCGATCCGGTGGCAGGCGAAATGGGCGTTGGCGATCCGGTGAAAGGCAAATGAGTATTGGCGATCCGGTGGCAGGCGAAATGGGTGTTGGCGGTCCGGTGGCAGGCGAAATGGGTGTTGGCGATCCGGTGGCAAGCGAAATGGGCGTTGGCGATCCGGTGGCAGGCGAAATGGGCGTTGGCGATCCGGTGGCAGGCGAAATGGGCGTTGGCGATCCGGTGAAAGGCAAATGAGTATTGGCGATCCGGTGGCAGGCGAAATGGGTGTTGGCGATCCGGTGGCAGGCGAAATGAGCGTTGGCGATCCGGTGAAAGGCAAATGAGTATTGGCGATCCGGTGGCAGGCGAAATGGGTGTTGGCGATCCGGTGGCAGGCGAAATGGGCGTTGGCGGTCCGGTGGCAGGCGAAATGGGTGTTGGCGATCCGGTGGCAGGCGAAATGGGCGTTGGCGATCCGGTGGCAGATGAAGAGGGTGCTGGCGATCCGGTGGCAGGAGAAGAGGATGTTGGCGATCCGGTGGCAGGAGAAGAGGGTGTTGGCGATCCGGTGGCAAGCGAAGAGGGTGTTGGCGATCCGGTGGCAGGACAAGAAGGTGTTGCCGATCCGGTGGCAGGAGAAGAGGGTGTTGGCGATTCGGTGGCAGGAGAAGAGGGTGTAGGCGATTCGGTGGTAGGAGAAAAGGGTGTCACCGATCCGGTGGCAGTAGAAGAGGGTGTCGCCGATGCGGTGGCAGGAGAAGAGGGTGTTGGCGATCCGGTGGCAGGCGAAGTGGGTGTTGGCGATCCTTTGGCAGGCGAAATGGACGTTGGCGATCCGGTGGCAGGCGAAATGGGCGTTGGCGATCCGGTGAAAGGCAAATGAGTATTGGCGATCCGGTGGCAGGCGAAATGGGTGTTGGCGGTCCGGTGGCAGGCGAAATGGGTGTTGGCGATCCGGTGGCAAGCGAAATGGGCGTTGGCGATCCGGTGGCAGGCGAAATGGGCGTTGGCGATCCGGTGGCATGCGAAATGGGCGTTGGCGATCCGGTGAAAGGCAAATGAGTATTGGCGATCCGGTGGCAGGCGAAATGGGTGTTGGCGATCCGGTGGCAGGACAAGAAGGTGTTGCCGATCCGGTGGCAGGAGAAGAGGGTGTTGGCGATTCGGTGGCAGGAGAAGAGGGTGTAGGCGATTCGGTGGTAGGAGAAAAGGGTGTCACCGATCCGGTGGCAGTAGAAGAGGGTGTCGCCGATCCGGTGGCAGGAGAAGAGGGTGTTGGCGATCCGGTGGCAGGAGAAGAGGGTGTTGGCGATCCGGTGGCAGGCGAAGTGGGTGTTGGCGATCCTTTGGCAGGCGAAATGGACGTTGGCGATCCGGTGGCAGGCGAAATGGGCGTTGGCGATCCGGTGAAAGGCAAATGAGTATTGGCGATCCGGTGGCAGGCGAAATGGGTGTTGGCGGTCCGGTGGCAGGCGAAATGGGTGTTGGCGATCCTAAGGCAAGCGAAATGGGCGTTGGCGATCCGGTGGCAGGCGAAATGGGCGTTGGCGATCCGGTGGCAGGCGAAATGGGCGTTGGCGATCCGGTGAAAGGCAAATGAGTATTGGCGATCCGGTGGCAGGCGAAATGGGTGTTGGCGATCCGGTGGCAGGCGAAATGAGCGTTGGCGATCCGGGGAAAGGCAAATGAGTATTGGCGATCCGGTGGCAGGCGAAATGGGTGTTGGCGATCCGGTGGCAGGCGAAATGGGCGTTGGCGATCCGGTGGCAGGCGAAATGGGCGTTGGCGATCCGGTGGCAGGCGAAATGGGCGTTGGCGATCCGGTGAAAGGCAAATGAGTATTGGCGATCCGGTGGCAGGCGAAATGGGTGTTGGCGGTCCGGTGGCAGGCGAAATGGGTGTTGGCGATCCGGTGGCAAGCGAAATGGGCGTTGGCGATCCGGTGGCAGGCGAAATGGGCGTTGGCGATCCGGTGGCATGCGAAATGGGCGTTGGCGATCCGGTGAAAGGCAAATGAGTATTGGCGATCCGGTGGCAGGCGAAATGGGTGTTGGCGATCCGGTGGCAGGACAAGAAGGTGTTGCCGATCCGGTGGCAGGAGAAGAGGGTGTTGGCGATTCGGTGGCAGGAGAAGAGGGTGTAGGCGATTCGGTGGTAGGAGAAAAGGGTGTCACCGATCCGGTGGCAGTAGAAGAGGGTGTCGCCGATCCGGTGGCAGGAGAAGAGGGTGTTGGCGATCCGGTGGCAGGAGAAGAGGGTGTTGGCGATCCGGTGGCAGGCGAAGTGGGTGTTGGCGATCCTTTGGCAGGCGAAATGGACGTTGGCGATCCGGTGGCAGGCGAAATGGGCGTTGGCGATCCGGTGAAAGGCAAATGAGTATTGGCAATCCGGTGGCAGGCGAAATGGGTGTTGGCGGTCCGGTGGCAGGCGAAATGGGTGTTGGCGATCCTAAGGCAAGCGAAATGGTTGTTGGCGATCCGGTGGCAGGCGAAATGGGCGTTGGCGATCCGGTGGCAGGCGAAATGGGCGTTGGCGATCCGGTGAAAGGCAAATGAGTATTGGCGATCCGGTGGCAGGCGAAATGGGTGTTGGCGATCCGGTGGCAGGCGAAATGAGCGTTGGCGATCCGGTGAAAGGCAAATGAGTATTGGCGATCCGGTGAAAGGCAAATGAGTATTGGCGATCCGGTGGCAGGCGAAATGGGTGTTGGCGATCCGGTGGCAGGCGAAATGAGCGTTGGCGATCCGGTGGCAGATGAAGAGGGTGCTGGCGATCCGGTGGCAGGAGAAGAGGATGTTGGCGATCCGGTGGCAGGAGAAGAGGGTGTTGGCGATCCGGTGGCAGGCGAAATGGGTGTTGGCGATCCGGTGGCAGGACAAGGTGTTGCCGATCCGGTGGCAGGAGAAGAGGGTGTTGGCGATTCGGTGGATTGAGAAGAGGGTGTAGGCGATTCGGTGGTAGGAGAAAAGGGTGTCACCGATCCGGTGGCAGTAGAAGAGGGTGTCGCCGATCCGGTGACAGGAGAAGAGGGTGTTGGCGATCCGGTGGCAGGAGAAGAGGGTGTTGGCGATCCGGTGGCAGGCGAAGTGGGTGTTGGCGATCCTTTGGCAGGCGAAATGGACGTTGGCGATCCGGTGGCAGGCGAAATGGGCGTTGGCGATCCGGTGAAAGGCAAATGAGTATTGGCGATCCGGTGGCAGGCGAAATGGGTGTTGGCGGTCCGGTGGCAGGCGAAATGGGTGTTGGCGATCCGGTGGCAAGTAAAATGGGCGTTGGCGATCCGGTGGCAGGCGAAATGGGCGTTGGCGATCCGGTGGCAGGCGAAATG
Source organism: Phalangium opilio (assembly GCF_054372755.1). Classification (NCBI taxonomy): domain Eukaryota; kingdom Metazoa; phylum Arthropoda; class Arachnida; order Opiliones; family Phalangiidae; genus Phalangium; species Phalangium opilio. The sequence goes on from NW_028324198.1 coordinate 3,251,910, forward strand.
GGCGTTGGCGATCCGGTGAAAGGCAAATGAGTATTGGCGATCCGGTGGCAGGCGAAATGGGTGTTAGCGATCCGGTGGCAGGCGAAATGAGCGTTGGCGATCCGGTGAAAGGCAAATGAGTATTGGCGATCCGGTGGCAGGCGAAATGGGTGTTGGCGATCCGGTGGCAGGCGAAATGGGCGTTGGCGGTCCGGTGGCAGGCGAAATGGGTGTTGGCGATCCGGTGGCAGGCGAAATGGGCGTTGGCGATCCGGTGGCAGATGAAGAGGGTGCTGGCGATCCGGTGGCAGGAGAAGAGGATGTTGGCGATCCGGTGGCAGGAGAAGAGGGTGTTGGCGATCCGGTGGCAAGCGAAGAGGGTGTTGGCGATCCGGTGGCAGGACAAGAAGGTGTTGCCGATCCGGTGGCAGGAGAAGAGGGTGTTGGCGATTCGGTGGCAGGAGAAGAGGGTGTAGGCGATTCGGTGGTAGGAGAAAAGGGTGTCACCGATCCGGTGGCAGTAGAAGAGGGTGTCGCCGATCCGGTGGCAGGAGAAGAGGGTGTTGGCGATCCGGTGGCAGGAGAAGAGGGTGTTGGCGATCCGGTGGCAGGCGAAGTGGGTGTTGGCGATCCTTTGGCAGGCGAAATGGACGTTGGCGATCCGGTGGCAGGCGAAATGGGCGTTGGCGATCCGGTGAAAGGCAAATGAGTATTGGCGATCCGGTGGCAGGCGAAATGGGTGTTGGCGGTCCGGTGGCAGGCGAAATGGGTGTTGGCGATCCGGTGGCAAGCGAAATGGGCGTTGGCGATCCGGTGGCAGGCGAAATGGGCGTTGGCGATCCGGTGGCAGGCGAAATGGGCGTTGGCGATCCGGTGAAAGGCAAATGAGTATTGGCGATCCGGTGGCAGGCGAAATGGGTGTTGGCGATCCGGTGGCAGGCGAAATGAGCGTTGGCGATCCGGTGAAAGGCAAATGAGTATTGGCGATCCGGTGGCAGGCGAAATGGGTGTTGGCGATCCGGTGGCAGGCGAAATGGGCGTTGGCGGTCCGGAGGCAGGCGAAATGGGTGTTGGCGATCCGGTGGCAGGCGAAATTGGCGTTGGCGATCCGGTGGCAGATGAAGAGGGTGCTGGCGATCCGGTGGCAGGAGAAGAGGATGTTGGCGATCCGGTGGCAGGAGAAGAGGGTGTTGGCGATCCGGTGGCAGGCGAAGAGGGGGTTGGCGATCCGGTGGCAGGACAAGAAGGTGTTACCGATCCGGTGGCAGGAGAAGAGGGTGTTGGCGATTCGGTGGCAGGAGAAGAGGGTGTTGGCGATTCGGTGGCAGGAGAAGAGGGTGTAGGCGATTCGGTGGTAGGAGAAAAGGGTGTTGGCGATCCGGTGGCAGGACAAGAAGGTGTTGCCGATCCGGTGGCAGTAGAAGAGGGTGTCGCCGATCCGGTGGCAGGAGAAGAGGGTGTTGGCGATCCGGTGGCAGGAGAAGAGGGTGTTGGCGATCCGGTGGCAGGCGAAATGGGTGTTGGCGATCCTAAGGCAAGCGAAATGGGTGTTGGCGATCCTAAGGCAAGCGAAATGGGCGTTGGCGATCCGGTGGCAGGCGAAATGGGCGTTGGCGATCCGGTGGCAGGCGAAATGGGCGTTGGCGATCCGGTGAAAGGCAAATGAGTATTGGCGATCCGGTGGCAGGCGAAATGGGTGTTGGCGATCCGGTGGCAGGCGAAATGGGTGTTGGCGATCCGGTGGCAAGCGAAATGGGCGTTGGCGATCCGGTGGCAGGCGAAATGGGTGTTGGCGATCCGGTGAAAGGCAAATGAGTATTGGCGATCCGGTGGCAGGCGAAATGGGTGTTGGCGATCCGGTGGCAGGCGAAATGGGCGTTGGCGCTCCGGTGGCAGGCAAAATGGGCGTTGGCGATCCGGTGAAAGGCAAATGAGTATTGGCGATCCGGTGGCAGGCGAAATGGGTGTTGGCGATCCGGTGGCAGGCGAAATGGGTGTTGGCGATCCGGTGGCAAGCGAAATGGGCGTTGGCGATCCGGTGGCAGGCGAAATGGGCGTTGGCGATCCGGTGGCAGGCGAAATGGGCGTTGGCGATCCGGTGAAAGGCAAATGAGTATTGGCGATCCGGTGGCAGGCGAAATGGGTGTTGGCGATCCGGTGGCAGGACAAGAAGGTGTTGCCGATCCGGTGGCAGGAGAAGAGGGTGTTGGCGATTCGGTGGCAGGAGAAGAGGGTGTAGGCGATTCGGTGGTAGGAGAAAAGGGTGTCACCGATCCGGTGGCAGTAGAAGAGGGTGTCGCCGATCCGGTGGCAGGAGAAGAGGGTGTTGGCGATCCGGTGGCAGGAGAAGAGGGTGTTGGCGATCCGGTGGCAGGCGAAGTGGGTGTTGGCGATCCTTTGGCAGGCGAAATGGACGTTGGCGATCCGGTGGCAGGCGAAATGGGCGTTGGCGATCCGGTGAAAGGCAAATGGGCGTTGGCGATCCGGTGGCAGGCGAAATGGGTGTTGGCGGTCCGGTGGCAGGCCAAATGGGTGTTGGCGATCCGGCGGCAGGCGAAATGGGTGTTGGCGATCCGGTGGCAGGCGAAATGGGCGTTGGCGATCCGGTGGCAGGCGAAATGGGCGTTGGCGATCCGGTGGCAGGCGAAATGGGCGTTGGCGATCCGGTGGCAGGCGAAATGGGCGTTGGCGATCCGGTGGCAGGCGAAATGGGCGCTGGCGATCCGGTGGCAGGAGAAGAGGATGTTGGCGATCCGGTGGCAGGAGAAGAGGGTGTTGGCGATCCGGTGGCAGGCGAAGAGGGTGTTGCCGATCCGGTGGCAGGAGAAGAGGGTGTTGGCGATTCGGTGGCAGGAGAAGAGGGTGTAGGCGATTCGGTGGTAGGAGAAAAGGGTGTCACCGATCCGGTGGCAGTAGAAGAGGGTGTCGCCGATCCGGTGGCAGGAGAAGAGGGTGTTGGCGATCCGGTGGCAGGAGAAGAGGGTGTTGGCGATCCGGTGGCAGGCGAAGTGGGTGTTGGCGATCCTTTGGCAGGCGAAATGGACGTTGGCGATCCGGTGGCAGGCGAAATGGGCGTTGGCGATCCGGTGAAAGGCAAATGAGTATTGGCGATCCGGTGGCAGGCGAAATGGGTGTTGGCGATCCGGTGGCAGGCGAAATGAGCGTTGGCGATCCGGTGAAAGGCAAATGAGTATTGGCGATCCGGTGGCAGGCGAAATGGGTGTTGGCGATCCGGTGGCAGGCGAAATGGGCGTTGGCGGTCCGGTGGCAGGCGAAATGGGTGTTGGCGATCCGGTGGCAGGCGAAATGGGCGTTGGCGATCCGGTGGCAGGCGAAATGGGCGTTGGCGATCCGGTGGCAGATGAAGAGGGTGCTGGCGATCCGGTGGCAGGAGAAGAGGATGTTGGCGATCCGGTGGCAGGAGAAGAGGGTGTTGGCGATCCGGTGGCAAGCGAAGAGGGTGTTGGCGATCCGGTGGCAGGACAAGAAGGTGTTGCCGATCCGGTGGCAGGAGAAGAGGGTGTTGGCGATTCGGTGGCAGGAGAAGAGGGTGTAGGCGATTCGGTGGTAGGAGAAAAGGGTGTCACCGATCCGGTGGCAGTAGAAGAGGGTGTCGCCGATGCGGTGGCAGGAGAAGAGGGTGTTGGCGATCCGGTGGCAGGCGAAGTGGGTGTTGGCGATCCTTTGGCAGGCGAAATGGACGTTGGCGATCCGGTGGCAGGCGAAATGGGCGTTGGCGATCCGGTGAAAGGCAAATGAGTATTGGCGATCCGGTGGCAGGCGAAATGGGTGTTGGCGGTCCGGTGGCAGGCGAAATGGGTGTTGGCGATCCGGTGGCAAGCGAAATGGGCGTTGGCGATCCGGTGGCAGGCGAAATGGGCGTTGGCGATCCGGTGGCATGCGAAATGGGCGTTGGCGATCCGGTGAAAGGCAAATGAGTATTGGCGATCCGGTGGCAGGCGAAATGGGTGTTGGCGATCCGGTGGCAGGACAAGAAGGTGTTGCCGATCCGGTGGCAGGAGAAGAGGGTGTTGGCGATTCGGTGGCAGGAGAAGAGGGTGTAGGCGATTCGGTGGTAGGAGAAAAGGGTGTCACCGATCCGGTGGCAGTAGAAGAGGGTGTCGCCGATCCGGTGGCAGGAGAAGAGGGTGTTGGCGATCCGGTGGCAGGAGAAGAGGGTGTTGGCGATCCGGTGGCAGGCGAAGTGGGTGTTGGCGATCCTTTGGCAGGCGAAATGGACGTTGGCGATCCGGTGGCAGGCGAAATGGGCGTTGGCGATCCGGTGAAAGGCAAATGGGCGTTGGCGATCCGGTGGCAGGCGAAATGGGTGTTGGCGGTCAGGTGGCAGGCCAAATGGGTGTTGGCGATCCGGCGGCAGGCGAAATGGGTGTTGGCGATCCGGTGGCAGGCGAAATGGGCGTTGGCGATCCGGTGGCAGGCGAAATGGGCGTTGGCGATCCGGTGGCAGGCGAAATGGGCGTTGGCGATCCGGTGGCAGGCGAAATGGGCGTTGGCGATCCGGTGGCAGGCGAAATGGGCGCTGGCGATCCGGTGGCAGGAGAAGAGGATGTTGGCGATCCGGTGGCAGGAGAAGAGGGTGTTGGCGATCCGGTGGCAGGCGAAGAGGGTGTTGCCGATCCGGTGGCAGGAGAAGAGGGTGTTGGCGATTCGGTGGCAGGAGAAGAGGGTGTAGGCGATTCGGTGGTAGGAGAAAAGGGTGTCACCGATCCGGTGGCAGTAGAAGAGGGTGTCGCCGATCCGGTGGCAGGAGAAGAGGGTGTTGGCGATCCGGTGGCAGGAGAAGAGGGTGTTGGCGATCCGGTGGCAGGCGAAGTGGGTGTTGGCGATCCTTTGGCAGGCGAAATGGACGTTGGCGATCCGGTGGCAGGCGAAATGGGCGTTGGCGATCCGGTGAAAGGCAAATGAGTATTGGCGATCCGGTGGCAGGCGAAATGGGTGTTGGCGATCCGGTGGCAGGCGAAATGAGCGTTGGCGATCCGGTGAAAGGCAAATGAGGATTGGCGATCCGGTGGCAGGCGAAATGGGTGTTGGCGATCCGGTGGCAGGCGAAATGGGCGTTGGCGGTCCGGTGGCAGGCGAAATGGGTGTTGGCGATCCGGTGGCAGGCGAAATGGGCGTTGGCGATCCGGTGGCAGGCGAAATGGGCGTTGGCGATCCGGTGGCAGATGAAGAGGGTGCTGGCGATCCGGTGGCAGGAGAAGAGGATGTTGGCGATCCGGTGGCAGGAGAAGAGGGTGTTGGCGATCCGGTGGCAAGCGAAGAGGGTGTTGGCGATCCGGTGGCAGGACAAGAAGGTGTTGCCGATCCGGTGGCAGGAGAAGAGGGTGTTGGCGATTCGGTGGCAGGAGAAGAGGGTGTAGGCGATTCGGTGGTAGGAGAAAAGGGTGTCACCGATCCGGTGGCAGTAGAAGAGGGTGTCGCCGATGCGGTGGCAGGAGAAGAGGGTGTTGGCGATCCGGTGGCAGGCGAAGTGGGTGTTGGCGATCCTTTGGCAGGCGAAATGGACGTTGGCGATCCGGTGGCAGGCGAAATGGGCGTTGGCGATCCGGTGAAAGGCAAATGAGTATTGGCGATCCGGTGGCAGGCGAAATGGGTGTTGGCGGTCCGGTGGCAGGCGAAATGGGTGTTGGCGATCCGGTGGCAAGCGAAATGGGCGTTGGCGATCCGGTGGCAGGCGAAATGGGTGTTGGCGGTCCGGTGGCAGGCGAAATGGGTGTTGGCGATCCTAAGGCAAGCGAAATGGGCGTTGGCGATCCGGTGGCAGTCGAAATGGGCGTTGGCGATCCGGTGGCAGGCGAAATGGGCGTTGGCGATCCGGTGGCAGGCGAAATGGGCGTTGGCGATCCGGTGAAAGGCAAATGAGTATTGGCGATCCGGTGGCAGGCGAAATGGGTGTTGGCGATCCGGTGGCAGGCGAAATGAGCGTTGGCGATCCGGTGAAAGGCAAATGAGTATTGGCGATCCGGTGGCAGGCGAAATGGGTGTTGGCGATCCGGTGGCAGGCGAAATGGGCGTTGGCGATCCGGTGGCAAGCGAAATGGGCGTTGGCGATCCGGTGGCAGGCGAAATGGGCGTTGGCGATCCGGTGAAAGGCAAATGAGTATTGGCGATCCGGTGGCAGGCGAAATGGGTGTTGGCGGTCCGGTGGCAGGCGAAATGGGTGTTGGCGATCCGGTGGCAAGCGAAATGGGCGTTGGCGATCCGGTGGCAGGCGAAATGGGCGTTGGCGATCCGGTGGCATGCGAAATGGGCGTTGGCGATCCGGTGAAAGGCAAATGAGTATTGGCGATCCGGTGGCAGGCGAAATGGGTGTTGGCGATCCGGTGGCAGGACAAGAAGGTGTTGCCGATCCGGTGGCAGGAGAAGAGGGTGTTGGCGATTCGGTGGCAGGAGAAGAGGGTGTAGGCGATTCGGTGGTAGGAGAAAAGGGTGTCACCGATCCGGTGGCAGTAGAAGAGGGTGTCGCCGATCCGGTGGCAGGAGAAGAGGGTGTTGGCAATCCGGTGGCAGGAGAAGAGGGTGTTGGCGATCCGGTGGCAGGCGAAGTGGGTGTTGGCGATCCTTTGGCAGGCGAAATGGACGTTGGCGATCCGGTGGCAGGCGAAATGGGCGTTGGCGATCCGGTGAAAGGCAAATGAGTATTGGCGATCCGGTGGCAGGCGAAATGGGTGTTGGCGGTCCGGTGGCAGGCGAAATGGGTGTTGGCGATCCTAAGGCAAGCGAAATGGTTGTTGGCGATCCGGTGGCAGGCGAAATGGGCGTTGGCGATCCGGTGGCAGGCGAAATGGGCGTTGGCGATCCGGTGAAAGGCAAATGAGTATTGGCGATCCGGTGGCAGGCGAAATGGGTGTTGGCGATCCGGTGGCAGGCGAAATGAGCGTTGGCGATCCGGTGAAAGGCAAATGAGTATTGGCGATCCGGTGAAAGGCAAATGAGTATTGGCGATCCGGTGGCAGGCGAAATGGGTGTTGGCGATCCGGTGGCAGGCGAAATGAGCGTTGGCGATCCGGTGGCAGATGAAGAGGGTGCTGGCGATCCGGTGGCAGGAGAAGAGGATGTTGGCGATCCGGTGGCAGGAGAAGAGGGTGTTGGCGATCCGGTGGCAGGCGAAATGGGTGTTGGCGATCCGGTGGCAGGACAAGAAAGTGTTGCCGATCCGGTGGCAGGAGAAGAGGGTGTTGGCGATTCGGTGGATTGAGAAGAGGGTGTAGGCGATTCGGTGGTAGGAGAAAAGGGTGTCACCGATCCGGTGGCAGTAGAAGAGGGTGTCGCCGATCCGGTGACAGGAGAAGAGGGTGTTGGCGATCCGGTGGCAGGAGAAGAGGGTGTTGGCAATCCGGTGGCAGGCGAAGTGGGTGTTGGCGATCCTTTGGCAGGCGAAATGGACGTTGGCGATCCGGTGGCAGGCGAAATGGGCGTTGGCGATCCGGTGAAAGGCAAATGAGTATTGGCGATCCGGTGGCAGGCGAAATGGGTGTTGGCGGTCCGGTGGCAGGCGAAATGGGTGTTGGCGATCCGGTGGCAAGCGAAATGGGCGTTGGCGATCCGGTGGCAGGCGAAATGGGCGTTGGCGATCCGGTGGCAGGCGAAATGGGCGTTGGCGATCCGGTGAAAGGCAAATGAGTATTGGCGATCCGGTGGCAGGCGAAATGGGTGTTGGCGATCCGGTGGCAGGCGAAATGAGCGTTGGCGATCCGGTGAAAGGCAAATGAGTATTGGCGATCCGGTGGCAGGCGAAATGGGTGTTGGCGATCCGGTGGCAGGCGAAATGGGCGTTGGCGGTCCGGTGGCAGGCGAAATGGGTGTTGGCGATCCGGTGGCAGGCGAAATGGGCGTTGGCGATCCGGTGGCAGATGAAGAGGGTGCTGGCGATCCGGTGGCAGGAGAAGAGGATGTTGGCGATCCGGTGGCAGGAGAAGAGGGTGTTGGCGATCCGGTGGCAGGACAAGAAGGTGTTGCCGATCCGGTGGCAGGAGAAGAGGGTGTTGGCGATTCGGTGGCAGGAGAAGAGGGTGTAGGCGATTCGGTGGTAGGAGAAAAGGGTGTCACCGATCCGGTGGCAGTAGAAGAGGGTGTCGCCGATCCGGTGGCAGGAGAAGAGGGTGTTGGCGATCCGGTGGCAGGAGAAGAGGGTGTTGGCGATCCGGTGGCAGGCGAAGTGGGTGTTGGCGATCCTTTGGCAGGCGAAATGGACGTTGGCGATCCGGTGGCAGGCGAAATGGGCGTTGGCGATCCGGTGAAAGGCAAATGAGTATTGGCGATCCGGTGGCAGGCGAAATGGGTGTTGGCGGTCCGGTGGCAGGCGAAATGGGTGTTGGCGATCCGGTGGCAAGCGAAATGGGCGTTGGCGATCCGGTGGCAGGCGAAATGGGCGTTGGCGATCCGGTGACAGGCGAAATGGGCGTTGGCGATCCGGTGGCAGATGAAGAGGGTGCTGGCGATCCGGTGGCAGGAGAAGAGGATGTTGGCGATCCGGTTGCAGGAGAAGAGGGTGTTGGCGATCCGGTGGCAGGCGAAGAGGTTGTTGGCGATCCGGTGGCAGGACAAGAAGGTGTTGCCGATCCGGTGGCAGGAGAAGAGGGTGTCGCCGATCCGGTGGCAGGAGAAGAGGGTGTTGGCGATTCGGTGGCAGGAGAAGAGGGTGTAGGCGATTCGGTGGTAGTAGAAAAGGGTGTCGCCGATCCGGTGGCAGTAGAAGAGGGTGTTGGCGATCCGGTGGCAGGCGAATGGGTGTTGGCGATCCTGTGGCAGGAGCAGAGGGTGTTGGCGATCCGGTGGCAGGCGAAGTGGGTGTTGGCGATCCTGTGGCAGGCGAAATGGGCGTTGGCGATCCGGTGGCAGAAGAAATGGGCGTTGGCGATCCGGTGGCAGATGAAGAGGGTGCTGGCGATCCGGTGGCAGGAGAAGAGGATGTTGGCGATCCGGTGGCAGGAGAAGAGGGTGTTGGCGATCCGGTGGCAGGCGAAGAGGGTGTTGGCGATCCGGTGGCAGGACAAGAAGGTGTTGCCGATCCGGTGGCAGGAGAAGAGGGTGTCGCCGATCCGGTGGCAGGAGAAGAGGGTGAAGGCGATTCGGTGGTAGGAGAAAAGGGTGTCGCCGATCCGGTGGCAGTAGAAGAGGGTGTCGCCGATCCGGTGGCAGGAGAAGAGGGTGTTGGCGATCCTGTCGCAGGCGAAATGGGCGTTGGCGATCCGGTGGCAGGCGAAATGGGCGTTGGCGATCCGGTGGCAGGCGAAATGGGCGTTGGCGATCCGGTGAAAGGCAAATGAGTATTGGCGATCCGGTGGCAGGCGAAATGGGTGTTAACGGTCCGGTGGCAGGCGAAATGGGTGTTGGCGATCCGGTGGCAGGCGAAATGGGCGTTGGCGATCCGGTGGCAGGCGAAATGGGCGTTGGCGATCCGGTGGCAGGCGAAATGGGCGCTGGCGATCCGGTGGCAGGAGAAGAGGATGTTGGCGATCCGGTGGCAGGAGAAGAGGGTGTTGGCGATCCGGTGGCAGGCGAAGAGGGTGTTGGCGATCCGGTGGCAGGACAAGAAGGTGTTGCCGATACGGTGGCAGGAGAAGAGGGTGTCGCCGATCCGGTGGCAGGAGAAGAGGGTGTTGGCGATTCGGTGTCAGGAGAAGAGGGTGAAGGCGATTCGGTGGTAGGAGAAAAGGGTGTCGCCGATCCGGTGGCAGTAGAAGAGGGTGTCGCCGATCCGGTGGCAGGAGAAGAGAGTGTTGGCGATCCGGTGGCAGGAGAAGAGGGTGTTGGCGATCCGGTGGCAGGCGAAGTGGGTGTTGGCGATCCGGTGGCAGGCGAAATGGGCGTTGGCGATCCGGTGGCAGGCGAAATGGGCGTTTTCGATCCGGTGGCAGGCGAAATGGGCGTTGGCGACCCGGTGGCAGGCGAAATGGGTGTTGGCGATCCGGTGGCAGGAGAAGAGGGTGCTGGCGATCCGGTAGCAGGCGAAATGGGCGTTGGCGATCCGGTGGCAGGCGAAATGGGCGTTGGCGATCCGGTGGCAGGAGAAGAGGGTGCTGGCGATACGGTAGCAAACGAAATGGGCGTTGGCGATCCGGTGGCAGGAGAAGAGGGTGTTGGCGATCCGGTGGCAGATGAAGAGGGTGCTGGCGATCCGGTGGCAGGAGAAGAGGATGTTGGCGATCCGGTGGCAGGAGAAGAGGGTGTCGCCGATCCGGTGGCAGGAGAAGAGGGTGTTGCCGATCCGGTGGCAGGCGAAATGGGCGTTGGCGATCCGGTGGCAGGCGAAATGGGCGTTGGCGATCCGGTGGCAGGCGAAATGGGCGTTGGCGATCCGGTGAAAGGCAAATGAGTATTGGCGATCCGGTGGCAGGCGAAATGGGTGTTGGCGATCCGGTGGCAGGACAAGAAGGTGTTGCCGATCCGGTGGCAGGAGAAGAGGGTGTTGGCGATTCGGTGGCAGGAGAAGAGGGTGTAGGCGATTCGGTGGTAGGAGAAAAGGGTGTCACCGATCCGGTGGCAGTAGAAGAGGGTGTCGCCGATCCGGTGGCAGGAGAAGAGGGTGTTGGCGATCCGGTGGCAGGAGAAGAGGGTGTTGGCGATCCGGTGGCAGGCGAAGTGGGTGTTGGCGATCCTTTGGCAGGCGAAATGGACGTTGGCGATCCGGTGGCAGGCGAAATGGGCGTTGGCGATCCGGTGAAAGGCAAATGAGTATTGGCGATCCGGTGGCAGGCGAAATGGGTGTTGGCGGTCCGGTGGCAGGCGAAATGGGTGTTGGCGATCCTAAGGCAAGCGAAATGGTTGTTGGCGATCCGGTGGCAGGCGAAATGGGCGTTGGCGATCCGGTGGCAGGCGAAATGGGCGTTGGCGATCCGGTGAAAGGCAAATGAGTATTGGCGATCCGGTGGCAGGCGAAATGGGTGTTGGCGATCCGGTGGCAGGCGAAATGAGCGTTGGCGATCCGGTGAAAGGTAAATGAGTATTGGCGATCCGGTGAAAGGCAAATGAGTATTGGCGATCCGGTGGCAGGCGAAATGGGTGTTGGCGATCCGGTGGCAGGCGAAATGAGCGTTGGCGATCCGGTGGCAGATGAAGAGGGTGCTGGCGATCCGGTGGCAGGAGAAGAGGATGTTGGCGATCCGGTGGCAGGAGAAGAGGGTGTTGGCGATCCGGTGGCAGGCGAAATGGGTGTTGGCGATCCGGTGGCAGGACAAGAAAGTGTTGCCGATCCGGTGGCAGGAGAAGAGGGTGTTGGCGATTCGGTGGATTGAGAAGAGGGTGTAGGCGATTCGGTGGTAGGAGAAAAGGGTGTCACCGATCCGGTGGCAGTAGAAGAGGGTGTCGCCGATCCGGTGACAGGAGAAGAGGGTGTTGGCGATCCGGTGGCAGGAGAAGAGGGTGTTGGCAATCCGGTGGCAGGCGAAGTGGGTGTTGGCGATCCTTTGGCAGGCGAAATGGACGTTGGCGATCCGGTGGCAGGCGAAATGGGCGTTGGCGATCCGGTGAAAGGCAAATGAGTATTGGCGATCCGGTGGCAGGCGAAATGGATGTTGGCGGTCCGGTGGCAGGCGAAATGGGTGTTGGCGATCCGGTGGCAAGCGAAATGGGCGTTGGCGATCCGGTGGCAGGCGAAATGGGCGTTGGCGATCCGGTGGCAGGCGAAATGGGCGTTGGCGATCCGGTGAAAGGCAAATGAGTATTGGCGATCCGGTGGCAGGCGAAATGGGTGTTGGCGATCCGGTGGCAGGCGAAATGAGCGTTGGCGATCCGGTGAAAGGCAAATGAGTATTGGCGATCCGGTGGCAGGCGAAATGGGTGTTGGCGATCCGGTGGCAGGCGAAATGGGCGTTGGCGGTCCGGTGGCAGGCGAAATGGGTGTTGGCGATCCGGTGGCAGGCGAAATGGGCGTTGGCGATCCGGTGGCAGATGAAGAGGGTGCTGGCGATCCGGTGGCAGGAGAAGAGGATGTTGGCGATCCGGTGGCAGGAGAAGAGGGTGTTGGCGATCCGGTGGCAGGACAAGAAGGTGTTGCCGATCCGGTGGCAGGAGAAGAGGGTGTTGGCGATTCGGTGGCAGGAGAAGAGGGTGTAGGCGATTCGGTGGTAGGAGAAAAGGGTGTCACCGATCCGGTGGCAGTAGAAGAGGGTGTCGCCGATCCGGTGGCAGGAGAAGAGGGTGTTGGCGATCCGGTGGCAGGAGAAGAGGGTGTTGGCGATCCGGTGGCAGGCGAAGTGGGTGTTGGCGATTCGGTGGTAGGAGAAAAGGGTGTCACCGATCCGGTGGCAGTAGAAGAGGGTGTCGCCGATCCGGTGACAGGAGAAGAGGGTGTTGGCGATCCGGTGGCAGGAGAAGAGGGTGTTGGCAATCCGGTGGCAGGCGAAGTGGGTGTTGGCGATCCTTTGGCAGGCGAAATGGACGTTGGCGATCCGGTGGCAGGCGAAATGGGCGTTGGCGATCCGGTGAAAGGCAAATGAGTATTGGCGATCCGGTGGCAGGCGAAATGGATGTTGGCGGTCCGGTGGCAGGCGAAATGGGTGTTGGCGATCCGGTGGCAAGCGAAATGGGCGTTGGCGATCCGGTGGCAGGCGAAATGGGCGTTGGCGATCCGGTGGCAGGCGAAATGGGCGTTGGCGATCCGGTGAAAGGCAAATGAGTATTGGCGATCCGGTGGCAGGCGAAATGGGTGTTGGCGATCCGGTGGCAGGCGAAATGAGCGTTGGCGATCCGGTGAAAGGCAAATGAGTATTGGCGATCCGGTGGCAGGCGAAATGGGTGTTGGCGATCCGGTGGCAGGCGAAATGGGCGTTGGCGGTCCGGTGGCAGGCGAAATGGGTGTTGGCGATCCGGTGGCAGGCGAAATGGGCGTTGGCGATCCGGTGGCAGATGAAGAGGGTGCTGGCGATCCGGTGGCAGGAGAAGAGGATGTTGGCGATCCGGTGGCAGGAGAAGAGGGTGTTGGCGATCCGGTGGCAGGACAAGAAGGTGTTGCCGATCCGGTGGCAGGAGAAGAGGGTGTTGGCGATTCGGTGGCAGGAGAAGAGGGTGTAGGCGATTCGGTGGTAGGAGAAAAGGGTGTCACCGATCCGGTGGCAGTAGAAGAGGGTGTCGCCGATCCGGTGGCAGGAGAAGAGGGTGTTGGCGATCCGGTGGCAGGAGAAGAGGGTGTTGGCGATCCGGTGGCAGGCGAAGTGGGTGTTGGCGATCCTTTGGCAGGCGAAATGGACGTTGGCGATCCGGTGGCAGGCGAAATGGGCGTTGGCGATCCGGTGAAAGGCAAATGAGTATTGGCGATCCGGTGGCAGGCGAAATGGGTGTTGGCGGTCCGGTGGCAGGCGAAATGGGTGTTGGCGATCCGGTGGCAAGCGAAATGGGCGTTGGCGATCCGGTGGCAGGCGAAATGGGCGTTGGCGATCCGGTGACAGGCGAAATGGGCGTTGGCGATCCGGTGGCAGATGAAGAGGGTGCTGGCGATCCGGTGGCAGGAGAAGAGGATGTTGGCGATCCGGTTGCAGGAGAAGAGGGTGTTGGCGATCCGGTGGCAGGCGAAGAGGTTGTTGGCGATCCGGTGGCAGGACAAGAAGGTGTTGCCGATCCGGTGGCAGGAGAAGAGGGTGTCGCCGATCCGGTGGCAGGAGAAGAGGGTGTTGGCGATTCGGTGGCAGGAGAAGAGGGTGTAGGCGATTCGGTGGTAGTAGAAAAGGGTGTCGCCGATCCGGTGGCAGTAGAAGAGGGTGTTGGCGATCCGGTGGCAGGCGAAGTGGGTGTTGGCGATCCTGTGGCAGGAGCAGAGGGTGTTGGCGATCCGGTGGCAGGCGAAGTGGGTGTTGGCGATCCTGTGGCAGGCGAAATGGGCGTTGGCGATCCGGTGGCAGAAGAAATGGGCGTTGGCGATCCGGTGGCAGATGAAGAGGGTGCTGGCGATCCGGTGGCAGGAGAAGAGGATGTTGGCGATCCGGTGGCAGGAGAAGAGGGTGTTGGCGATCCGGTGGCAGGCGAAGAGGGTGTTGGCGATCCGGTGGCAGGACAAGAAGGTGTTGCCGATCCGGTGGCAGGAGAAGAGGGTGTCGCCGATCCGGTGGCAGGAGAAGAGGGTGAAGGCGATTCGGTGGTAGGAGAAAAGGGTGTCGCCGATCCGGTGGCAGTAGAAGAGGGTGTCGCCGATCCGGTGGCAGGAGAAGAGGGTGTTGGCGATCCTGTCGCAGGCGAAATGGGCGTTGGCGATCCGGTGGCAGGCGAAATGGGCGTTGGCGATCCGGTGGCAGGCGAAATGGGCGTTGGCGATCCGGTGAAAGGCAAATGAGTATTGGCGATCCGGTGGCAGGCGAAATGGGTGTTAACGGTCCGGTGGCAGGCGAAATGGGTGTTGGCGATCCGGTGGCAGGCGAAATGGGCGTTGGCGATCCGGTGGCAGGCGAAATGGGCGTTGGCGATCCGGTGGCAGGCGAAATGGGCGCTGGCGATCCGGTGGCAGGAGAAGAGGATGTTGGCGATCCGGTGGCAGGAGAAGAGGGTGTTGGCGATCCGGTGGCAGGCGAAGAGGGTGTTGGCGATCCGGTGGCAGGACAAGAAGGTGTTGCCGATACGGTGGCAGGAGAAGAGGGTGTCGCCGATCCGGTGGCAGGAGAAGAGGGTGTTGGCGATTCGGTGTCAGGAGAAGAGGGTGAAGGCGATTCGGTGGTAGGAGAAAAGGGTGTCGCCGATCCGGTGGCAGTAGAAGAGGGTGTCGCCGATCCGGTGGCAGGAGAAGAGAGTGTTGGCGATCCGGTGGCAGGAGAAGAGGGTGTTGGCGATCCGGTGGCAGGCGAAGTGGGTGTTGGCGATCCGGTGGCAGGCGAAATGGGCGTTGGCGATCCGGTGGCAGGCGAAATGGGCGTTTTCGATCCGGTGGCAGGCGAAATGGGCGTTGGCGACCCGGTGGCAGGCGAAATGGGTGTTGGCGATCCGGTGGCAGGAGAAGAGGGTGCTGGCGATCCGGTAGCAGGCGAAATGGGCGTTGGCGATCCGGTGGCAGGCGAAATGGGCGTTGGCGATCCGGTGGCAGGAGAAGAGGGTGCTGGCGATACGGTAGCAAACGAAATGGGCGTTGGCGATCCGGTGGCAGGAGAAGAGGGTGTTGGCGATCCGGTGGCAGATGAAGAGGGTGCTGGCGATCCGGTGGCAGGAGAAGAGGATGTTGGCGATCCGGTGGCAGGAGAAGAGGGTGTCGCCGATCCGGTGGCAGGAGAAGAGGGTGTTGCCGATCCGGTGGCAGGCGAAATGGGCGTTGGCGATCCGGTGGCAGGCGAAATGGGCGTTGGCGATCCGGTGGCAGGCGAAATGGGCGTTGGCGATCCGGTGGCAGGCGAAATGGGCGTTGGCGATCCGGTGGCAGATGAAGAGGGTGTTGCCGATCCGGTGGCAGGCGAAATGGGCGTTGGCGATCCGGTGGCAGGCGAAATGGGCGTTGGCGATCCGGTGGCAGATGAAGAGGGTGCTGGCGATCCGGTGGCAAGAGAAGAGGATGTTGGCGATCCGGTGGCAGGAGAAGAGGGTGTTGGCGATCCGGTGGCAGGAGAAGAGGGTGTTGGCGATCCGGTGGCAGGCGAAGTGGGTGTTGGCGATCATTTGGCAGGCGAAATGGGCGTTGGCGATCCGGTGAAAGGCAAATGAGTATTGGCGATCCGGTGGCAGGCGAAATGGGTGTTGGCGGTCCGGTGGCAGGCGAAATGGGTGTTGGCGATCCGGTGGCAAGCGAAATGGGCGTTGGCGATCCGGTGGCAGGAGAAGAGGGTGCTGGCGATACGGTAGCAAACGAAATGGGCGTTGGCGATCCGGTGGCAGGAGAAGAGGGTGTTGGCGATCCGGTGGCAGATGAAGAGGGTGCTGGCGATCCGGTGGCAGGAGAAGAGGATGTTGGCGATCCGGTGGCAGGAGAAGAGGGTGTCGCCGATCCGGTGGCAGGAGAAGAGGGTGTTGCCGATCCGGTGGCAGGAGAAGAGGGTGTTGGCAATCCGGTGGCAGGCGAAGTGGGTGTTGGCGATCCTTTGGCAGGCGAAATGGACGTTGGCGATCCGGTGGCAGGCGAAATGGGCGTTGGCGATCCGGTGAAAGGCAAATGAGTATTGGCGATCCGGTGGCAGGCGAAATGGATGTTGGCGGTCCGGTGGCAGGCGAAATGGGTGTTGGCGATCCGGTGGCAAGCGAAATGGGCGTTGGCGATCCGGTGGCAGGCGAAATGGGCGTTGGCGATCCGGTGGCAGGCGAAATGGGCGTTGGCGATCCGGTGAAAGGCAAATGAGTATTGGCGATCCGGTGGCAGGCGAAATGGGTGTTGGCGATCCGGTGGCAGGCGAAATGAGCGTTGGCGATCCGGTGAAAGGCAAATGAGTATTGGCGATCCGGTGGCAGGCGAAATGGGTGTTGGCGATCCGGTGGCAGGCGAAATGGGCGTTGGCGGTCCGGTGGCAGGCGAAATGGGTGTTGGCGATCCGGTGGCAGGCGAAATGGGCGTTGGCGATCCGGTGGCAGATGAAGAGGGTGCTGGCGATCCGGTGGCAGGAGAAGAGGATGTTGGCGATCCGGTGGCAGGAGAAGAGGGTGTTGGCGATCCGGTGGCAGGACAAGAAGGTGTTGCCGATCCGGTGGCAGGAGAAGAGGGTGTTGGCGATTCGGTGGCAGGAGAAGAGGGTGTAGGCGATTCGGTGGTAGGAGAAAAGGGTGTCACCGATCCGGTGGCAGTAGAAGAGGGTGTCGCCGATCCGGTGGCAGGAGAAGAGGGTGTTGGCGATCCGGTGGCAGGAGAAGAGGGTGTTGGCGATCCGGTGGCAGGCGAAGTGGGTGTTGGCGATCCTTTGGCAGGCGAAATGGACGTTGGCGATCCGGTGGCAGGCGAAATGGGCGTTGGCGATCCGGTGAAAGGCAAATGAGTATTGGCGATCCGGTGGCAGGCGAAATGGGTGTTGGCGGTCCGGTGGCAGGCGAAATGGGTGTTGGCGATCCGGTGGCAAGCGAAATGGGCGTTGGCGATCCGGTGGCAGGCGAAATGGGCGTTGGCGATCCGGTGACAGGCGAAATGGGCGTTGGCGATCCGGTGGCAGATGAAGAGGGTGCTGGCGATCCGGTGGCAGGAGAAGAGGATGTTGGCGATCCGGTTGCAGGAGAAGAGGGTGTTGGCGATCCGGTGGCAGGCGAAGAGGTTGTTGGCGATCCGGTGGCAGGACAAGAAGGTGTTGCCGATCCGGTGGCAGGAGAAGAGGGTGTCGCCGATCCGGTGGCAGGAGAAGAGGGTGTTGGCGATTCGGTGGCAGGAGAAGAGGGTGTAGGCGATTCGGTGGTAGTAGAAAAGGGTGTCGCCGATCCGGTGGCAGTAGAAGAGGGTGTTGGCGATCCGGTGGCAGGCGAAGTGGGTGTTGGCGATCCTGTGGCAGGAGCAGAGGGTGTTGGCGATCCGGTGGCAGGCGAAGTGGGTGTTGGCGATCCTGTGGCAGGCGAAATGGGCGTTGGCGATCCGGTGGCAGAAGAAATGGGCGTTGGCGATCCGGTGGCAGATGAAGAGGGTGCTGGCGATCCGGTGGCAGGAGAAGAGGATGTTGGCGATCCGGTGGCAGGAGAAGAGGGTGTTGGCGATCCGGTGGCAGGCGAAGAGGGTGTTGGCGATCCGGTGGCAGGACAAGAAGGTGTTGCCGATCCGGTGGCAGGAGAAGAGGGTGTCGCCGATCCGGTGGCAGGAGAAGAGGGTGAAGGCGATTCGGTGGTAGGAGAAAAGGGTGTCGCCGATCCGGTGGCAGTAGAAGAGGGTGTCGCCGATCCGGTGGCAGGAGAAGAGGGTGTTGGCGATCCTGTCGCAGGCGAAATGGGCGTTGGCGATCCGGTGGCAGGCGAAATGGGCGTTGGCGATCCGGTGGCAGGCGAAATGGGCGTTGGCGATCCGGTGAAAGGCAAATGAGTATTGGCGATCCGGTGGCAGGCGAAATGGGTGTTAACGGTCCGGTGGCAGGCGAAATGGGTGTTGGCGATCCGGTGGCAGGCGAAATGGGCGTTGGCGATCCGGTGGCAGGCGAAATGGGCGTTGGCGATCCGGTGGCAGGCGAAATGGGCGCTGGCGATCCGGTGGCAGGAGAAGAGGATGTTGGCGATCCGGTGGCAGGAGAAGAGGGTGTTGGCGATCCGGTGGCAGGCGAAGAGGGTGTTGGCGATCCGGTGGCAGGACAAGAAGGTGTTGCCGATACGGTGGCAGGAGAAGAGGGTGTCGCCGATCCGGTGGCAGGAGAAGAGGGTGTTGGCGATTCGGTGTCAGGAGAAGAGGGTGAAGGCGATTCGGTGGTAGGAGAAAAGGGTGTCGCCGATCCGGTGGCAGTAGAAGAGGGTGTCGCCGATCCGGTGGCAGGAGAAGAGAGTGTTGGCGATCCGGTGGCAGGAGAAGAGGGTGTTGGCGATCCGGTGGCAGGCGAAGTGGGTGTTGGCGATCCGGTGGCAGGCGAAATGGGCGTTGGCGATCCGGTGGCAGGCGAAATGGGCGTTTTCGATCCGGTGGCAGGCGAAATGGGCGTTGGCGACCCGGTGGCAGGCGAAATGGGTGTTGGCGATCCGGTGGCAGGAGAAGAGGGTGCTGGCGATCCGGTAGCAGGCGAAATGGGCGTTGGCGATCCGGTGGCAGGCGAAATGGGCGTTGGCGATCCGGTGGCAGGAGAAGAGGGTGCTGGCGATACGGTAGCAAACGAAATGGGCGTTGGCGATCCGGTGGCAGGAGAAGAGGGTGTTGGCGATCCGGTGGCAGATGAAGAGGGTGCTGGCGATCCGGTGGCAGGAGAAGAGGATGTTGGCGATCCGGTGGCAGGAGAAGAGGGTGTCGCCGATCCGGTGGCAGGAGAAGAGGGTGTTGCCGATCCGGTGGCAGGCGAAATGGGCGTTGGCGATCCGGTGGCAGGCGAAATGGGCGTTGGCGATCCGGTGGCAGGCGAAATGGGCGTTGGCGATCCGGTGGCAGGCGAAATGGGCGTTGGCGATCCGGTGGCAGATGAAGAGGGTGTTGCCGATCCGGTGGCAGGCGAAATGGGCGTTGGCGATCCGGTGGCAGGCGAAATGGGCGTTGGCGATCCGGTGGCAGATGAAGAGGGTGCTGGCGATCCGGTGGCAAGAGAAGAGGATGTTGGCGATCCGGTGGCAGGAGAAGAGGGTGTTGGCGATCCGGTGGCAGGAGAAGAGGGTGTTGGCGATCCGGTGGCAGGCGAAGTGGGTGTTGGCGATCATTTGGCAGGCGAAATGGGCGTTGGCGATCCGGTGAAAGGCAAATGAGTATTGGCGATCCGGTGGCAGGCGAAATGGGTGTTGGCGGTCCGGTGGCAGGCGAAATGGGTGTTGGCGATCCGGTGGCAAGCGAAATGGGCGTTGGCGATCCGGTGGCAGGCGAAATGGGCGTTGGCGATCCGGTGGCAGGCGAAATGGGCGTTGGCGATCCGGTGGCAGGCGAAATGGGCGTTGGCGATCCGGTGGCAGGCGAAATGGGTGTTGGCGATCCGGTGGCAGGAGAAGAGGGTGCTGGCGATCCGGTAGCAGGCGAAATGGGCGTTGGCGATCCGGTGGCAGGCGAAATGGGCGTTGGCGATCCGGTGGCAGGAGAAGAGGGTGCTGGCGATACGGTAGCAAACGAAATGGGCGTTGGCGATCCGGTGGCAGGCGAAATGGGTGTTGGCGGTCCGGTGGCAGGCCAAATGGGTGTTGGCGATCCGGCGGCAGGCGAAATGGGTGTTGGCGATCCGGTGGCAGGCGAAATGGGCGTTGGCGATCCGGTGGCAGGCGAAATGGGCGTTGGCGATCCGGTGGCAGGCGAAATGGGCGTTGGCGATCCGGTGGCAGGCGAAATGGGCGTTGGCGATCCGGTGGCAGGCGAAATGGGCGCTGGCGATCCGGTGGCAGGAGAAGAGGATGTTGGCGATCCGGTGGCAGGAGAAGAGGGTGTTGGCGATCCGGTGGCAGGCGAAGAGGGTGTTGGCGATCCGGTGGCAGGACAAGAAGGTGTTGCCGATACGGTGGCAGGAGAAGAGGGTGTCGCCGATCCGGTGGCAGGAGAAGAGGGTGTTGGCGATTCGGTGTCAGGAGAAGAGGGTGAAGGCGATTCGGTGGTAGGAGAAAAGGGTGTCGCCGATCCGGTGGCAGTAGAAGAGGGTGTCGCCGATCCGGTGGCAGGAGAAGAGAGTGTTGGCGATCCGGTGGCAGGAGAAGAGGGTGTTGGCGATCCGGTGGCAGGCGAAGTGGGTGTTGGCGATCCGGTGGCAGGCGAAATGGGCGTTGGCGATCCGGTGGCAGGCGAAATGGGCGTTGGCGATCCGGTGGCAGGCGAAATGGGCGTTGGCGATCCGGTGGCAGGCGAAATGGGTGTTGGCGATCCGGTGGCAGGAGAAGAGGGTGCTGGCGATCCGGTAGCAGGCGAAATGGGCGTTGGCGATCCGGTGGCAGGCGAAATGGGCGTTGGCGATCCGGTGGCAGGAGAAGAGGGTGCTGGCGATACGGTAGCAAACGAAATGGGCGTTGGCGATCCGGTGGCAGGAGAAGAGGGTGTTGGCGATCCGGTGGCAGATGAAGAGGGTGCTGGCGATCCGGTGGCAGGAGAAGAGGGTGTCGCCGATCCGGTGGCAGGAGAAGAGGGTGTTGCCGATCCGGTGGCAGGCGAAATGGGCGTTGGCGATCCGGTGGCAGGCGAAATGGGCGTTGGCGATCCGGTGGCAGGCGAAATGGGCGTTGGCGATCCGGTGGCAGATGAAGAGGGTGCTGGCGATCCGGTGGCAAGAGAAGAGGGTGTTGCCGATCCGGTGGCAGGCGAAATGGGCGTTGGCGATCCGGTGGCAGGCGAAATGGGCGTTGGCGATCCGGTGGCAGATGAAGAGGGTGCTGGCGATCCGGTGGCAAGAGAAGAGGATGTTGGCGATCCGGTGGCAGGAGAAGAGGGTGTTGGCGATCCGGTGGCAGGCGAAGAGGGTGTTGGCGATCCGGTGGCAGGACAAGAAGGTGTTGCCGATCCGGTGGCAGTAGCAGAGGGTGTCGCCGATCCGGTGCCAGGAGAAGAGGGTGTTGGCGATCCGGTGGCAGGAGAAGAGGGTGTTGGCGATCCGGTGGCAGGCGAAGTGGGTGTTGGCGATCATTTGGCAGGCGAAATGGGCGTTGGCGATCCGGTGAAAGGCAAATGAGTATTGGCGATCCGGTGGCAGGCGAAATGGGTGTTGGCGGTCCGGTGGCAGGCGAAATGGGTGTTGGCGATCCGGTGGCAAGCGAAATGGGCGTTGGCGATCCGGTGGCAGGCGAAATGGGCGTTGGCGATCCGGTGGCAGGCGAAATGGGCGTTGGCGATCCGGTGGCAGGCGAAATGGGCGTTGGCGATCCGGTGGCAGGCGAAATGGGTGTTGGCGATCCGGTGGCAGGAGAAGAGGGTGCTGGCGATCCGGTAGCAGGCGAAATGGGCGTTGGCGATCCGGTGGCAGGCGAAATGGGCGTTGGCGATCCGGTGGCAGGAGAAGAGGGTGCTGGCGATACGGTAGCAAACGAAATGGGCGTTGGCGATCCGGTGGCAGGCGAAATGGGTGTTGGCGGTCCGGTGGCAGGCCAAATGGGTGTTGGCGATCCGGCGGCAGGCGAAATGGGTGTTGGCGATCCGGTGGCAGGCGAAATGGGCGTTGGCGATCCGGTGGCAGGCGAAATGGGCGTTGGCGATCCGGTGGCAGGCGAAATGGGCGTTGGCGATCCGGTGGCAGGCGAAATGGGTGTTGGCGATCCGGTGGCAGGCGAAATGGGCGTTGGCGATCCGGTGGCAGGCGAAATGGGCGTTGGCGATCCGGTGGCAGGCGAAATGGGCGTTGGCGATCCGGTGAAAGGCAAATGAGTATTGGCGATCCGGTGGCAGGCGAAATGGGTGTTGGCGGTCCGGTGGCAGGCCAAATGGGTGTTGGCGATCCGGCGGCAGGCGAAATGGGCGTTGGCGATCCGGTGGCAGATGAAGAGGGTGCTGGCGATCCGGTGGCAGGAGAAGAGGATGATGGCGATCCGGTTGCAGGAGAAGAGGGTGTTGGCGATCCGGTGGCAGGACAAGAAGGTGTTGCCGATCCGGTGGCAGGAGAAGAGGGTGTTGGCGATTCGGTGGCAGGAGAAGAGGGTGAAGGCGATTCGGTGGTAGGAGAAAAGGGTGTCGCCGATCCGGTGGCAGTAGAAGAGGGTGTCGCCGATCCGGTGGCAGGAGAAGAGGGTGTTGGCGATCCGGTGGCAGGAGAAGAGGGTGTTGGCGATCCGGTGGCAGGCGAAGTGGGTGTTGGCGATCCTGTCGCAGGCGAAATGGGTGTTGGCGATCCGGTGGCAGGCGAAATGGGCGTTGGCGATCCGGTGGCAGGCGAAATGGGCGTTGGCGATCCGGTGGCAGGCGAAATGGGCGTTGGCGATCCGGTGGCAGGCGAAATGGGTGTTGGCGATCCGGTGGCAGGAGAAGAGGGTGCTGGCGATACGGTAGCAGGCGAAATGGGCGTTGGCAATCCGGTGGCAGGCGAAATGGGCGTTGGCGATCCGGTGGCAGATGAAGAGGGTGCTGGCGATCCGGTGGCAGGAGAAGAGGATGTTGGCGATCCGGTTGCAGGAGAAGAGGGTGTTGGCGATCCGGTGGCAGGCGAAGAGGTTGTTGGCGATCCGGTGGCAGGACAAGAAGGTGTTGCCGATCCGGTGGCAGGAGAAGAGGGTGTCGCCGATCCGGTGGCAGGAGAAGAGGGTGTTGGCGATTCGGTGGCAGGAGAAGAGGGTGTAGGCGATTCGGTGGTAGTAGAAAAGGGTGTCGCCGATCCGGTGGCAGTAGAAGAGGGTGTCGCCGATCCGGTGGCAGGAGAAGAGGGTGTTGGCGATCCGGTGGCAGG
The DNA here is from genome assembly GCF_054372755.1 of Phalangium opilio. NCBI lineage: Eukaryota > Metazoa > Arthropoda > Arachnida > Opiliones > Phalangiidae > Phalangium > Phalangium opilio. The sequence goes on from NW_028324198.1 coordinate 3,274,739, forward strand.
AGCAGAGGGTGTTGGCGATCCGGTGGCAGGCGAAGTGGGTGTTGGCGATCCTGTGGCAGGCGAAATGGGCGTTGGCGATCCGGTGGCAGAAGAAATGGGCGTTGGCGATCCGGTGGCAGATGAAGAGGGTGCTGGCGATCCGGTGGCAGGAGAAGAGGATGTTGGCGATCCGGTGGCAGGAGAAGAGGGTGTTGGCGATCCGGTGGCAGGCGAAGAGGGTGTTGGCGATCCGGTGGCAGTACAAGAAGGTGTTGCCGATCCGGTGGCAGGAGAAGAGGGTGTTGGCGATTCGGTGGCAGGAGAAGAGGGTGAAGGCGATTCGGTGGTAGGAGAAAAGGGTGTCGCCGATCCGGTGGCAGTAGAAGAGGGTGTCGCCGATCCGGTGGCAGGAGAAGAGGGTGTTGGCGATCCGGTGGCAGGAGAAGAGGGTGTTGGCGATCCGGTGGCAGGCGAAGTGGGTGTTGGCGATCCTGTCGCAGGCGAAATGGGCGTTGGCGATCCGGTGGCAGGCGAAATGGGCGTTGGCGATCCGGTGGCAGGCGAAATGGGCGTTGGCGATCCGGTGAAAGGCAAATGAGTATTGGCGATCCGGTGGCAGGCGAAATGGGTGTTAACGGTCCGGTGGCAGGCGAAATGGGTGTTGGCGATCCGGTGGCAGGCGAAATGGGCGTTGGCGATCCGGTGGCAGGCGAAATGGGCGTTGGCGATCCGGTGGCAGGCGAAATGGGCGCTGGCGATCCGGTGGCAGGAGAAGAGGATGTTGGCGATCCGGTGGCTGGAGAAGAGGGTGTTGGCGATCCGGTGGCAGGCGAAGAGGGTGTTGGCGATCCGGTGGCAGGACAAGAAGGTGTTGCCGATACGGTGGCAGGAGAAGATGGTGTCGCCGATCCGGTGGCAGGAGAAGAGGGTGTTGGCGATTCGGTGTCAGGAGAAGAGGGTGAAGGCGATTCGGTGGTAGGAGAAAAGGGTGTCGCCGATCCGGTGGCAGTAGAAGAGGGTGTCGCCGATCCGGTGGCAGGAGAAGAGGGTGTTGGCGATCCGGTGGCAGGAGAAGAGGGTGTTGGCGATCCGGTGGCAGGCGAAGTGGGTGTTGGCGATCCTGTGGCAGGCGAAATGGGCGTTGGCGATCCGGTGGCAGGCGAAATGGGCGTTGGCGATCCTGTGGCAGGCGAAATGGGCGTTGGCGATCCGGTGAAAGGCAAATGAGTATTGGCGATCCGGTGGCAGGCGAAATGGGTGTTGGCGGTCCGGTGGCAGGCGAAATGGGTGTTGGCGATCCGGTGGCAGGCGAAATGGGTGTTGGCGATCCGGTGGCAGGCGAAATGGGCGTTGGCGATCCGGTGGCAGGCGAAATGGGCGTTGGCGATCCGGTGGCAGATGAAGAGGGTGCTGACGATCCGGTGGCAGGAGAAGAGGATGTTGACGATCCGGTGGCAGGAGAAGAGGGTGTTGGCGATCCGGTGGCAGGCGAAGTGGTTGTTGGCGATCCGGTGGCAGGACAAGAAGGTGTTGCCGATCCGGTGGCAGGAGAAGAGGGTGTCGCCGATCCGGTGGCAGGAGAAGAGGGTGTTGGCGATCCGGTGGCAGGAGAAGAGGGTGTTGGCGATCCGGTGGCAGGCGAAGTGGGCGTTGGCGATCCGGTGGCAGGCGAAATGGGCGTTGGCGATCCGGTGGCAGATGAAGATGGTGCTGGCGATCCTGTGGCAGGAGAAGAGGATGTTGGCGATCCGGTGGCAGGCGAAGAGGGTGTTGGCGATCCGGTGGCAGGACAAGAAGGTGTTGCCGATCCGGTGGCAGGAGAAGAGGGTGTCGCCGATCCGGTGGCAGGAGAAGAGGGTGTTGGCGATTCGGTGGCAGGAGAAGAGGGTGAAGGCGATTCGGTGGTAGGAGAAAAGGGTGTCGCCGATCCGGTGGCAGTAGAAGAGGGTGACGCCGATCCGGTGGCAGGAGAAGAGGGTGTTGGCGATCCGGTGGCAGGAGAAGAGGGTGTTGGCGATCCGGTGGCAGGCGAAGTGGGTGTTGGCGATCCTGTGGCAGGCGAAATGGGCGTTGGCGATCCGGTGGCAGGCGAAATGGGCGTTGGCGATCCGGTGGCAGGCGAAATGGGTGTTGGCGATCCGGTGGCAGGAGAAGAGGGTGCTGGCGATCCGGTAGCAGGCGAAATGGGCGTTGGCAATCCGGTGGCAGGCGAAATGGGCGTTGGCGATCCGGTGGCAGATGAAGAGGGTGCTGGCGATCCGGTGGCAGGAGAAGAGGATGTTGGCGATCCGGTGGCAGGAGAAGAGGGTGTTGGCGATCCGGTGGCAGGCGAAGTGGTTGTTGGCGATCCGGTGGCAGGACAAGAAGGTGTTGCCGATCCGGTGGCAGGAGAAGAGGGTGTCGCCGATCCGGTGGCAGGAGAAGAGGGTGTTGGCGATCCGGTGGCAGGAGAAGAGGGTGTTGGCGATCCGGTGGCAGGCGAAGTGGGCGTTGGCGATCCTGTGGCAGGCGAAATGGGCGTTGGCGATCCGGTGGCAGATGAAGATGGTGCTGGCGATCCTGTGGCAGGAGAAGAGGATGTTGGCGATCCGGTGGCAGGCGAAGAGGGTGTTGGCGATCCGGTGGCAGGACAAGAAGGTGTTGCCGATCCGGTGGCAGGAGAAGAGGGTGTCGCCGATCCGGTGGCAGGAGAAGAGGGTGTTGGCGATTCGGTGGCAGGAGAAGAGGGTGAAGGCGATTCGGTGGCAGGCGAAGTGGGTGTTGGCGATCCTGTGGCAGGCGAAATGGGCGTTGGCGATCCGGTGGCAGGCGAAATGGGCGTTGGCGATCCGGTGGCAGGCGAAATGGGTGTTGGCGATCCGGTGGCAGGAGAAGAGGGTGTTGGCGATCCGGTAGCAGGCGAAATGGGCGTTGGCAATCCGGTGGCAGGCGAAATGGGCGTTGGCGATCCGGTGGCAGATGAAGAGGGTGCTGGCGATCCGATGGCAGGAGAAGAGGATGTTGGCGATCCGGTGGCAGGAGAAGAGGGTGTTGGCGATCCGGTGGCAGGCGAAGAGGTTGTTGGCGATCCGGTGGCAGGACAAGAAGGTGTTGCCGATCCGGTGGCAGGAGAAGAGGGTGTCGCCGATCCGGTGGCAGGAGAAGAGGGTGTTGGCGATTCGGTGGCAGGAGAAGAGGGTGTAGGCGATTCGGTGGTAGGAGAAAAGGGTGTCGCCGATCCGGTGGCAGTAGAAGAGGGTGTCGCCGATCCGGTGGCAGGAGAAGAGGGTGTTGGCGATCCGGTGGCAGGAGAAGAGGGTGTTGGCGATCCGGTGGCAGGCGAAGTGGGCGTTGGCGATCCGGTGGCAGGCGAAATGGGTGTTGGCGATCCGGTGGCAGGCGGAGTGGGTGTTGGCGATCTGGTGGCAGGCGGAGTGGGTGTTAGCGATCCGGTGGCAGGCGGAGTGGGTGTTGGCGATCCGGTGGCAGGCGGAGTGGGTGTTGGCGATCCGGTGGCAGGCGCATAGGGTGCTGGCTATCCGGTGGCAGACGAAGAGGGTGCTGGCTATCCGGTGGCAGTAGAAGAGGGTGTCGCCGATCCGGTGGCAGGAGAAGAGGGTGTTGGCGATCCGGTGGCAGGAGAAGAGGGTGTTGGCGATCCGGTGGCAGGCGAAGTGGGTGTTGGCGATCCTGTCGCAGGCGAAATGGGCGTTGGCGATCCGGTGGCAGGCGAAATGGGCGTTGGCGATCCGGTGGCAGGCGAAATGGGCGTTGGCGATCCGGTGAAAGGCAAATGAGTATTGGCGATCCGGTGGCAGGCGAAATGGGTGTTAACGGTCCGGTGGCAGGCGAAATGGGTGTTGGCGATCCGGTGGCAGGCGAAATGGGCGTTGGCGATCCGGTGGCAGGCGAAATGGGCGTTGGCGATCCGGTGGCAGGCGAAATGGGCGCTGGCGATCCGGTGGCAGGAGAAGAGGATGTTGGCGATCCGGTGGCTGGAGAAGAGGGTGTTGGCGATCCGGTGGCAGGCGAAGAGGGTGTTGGCGATCCGGTGGCAGGACAAGAAGGTGTTGCCGATACGGTGGCAGGAGAAGAGGGTGTCGCCGATCCGGTGGCAGGAGAAGAGGGTGTTGGCGATTCGGTGTCAGGAGAAGAGGGTGAAGGCGATTCGGTGGTAGGAGAAAAGGGTGTCGCCGATCCGGTGGCAGTAGAAGAGGGTGCTGGCGATCCGGTAGCAGGCGAAATGGGCGTTGGCAATCCGGTGGCAGGCGAAATGGGCGTTGGCGATCCGGTGGCAGATGAAGAGGGTGCTGGCGATCCGGTGGCAGGAGAAGAGGATGTTGGCGATCCGGTGGCAGGAGAAGAGGGTGTTGGCGATCCGGTGGCAGGCGAAGTGGTTGTTGGCGATCCGGTGGCAGGACAAGAAGGTGTTGCCGATCCGGTGGCAGGAGAAGAGGGTGTCGCCGATCCGGTGGCAGGAGAAGAGGGTGTTGGCGATCCGGTGGCAGGAGAAGAGGGTGTTGGCGATCCGGTGGCAGGCGAAGTGGGCGTTGGCGATCCGGTGGCAGGCGAAATGGGCGTTGGCGATCCGGTGGCAGATGAAGATGGTGCTGGCGATCCTGTGGCAGGAGAAGAGGATGTTGGCGATCCGGTGGCAGGCGAAGAGGGTGTTGGCGATCCGGTGGCAGGACAAGAAGGTGTTGCCGATCCGGTGGCAGGAGAAGAGGGTGTCGCCGATCCGGTGGCAGGAGAAGAGGGTGTTGGCGATTCGGTGGCAGGAGAAGAGGGTGAAGGCGATTCGGTGGCAGGCGAAGTGGGTGTTGGCGATCCTGTGGCAGGCGAAATGGGCGTTGGCGATCCGGTGGCAGGCGAAATGGGCGTTGGCGATCCGGTGGCAGGCGAAATGGGTGTTGGCGATCCGGTGGCAGGAGAAGAGGGTGTTGGCGATCCGGTAGCAGGCGAAATGGGCGTTGGCAATCCGGTGGCAGGCGAAATGGGCGTTGGCGATCCGGTGGCAGATGAAGAGGGTGCTGGCGATCCGATGGCAGGAGAAGAGGATGTTGGCGATCCGGTGGCAGGAGAAGAGGGTGTTGGCGATCCGGTGGCAGGCGAAGAGGTTGTTGGCGATCCGGTGGCAGGACAAGAAGGTGTTGCCGATCCGGTGGCAGGAGAAGAGGGTGTCGCCGATCCGGTGGCAGGAGAAGAGGGTGTTGGCGATTCGGTGGCAGGAGAAGAGGGTGTAGGCGATTCGGTGGTAGGAGAAAAGGGTGTCGCCGATCCGGTGGCAGTAGAAGAGGGTGTCGCCGATCCGGTGGCAGGAGAAGAGGGTGTTGGCGATCCGGTGGCAGGAGAAGAGGGTGTTGGCGATCCGGTGGCAGGCGAAGTGGGCGTTGGCGATCCGGTGGCAGGCGAAATGGGTGTTGGCGATCCGGTGGCAGGCGGAGTGGGTGTTGGCGATCTGGTGGCAGGCGGAGTGGGTGTTAGCGATCCGGTGGCAGGCGGAGTGGGTGTTGGCGATCCGGTGGCAGGCGGAGTGGGTGTTGGCGATCCGGTGGCAGGCGCATAGGGTGCTGGCTATCCGGTGGCAGACGAAGAGGGTGCTGGCTATCCGGTGGCAGTAGAAGAGGGTGTCGCCGATCCGGTGGCAGGAGAAGAGGGTGTTGGCGATCCGGTGGCAGGAGAAGAGGGTGTTGGCGATCCGGTGGCAGGCGAAGTGGGTGTTGGCGATCCTGTCGCAGGCGAAATGGGCGTTGGCGATCCGGTGGCAGGCGAAATGGGCGTTGGCGATCCGGTGGCAGGCGAAATGGGCGTTGGCGATCCGGTGAAAGGCAAATGAGTATTGGCGATCCGGTGGCAGGCGAAATGGGTGTTAACGGTCCGGTGGCAGGCGAAATGGGTGTTGGCGATCCGGTGGCAGGCGAAATGGGCGTTGGCGATCCGGTGGCAGGCGAAATGGGCGTTGGCGATCCGGTGGCAGGCGAAATGGGCGCTGGCGATCCGGTGGCAGGAGAAGAGGATGTTGGCGATCCGGTGGCTGGAGAAGAGGGTGTTGGCGATCCGGTGGCAGGCGAAGAGGGTGTTGGCGATCCGGTGGCAGGACAAGAAGGTGTTGCCGATACGGTGGCAGGAGAAGAGGGTGTCGCCGATCCGGTGGCAGGAGAAGAGGGTGTTGGCGATTCGGTGTCAGGAGAAGAGGGTGAAGGCGATTCGGTGGTAGGAGAAAAGGGTGTCGCCGATCCGGTGGCAGTAGAAGAGGGTGTAGCCGATCCGGTGGCAGGAGAAGAGGGTGTTGGCGATCCGGTGGCAGGAGAAGAGGGTGTTGGCGATCCGGTGGCAGGCGAAGTGGGTGTTGGCGATCCTGTGGCAGGCGAAATGGGCGTTGGCGATCCGGTGGCAGGCGAAATGGGCGTTGGCGATCCTGTGGCAGGCGAAATGGGCGTTGGCGATCCGGTGAAAGGCAAATGAGTATTGGCGATCCGGTGGCAGGCGAAATGGGTGTTGGCGGTCCGGTGGCAGGCGAAATGGGTGTTGGCGATCCGGTGGCAGGCGAAATGGGTGTTGGCGATCCGGTGGCAGGCGAAATGGGCGTTGGCGATCCGGTGGCAGGCGAAATGGGCGTTGGCGATCCGGTGGCAGATGAAGAGGGTGCTGACGATCCGGTGGCAGGAGAAGAGGATGTTGACGATCCGGTGGCAGGAGAAGAGGGTGTTGGCGATCCGGTGGCAGGCGAAGTGGTTGTTGGCGATCCGGTGGCAGGACAAGAAGGTGTTGCCGATCCGGTGGCAGGAGAAGAGGGTGTCGCCGATCCGGTGGCAGGAGAAGAGGGTGTTGGCGATCCGGTGGCAGGAGAAGAGGGTGTTGGCGATCCGGTGGCAGGCGAAGTGGGCGTTGGCGATCCGGTGGCAGGCGAAATGGGCGTTGGCGATCCGGTGGCAGATGAAGATGGTGCTGGCGATCCTGTGGCAGGAGAAGAGGATGTTGGCGATCCGGTGGCAGGCGAAGAGGGTGTTGGCGATCCGGTGGCAGGACAAGAAGGTGTTGCCGATCCGGTGGCAGGAGAAGAGGGTGTCGCCGATCCGGTGGCAGGAGAAGAGGGTGTTGGCGATTCGGTGGCAGGAGAAGAGGGTGAAGGCGATTCGGTGGTAGGAGAAAAGGGTGTCGCCGATCCGGTGGCAGTAGAAGAGGGTGACGCCGATCCGGTGGCAGGAGAAGAGGGTGTTGGCGATCCGGTGGCAGGAGAAGAGGGTGTTGGCGATCCGGTGGCAGGCGAAGTGGGTGTTGGCGATCCTGTGGCAGGCGAAATGGGCGTTGGCGATCCGGTGGCAGGCGAAATGGGCGTTGGCGATCCGGTGGCAGGCGAAATGGGTGTTGGCGATCCGGTGGCAGGAGAAGAGGGTGCTGGCGATCCGGTAGCAGGCGAAATGGGCGTTGGCAATCCGGTGGCAGGCGAAATGGGCGTTGGCGATCCGGTGGCAGATGAAGAGGGTGCTGGCGATCCGGTGGCAGGAGAAGAGGATGTTGGCGATCCGGTGGCAGGAGAAGAGGGTGTTGGCGATCCGGTGGCAGGCGAAGTGGTTGTTGGCGATCCGGTGGCAGGACAAGAAGGTGTTGCCGATCCGGTGGCAGGAGAAGAGGGTGTCGCCGATCCGGTGGCAGGAGAAGAGGGTGTTGGCGATCCGGTGGCAGGAGAAGAGGGTGTTGGCGATCCGGTGGCAGGCGAAGTGGGCGTTGGCGATCCGGTGGCAGGCGAAATGGGCGTTGGCGATCCGGTGGCAGATGAAGATGGTGCTGGCGATCCTGTGGCAGGAGAAGAGGATGTTGGCGATCCGGTGGCAGGCGAAGAGGGTGTTGGCGATCCGGTGGCAGGACAAGAAGGTGTTGCCGATCCGGTGGCAGGAGAAGAGGGTGTCGCCGATCCGGTGGCAGGAGAAGAGGGTGTTGGCGATTCGGTGGCAGGAGAAGAGGGTGAAGGCGATTCGGTGGCAGGCGAAGTGGGTGTTGGCGATCCTGTGGCAGGCGAAATGGGCGTTGGCGATCCGGTGGCAGGCGAAATGGGCGTTGGCGATCCGGTGGCAGGCGAAATGGGTGTTGGCGATCCGGTGGCAGGAGAAGAGGGTGTTGGCGATCCGGTAGCAGGCGAAATGGGCGTTGGCAATCCGGTGGCAGGCGAAATGGGCGTTGGCGATCCGGTGGCAGATGAAGAGGGTGCTGGCGATCCGATGGCAGGAGAAGAGGATGTTGGCGATCCGGTGGCAGGAGAAGAGGGTGTTGGCGATCCGGTGGCAGGCGAAGAGGTTGTTGGCGATCCGGTGGCAGGACAAGAAGGTGTTGCCGATCCGGTGGCAGGAGAAGAGGGTGTCGCCGATCCGGTGGCAGGAGAAGAGGGTGTAGGCGATTCGGTGGTAGGAGAAAAGGGTGTCGCCGATCCGGTGGCAGGAGAAGAGGGTGTTGGCGATCCGGTGGCAGGAGAAGAGGGTGTTGGCGATCCGGTGGCAGGCGAAGTGGGCGTTGGCGATCCGGTGGCAGGCGAAATGGGTGTTGGCGATCCGGTGGCAGGCGGAGTGGGTGTTGGCGATCTGGTGGCAGGCGGAGTGGGTGTTAGCGATCCGGTGGCAGGCGGAGTGGGTGTTGGCGATCCGGTGGCAGGCGGAGTGGGTGTTGGCGATCCGGTGGCAGGCGAAGTGGGTGGTGGCTATCCGGTGGCAGGCGCATAGGGTGCTGGCTATCCGGTGGCAGACGAAGAGGGTGCTGGCTATCCGGTGGCAGACGAAGAGGGTGCTGGCGATCCGGTGGCAGGCGAAGAAAGGGTGCTGGCGATTATCAGAAATATATTACTTTACACGAAGTTCACTTCGCCCTACCTCGCGCCGGCCATCATCTATGAAGTATTTTTACAAGCTAGAAACGGTACCGTTCCTCCCGAACAGCGAGGCAGAGAGGTGAAAATAAAAACACTAGCGTCGCGTAGTGAGAAAAATGTGCTTGTCTTACAATGGTATCATGGTTGTATCTTATGCAGCGGTTTCTCACTTGCTCGAAATACAGTTGAATCCCGCCGTGCGTTGTGGCTACTATTACGAGCCCTTGGGTCGCCTTGTTATTTATTTATTTGAGAGGGTTATAACGACCACCAAGTACAGAATCTTCTTATAGAATAAACCTACGCTTTCTAACGTTCAAATATATTAAAAACTTCGATATCATTCAAAAAACGACTTATCTTTCTAGAAATTTTAATAACTATCAAAATTGCCTATCAAAGATTAGTTCATAAACTTTTTAAAATGAAATCAGAAAACAGATGTCGCCAAATAAAATCACTCAAAAAATCAATATATTTCTCAAGGAATAATGGCTATCATTTTTTATGATTTCTAAAAGATGGGGTTAGTAGCCAGATCACGTTGAAAATCGATATTTTTCTCTAGAAGATTTCAACGAATCAATGAGTCATATCAACTTCGATTGCACTTTCTAAGCTATCAAACTCAATCGATCATTATAATTCAAATTTTTCTTGAAAATAACTATCAAAATTGATACTTTGATTGGAGCAGATTTAGTTTTCTATCGTATCAAGTGGTAAAACTATCAAATGATATGATAGTGCCCAACTATGGACCCGGCAAGTCCAGTTTTCCACTACGAACACATGGACTCGCAACCTAAAAATCAGGACTCGCACACCTCCGGTAAAAAACTATTTAATTTTTAAAAATATGGAACATTAAAGGTGGAATTCATAAAAATATGTTTTTAAATGATAAATATTTAAAACGGTATGTTAAGAGTTTTGAAGCATAAATTGTCCCACTTCACGCATTTTTTCTTTATTTTTCTTCAATTCCTCATTTTTCATCTCTAACTGCAAAAATATCAAAATTTAAAGGATCACACGTCACGTCAGCCTATTCAATTTATACTTCTAACTTGACAATTCCGCGGAGAAAATATAAACTAAGACCATTCAACACGGGTGGACTAGAATGGAGATACGGCCGGGAGGCGCGTGGTTCTTTTAGGGCAGCGCCTCTCTAGCGCCGCCACCCTGCGACCAATATTGAAACTTGTTCTATTTTGTCAATTTTATGTTGATGAGCGCACCTAAGACCATAAGAGCTATCTCAGAAGCCTTAGTGTGACTTCACTCATAGAACCAAAGCGGTAAAAAACATGGCCGCCGCTCACTGAAGAAACTAATCCCTGGACGTTTCACCTAGGCACTGACGTCACAACTGAGACACGAGGCGTGGTTCATTCAGGGCAGCTCCTTTAAACCGTCACGCCCCGACCAATATTGAAATTTTTTCGACTCAAACCATACAGCCATAAGGCTTACGAGTCGAATTAAGTTTCGGGACTCTCCCGCTAGGGGCGACGAGAGGCCATGCCAATAGAAGAACGGGGTCCGTTTTAGCTTATACTTTGTTCAGTTCATCCGTGTTCAATGGTCTTAGATATAAACAACCGAAACATATCAACTTACTTTCTCTTGTGGATCATTAAACTTTGAAGTAAGGCCTGTTAAAAAAATAGAGGCGGTTCCGCTAAATAATTTATAACCTTGAGTATTTAAGAATCTCCGTTTTTGACTTACTTTTGATTAATTTGTCCTTATCTCCGTTTTGCTTACCGAGTTGTCTGCCCACATTTTCAAGCCTGACAAAGTACATAAATACTATTAAGCTAGATTCCCACTCGACATAAAACACGACGGAAACCCGGCAGAAAGGGGCTTCGACCGAAAACTCTTTACGCCGAGCCCGACGGAATTTCCGTTCGGCCGGGCGTAAGTTGTGTTCTATTTTTTCGGTCGTGTTCGGCGTTACGCCGGTGTCTCAGCCAATGAAATTACCTCACTGACTACGTCATAAATTTTAAGATTGCACGCATACGCGAGATAGATTGATAGCCGCCATTTTTTTGTGGTTAACCAAGGCTTATCGTTATCGGAAACATGCAACAAAGAAACAAAAATGAAAATAATGAAAGTAAACAGATTACATGTCAATAAGGAAGAGTTTACTGAGAAGGTTAGAAAATATCCCTTCTTGTACGATCTAAGCGACAAGGGGACAAAGATACCAATTCAGAGTGTGAAAGAGATATTGTGGAAAAAAAGTCAAATCTGTCACGTGACCCAAAAATATCTACCGCCAAACTCAAAATTCAGTCGTAGTGTGAACGGTCTACCGCCGGACGCCGGCGTAAGTTAAAATTTCTACCGTCGGCTGTGTCATTTCCGCCGGTTTTTTTCGGTCAAGTGGGAATCTAGCTTTAAGGCGTCAAAAAAACCCTATGCTAATTTAAAATCAGTTTTTTAGAAGCATTTCTACGCATGACCATGCAGTGGCATGACACTTTATCGTTGCGTGTTACTAATTTTAACCATAAGTTCGTAAGATACGTTACAAACTGGAGTTTGTCATGAAGTGACGCGGGTCATAGATTCTCGTAAAGCGACGCCTGGTGAGGCGCTGCTATCATAGGCTTAGTAATGCTGACTAAAGCTAGATTCCCTCTCGACGGAAAACCTGGCAGAAACCCCAGTAACACGAGTGTTCCGCGTTCGAGTCGGTTCGAGGTAGATTCGTCGGTTTATGGTCTAGTCGGTAGTTAGGACTAAAATCCGACTCTTATCCAACTTCAGTTGCCAACTCCGCTTTGCAGTCGGCCGTGAGAACAATAAAATAGAGTTGGCTGATAGTTGTATTTTAGGTCGGTTAATGTAATGAAGGATTAGGTCGGCTGCTCGACTCCTTACCAACTAACACGCGTTTCTTTCAAATAAAGCGAGGAACACACATGCGTAAAAGTTCGACAGAAACGTAAACTGAAACGTAAACGTACAAAAAACTTCGACGGAAACGTACTAGAAAAGAGAGTTGAAATTGTCTCAACTTTTTCCGTCGTAAAACATTTTACGCTAAGCTCCAGCCAATCAGATGCTCGGATCCGTATGAGGTTTTGGGCAAAAATGGCAGAGAAAAAAAGCAGATCGTAGAAGAGCTCTGATTTGGGGCAATTTTAGGGAAGTTTAGAAGTTTTCTTTTTGACAAGTTTTTTTTTATTTTAATGATATGATTTTCGAACGAACTATTTGGCAAACCATTAGGGCACGGTACAGTTGATCAGGTTCGTAGCAATGATTTCAACCCTCGGTCTCCTCTATGAGCATATAAAAGGTCCGCGGCTAATCCTTTTTAACCGTAAGAGACATATGATAGATGTAACTGTTTTCGAATTTCAACACCGCAAATTAAGTTTTTCGTTTGCGTTTACGTGTTCAAGTGCGATTCAGATCCAGAAACGTAAATGTAAACGGAATAGAAAATAGTTTACGTTTACGAGTTTTTAGTACGATTCCGTGAAAGTTTTACGCATGTGTGTTCCTCGCTTAAAAGTTAACAATATGGGTCTAGAGGTCGACATATCCGACTGCCTACCGATCACACTGAAAATTTCAGATTTAGTTGTAATGAAGCTTCTTCCGCGTTTCAGTCGGTTCGAGGTAGATTCTTCGCTTTATGGCCTAGTCAGCACTTACGACTAAAGTCCGACTCTTATCCAACTTCAGATACCAGCTCCGCTCTGAAGTCGGCCGTGAGAACAAACAAATAGAGTTGGCTGATAGTTACATTTTATGTCGGTTGGTGTAAGAAAGGATTAGGTCGGCTGCTCAACTCCTTACCAACTAACATGGGTTTTTATCAAAATAACAACAAGGGACGAGAGGTCGGCATATCCGACTACCTACCGATCATACTAGAGAATAGTTATAATGAAGCTTCTTCCGCGTTTGAGTCGGTTCGAGGTAGATTCGTCGGTTTATGGTCTAGTCGGCACTTACAACTGAAGTCCGACTCTTATCCAACTTCAGATACCAGCTCCGCTTTGAAGTCGGCCGTGAGAACAAACAAATAGAGTTGGCTGATAATTACATTTTAAGTCGGTTGGTGTAAGGAAGGATTAGGTCGGCTGCTCAACTCCTTACCAACTAACATGGGTTTTTATCAAATTAACAACAAGGGTGGAGAGGTCGGCATATCCGACTACCTACCGATCAATACTAAACATTTCAAATTTCGTTATAATGAAGCTCCCGCGTTTGAGTCGGTTCGAGGTAGATTCGTCGGTTTATGGTCTAGTTGGCACTTACAACGGAAATCCGACTCTTATCCAACTTCAGTTGCTAACTCCGCTTTGCAGTCGGCCTTGAGAACAATAGAATAGAGTAGTCTGAAAGTTACATTTTAATTCGGTTAATGTAATGAAGGATTATGTTGGCTGCTCGACTCCTTACCAAATAAAATGCGTTTTATCAATGTGCACTAGTGTGTCAACGGTTTAACATTATCTTAAACATTAAAATAAATATAATTAATATTATACATATTCTCTTCGATAATTATTAACCTTATTGCGCGTTTCATCGTTTAAAAAATAACTATTGAACATTCTTGAGAGACTAGACTAATATTGACGTTTGAAATGAAGCATACGCCCATTGTTGTCTTACTCAAATCGGTACATACGCCCATTGTTGTCTTACTCAAATCGGTACATAAGGTTTCGAATCATAGTAATGGATAAGAACAGCTCAATTGCGTGAACCTTTGGTGGAAACTGCACCATTGGGAGGCTAGAAGTTTCTTGTAACCCTAGCCGATCGCTAACCTTAACGATGATGAAGGAGTGGAAGCCAGTAAGTACACACTGGTGTCCATGTGGGATGGACAGAATGCCAGATGAAAGTGGTGTTTTGAAGACAGTAACTACAACCTGAAAGCCGACCATAAATAAGCTTTAAATCCGACCATAAACAAGCCAAAAGTCGACCATAAAAAATCCATAAAGCCGACCATAAAAAATCCATAAAGCCGACCATAAACAATCCATAAAGCCGACCATAAACAATCCATAAAGCCAACCATAAAAGAGCCATAAAGCCTACCATAATCAAGTCGTAAAGCCTACCATAATCAAGTCGTAAAGCCTACCATAATCAAGTCGTAAAGCCGACCACAACAAGCCATAAAGCCGACCACAAACAAGCCATAAAGCCGACCACAAACAAGCCATAAAGCCGACCACAACAAGCCATAAAGCCGACCACAAACAAGCCGTAAAGCCGACCACAAACAAGCCATAAAGCCGACCACAAACAAGCCATAAAGCCAACCACAAACAAGCCATAAAAACGCCCACAAACAAGCCATAAATCCGACAAATAACAGTCGATAAAGCCGACCGCAATTAGATTAATAATCCGACCATAACCAGATAACAAAGCCAACTTCTTGTTTGATAAGGTAAGAGCTGGGCACGCTTACTTTTTAGAGTCGGTTAAAGTGCTGGCAAAATTTGTATGACCTGAAGTCGGGCCGACGCTTAAACGGATAGGACATTTCGACGGTCGAAATGATAGTTTACCGACGCTTTTACGTCAGTGTTGGTTGGACCTCGATCCGACTGCGTCGGTCCAACGTCGATTTTGTTACTGGGGAAGGGGTTCGACCAAAAAATCTTTACGCCCGACGAAATTGTCGTTTGGCCGGGTGTAAGTGGTGTTCTATTTTTTTCGGTGTCGCAGCCAATCAAATTATTCCACAGGCAACGCCATAAATTTCAAGAGCGCACACGTACGCGAGATAGATTTATAGCCGCCATTTTTTTGTGGTTGACTAAGGCTTATCGGAAACATGCCTCAAAGAAAGAAAAATGAAACTAATGGAAATAAAAAGAGATTAAAGGTTAATAACGAAGACTTTATTGAGGAAGTTAGAAAATATCCCTTCTGGTACGTTCTACGCGATAAGGGGGGGGAGAAAGATACCAATTCAGAGTGCAAAATAAAAACCACTCAAATCTGTCACGTGACCCAAAACTATCTTCCGCCAAACTCAAAATTCAGTCGTAGTGTGAACGGTCTAACGCCGGAAGTTAAATTTATACCGTCGACTGCGTGATTTCCGCCGGCTTTTTTCGGTTACGCTGGACAGAAATTACGTTGAGTTAGCTCTCTATTTTTTCGGCCGCGTTCACCGTTAACGCTCTGCGCGAGCCAATCAGCAATAAGCTTGAGTCGTGACGTCATTTTCAACCACGCAAGAGGACGTCCGCGGTCCGCCATGTTTTTTTTTATTTAGTTCCTAATCGAGTCAGTTACTATCGCTGAGAATGCCGAAAGTTTTATTGAAGAGGTTCGGAACCTTCCATATCTTTAAGATGTGGGAAACAAATATTACAAAGACCAAAAAAGAAAGGCAATAGATGGGCCGCAATTAGTGCAATGTTCAGTTTTTGTCTGGTAAGCCTTGGTTCCGTTATGCGCGGGAACTGTGTACGCTAAGTGAAAACGCTATAACGCTGCCGCTGCCGCTGGGCGGCAACGTAAAAAACTTATCTGACATTTGACGTCCAGCTGCAAAGCAGTTTTTTTTCGGTCAAGTGAAAACCATGCTTTAGTCTCTAGCATTACGAAGTATAGGAAGTGTCATACTTAATCTTATAAACTTATGTTTTAAACCATTAATTATTTCACTTTTCAGGTATTTAAAAGCTAATTACTTTCTAACTATAAAAAAGCTGCTTCTATTTAGGCCCAAAATTTTGGGCTTATATAGTGTACATGATTTGGTGAGCTATTCAAGGCCAAATTTTGGGCCTAAATAGCCTATTATTTTATCAGTACTATTTTCAGGGATAAGGGAGTTGAGATGGATTGGAAATGATGATGGGCGACCTGCGGCACCGTATCTCTCCCAGTGCTACCGCGTAGCGCCATTTTATTTGTACGAGAACTATCTTCTATTTTTAAGATAGAGCCAGGAGCGTCCTTTACAATTTTGCCCGGTACGACCCTACCTAACCGCTCAGGATGCTGGGAGGACTACGGTGCCGTATAAATTCCAATTCAAATTAAGCGCACTTACCCAGCATATTTAGTGTCGTAGCCTAAAATGCGTTCTTTATTATCGGAATCCAATTTCTTGCATTGGGCCTTTAATTCCTCCAATCTTTATTTAATTAAAGAAATACTTGAATTAACGTTTAACGCTTAGATGAAACTAGAAGCTAATATCATTTGAATTCCCGTGAAGTACCAAGACTATTAAAAACAGGACTGGAAAAATTATAAGCTAAAAACACATGTTCTTCTAAAGGCATCGGCTGTCAGCAGCTCCCTTAGCAGAGAGTCCCGTAACTGAATTCGACTCCTAAGTCTTTTGTTATGGCCATGGTTTTAATCGACGAAAAAGTTTAAATATCGGTCGCGGCGCGGCACGGCGCGGCGCTAGAGAGACGCTGTCCTAAAAGAACCACGCGCCACCCGTATTTAATAGTCTTTGGGCAGACTCAGGGTTCGGACAAAATCTTTATATGGAAAATCCCCCGTTTTTCACGCAGCTTATCCCTGACGGCCCATATTTATTTAGCATTACTCGAAGCAATCGTAGTATGACATACCTAACGAAATCCCCGACTTTTTTTAAAAAAACAGCTTTAAATCCCTGACTTTTCCCCCATTATTTCATATCCCTGACTTATCCAGGTTCTGTTCGAACCCTGAGACTGACTTAAAACCTTTCTATAATCTACAATTATGTCCATACAAACTTGCTGAGTTTCAAGCTCTTCAATATGGGAATCTTTAATTTTTATTTCTCGGGCTTGCGCCCTCACTTCTTCGCGTAACATGGAACTTTGGTCCTCAAGCGAGGCGCGCTTTCCAATACTATCTTGTAGTTCATGGATTAAACGTGCCGTCTAGAATTAAGAACAACAAAGTATATAGTTGAACTGGATAGTGAACTCCGTGCTGACGTCCCCTTAGAATAGAAATCGATAGTAGAGAGTTGAGGGTATAGATAATTTTCAATGGAAAAACACGAGCGGCTCCGAGACCGAGGCGCGTCTTCCATCTATCCAGTCGCTCCCGGATTGATCGCAACCGCCCCGACACGAGAAAGTCTGATGACGTCACAAAACCGCTCTGAAAATACTTTCGTCTTTCATTGGGAGCAACTAGATCAGTTCCTCCGAGGTAAAGCGATGACGAAGCGATCTCCGAGCGCTCTCGGTCGATCCCATTGGAAAACGTTATAACACGCACCACGAGACGAGCAGACAACTCGGAAAATATAGAACATAAGTGATCTCGAGAGCGAAAGAAGAATTTTTTCCACTCAGTAGTTCAAGCCAATAAAGGGACAGTAAAGTCATTCGGTAGTCTACACTTATCTCACTCACACCAATGGAGATAGTTGGGAAACTCACCTCAGAGCTGCTTTGCACTTGCTGCGAAGAGTACCTCGCGAGTAATTTCATTTGATCTTTAAGCGCAAGTTCCAAACTAAAATACGCTTTCGTGAGCGTTTCCTTTTCAAGCTGAAATCAATTAGAATCCACTTAGAAAGGACTTGACTGAAGTATTTTTTCTTTCACGTTCAACTCCTAGCACATACGAGCTAATGTAAAGAAAATTTAACTCACATAGTTTTCGTGGAGTCGCCTTTCGTAATGTTCTCTTATACTTACGCTTACATCCTGAAATAATAAAAATAAAATATGAAAATTTAACCTCATACAGCCACGCAATAGTCCATCGCCCCCGCGTCCTTTTCTTAATACTCTCGTCGCCAGTAAAGAATCTCTCTTCGCTAGCATCATCTAGTTTTTAGAAAGTAAAGGAAATGTTAAGGTGACATAACTGATTAGCCCTTAAAAGGAGGACTATTCTCTTAGGAAAATATTAAAAAAGAAATGACAATCTTACTACAATATGATAATTAGTGGATTTAATTAGTCTTAAAAACGATCAAGGACTACTGCCTCGTCATCCGCCATTGGTTTAGTGGCGTCTGCTAAATCAAACCTCCTACCCCTACGGGATTGGTTGAATTCTCACAGGCTGAGGGAAAGAGACGTAGAGGGGGGGAAAGAAGTGGTTCGATTTAGCAGACGCCACTAAAGTAGACGCCACGGATGGCGAGGCAGTAGTCCTTGATCGTTTTTAAGACTAATTAAATCCCCTAATTATCATATTGTAGTAAGATTGTCATTTATTTTTTTAAAAAATATTTAATTCCACTTATATTTAGAAAAAAAGCAGTTCTTTTAAAGTATAATCAGTTATGCAAGCTGCCCTTTTCCTTTAATTATTACTGAATGAAATATACAAAATAGCGCGAGGCCAAATGGCGATACATCGAGTGACAGATGATCACTAATTTACTAAACCCCTTTTTAATTGTCGCGCTCTACAGTTCGTGACTGATCTTTTCAAACGCGCGCTTTCACCTCTAGATCTTAAGTTCTCTGAAATTTCATAAGTTCTCTCCGTCATACGTTTATTCCAAAGTTTGGGCACTGGGTACAGACTGGAGCTTCTCACGAAGTGGCCTAGGTAGGTCATAGATTCAGGGTAAAGCGACGTACGCCTGGTGAGTGGGGCGCTGCTCTCAAAGGAGGCTTAATAATGCAGACTAAATAGGACATAGATGCGGAAGTCCTGCAAAATTAACCACCACCACCGAGTGTAGCCCTAGTCAATTGACTCGCTTCCGTCGTTCTCCCTCGAACTAGTTATCTCGAGTACTGTAAGTCTCTCAGTAGCGTTACGAACTTGTATAGGAAGTGCACTCATACATATGGAATGAACATATCACTTATAAACTTAAGCTTGACTTACTTCATTAGAGAAATCATCTTCAATTGTTGAATTTGATAAATAAGGACTGATCCTAGAGAGCGAGGAATCATTGGAATTTTCGGAGTTGTTTTCAATTACCTTTTGGAGAATTGCCCTGAAACGAAAAGAAAATAATTCAAGTTGAAATTGAATTTAAGAGTTTCAATGAATATAAATAATTATCGTACAGATAATTAAGTGACGTGGGTTGAGAGTTTTCCATGACGGAAATCAAGCGTGATGACGCAGACCTCAGGACAGCAGGTGAATTGTTAGATAGATCCAAAGCTAATAGGCTTTCCAATTCATTTTCCTTAATATAAATTTGAAAATTGTAATAAAATTCAGAATCATAGGTAACAAAATGCCAGGGAGCCCAGCCAAAAATTTAAATTCCTTAAAGGAAAAAAATTGGATTTTTTCCCCCGGAATCATGGGATTTTATAGGAAAAAAGTGTTTTTTAGGAAGATATAGGACCAACAATGCTCGTATAATATTCCTGAATTTTAGGAAAATCGTTTAAAATTCCCAGAGTTTTTAGTCAAAAATGTATTTCCAGGTTTCCATGAACCCTGGTTTAAGCATTGCTTAAAATAAAAAAAAACCTTTGACTTACTTCGTTAAATTTTCTTAGAAGTTCTTGAACCTCAGGCGTGAAGATATCCCTGGCGTTAATTAATATATAAGATGCTTGAAGAGCAATGACCATGCTAGAATTAATGAACAATTAAATTTTAGAATTTTGCAATACCTTACGCCGTAATTACCCCAGTTCGCACTTCTTATTATGGCAATTAAAAATCAATTTCGGCTCGAAAACCGCGGTAATAAAACTATTTAATCCTTGGGCTACGACCTTGCGGGATTCTATATTTTGGCAAAGAACTAAAAAAATAATCAAAACGACGGAAGCGAGTGAATTGATTAGGCCTACACTCGGTGGTGGTGGTTAATTTTGCAGAACTTCGGAATCCATGTCATATTTAGTCTGCTTTACTAAGCCCCCTTTGACAGCAGCGCCCCACTCACCATGCGTCGTTTTACGAGAATCTATTCATGACAAGCTCCAGTTTGTAACATGCAGTGACAAACTTCTGGAACGGAACATATCTTATGAACTTAGGCTTCTAGTAACTATAAGACCAGTCCGCATAATGAAACGTTCACGAAAATCTCCAAATGATGAAATTATAGGATAATATAGAACAGGTTGAAAAACAAAGGATTTTATAGGAATAATATAGAACAGGTTGAAAAACAAAGGATTTTATAGGAATAATAAAACTCGGTATTTACCCGAGACTAAATTTAAACATTCTACTTGAATATTTAAGACATCAGTCGCTGAACTGTTTATTTCCTTCTCGAGAAAAAACTGGTTGATTACTTCAAGTAGCTCCACTTTCTTAACAGAGGCCAGAATTTCATTGGTGACGCCATTAATCTATTAATTAGCATCGCATTTAATAGAAAAGTGCAGGTAACAAAACACTATGCCTTAAAAGAACGGCCTTTTTCTAAACATATAAAAGGAAGCAAATATTAAAATGAAATAAGTAAATGATCTCTTATTACAATATGATAATTCAATTACATTCAATTATTCTTAAAAACGATCAAGGACTACTGCCTCGCCATCCGTGGCGTCTGCTTTAGTGGCGTCTGCTAAATCGAACCTCTCTTACCCCAAACGGAATTGGTTGAATTCTCACAGGCCGAGAGAGGTAAGGGTAAGGTAAGTTCGATTTAGCAGACGCTACAAACATGCAATGGCGGATGGCAGCGCAGTAGTCCTGGATTTTTTATAACTAATTAAATGCTAATGTAATTTATTAATTTAATTTTTATGTTTAATTCCTTTTATATGTTTAGAAAAAGGATTCCGTTCTTTGAAGGCGTAATCAGTTATGTTAGCTGAAGTTTTCCTTTATTTTTCTTCAATTTGAAAATATTATTAATTTATTATCCATGTTATAAATACCTTTATAACTTCTTTAATAATTTGAATAGCGAGGAGTGGCAACTTGTCATCAACGCCCTCCTTTAACCCTTTTAGCAGCCACGTTTTTAAAACTTTGAAGTTGGAGTTACGTCGAGTAGCGTTTAAAAACAGTAGTAAAAACTTTGGGGTGCATTTTTGTAAAATACACAGAAGGAACTCGCATATCTGCAAAATAATTAGAAATAAAAAAGTACTTCTTAAACTAGTTCCTTCTAAAGTACCAATTATTAACAACACAAGTTCATAAGATCATGTTCATCGATAAGTTAGTAACTGGTTAAACATTATAGCTCGTCATGAAGCGAGTGAAGTAGGTCATATATTCAGGGTAAAGCGACGCCTGGTGGTGAGGCGCTGCTGTCAAAGGCTGAGTAATGCAGACTAAATAATAATAAGATGGATTGCAAAATTAACCACCGTCGTTCTCGAACTAGCTCGAGCTGCAAGTCTCCAGCATTACGAACTTGTATAGGAAGTGCACTCGAACTCGAGATTGCCAGTTTAGGGACCTCAGTCTGTCTTCTCGCCTAAAGGCTTTCAGCAAATACGAGATCTTTGAAGCCCGGGCTTGAACATCCTCCAGGAGGGTTATGTCCCGAACACGATAGGGGTTCCATAGGCAAGAGGCTGATTCCAGTAATGGTCGAATAAAGGTCGTGTAGATTGAGGTCAAAGTAGTTAGGGACTGGCCAGAAAGGTTAAATTTAATTACGGCCAAGAGGCAATTCGCAATGGTATTCTAATTTTTTCATGGCCAAGACTGGGTTTTGCTATCTTTCCTTCTTCAGTCTCTGTTGCGTTTGATCCAACGATCATGAGTTAGGAGAAATTTGGTAAAAAATATGCAACATAATTACAATAAGTATAACATTTCAAATATCCGCAATGCTTAACCCCAAGGGCATTTACATGGAAACAGAATAAGAAAGTTCCAGGTAACTATAAAAACATATTATACTCCTTGGTGTTTATAGCGACTGGCTTTGCCTTAAAAATGGTCGCTTCTACGACAGTGTTTGACAAGACACATTTTTTGGCGGTAATGATGTTTTACTCAGAAACAGACCTTTGTTAACCTTTCTAATTTAGTGAATAGTGACATAGTTTTTATTGCGAAATGTTACTTATGGTTTATTATGGGTTAATTCTGGCATATTCATGTAGGCAAAAAATTGAACTGTGGATAAAATTGTTAACTGTAGTTTAGGCAGCATTTTCCCGGCTCATGAATTTTGTACTAAAGCTTATAGCTCAGGACCGATAAATTAAAAATGGCCCGAACCCAAACAATTTTAGGTGCAAGCTCAAATTTGGCACACAGGTAGTATTTGACGTAGCAAAAAATATATTAAAAGTCCCTACCTCTAGGATGCTTGCGTCGTCGCCATTTTCTAAAATGGCTGCCAAAAGGTAAAAATATCCAAAAATTTAAAAAAATATATATATTTTTAAAACGAAAGTTCCTTAAAATAAATTTCCAGAGGCAAATACAATTTTTTAATGATTTTAACGTGTAAAAAATTAAATGAGGCTGCAGAGTTCATTTGCAAATTGGCATCGAAACTTCAACGCATGCGTGTTCGACGTTTCTTTGTATTCTTTGTATAAGAATTTTAGTTTGAATTGATTTATTGTGCCTATAAACCGTTTTTATTACTCTGAGTCACATAAAGACTTTATGGACCAATCCATAAATTACATCCAGTGAAACGAACACACAGTGACAGTTTGTTTTCTTTTCTCGCACCATGAAGCGCCGTTAGAGGCAGTGCGAGTTGGCTATAGCCTCCCGCGTATAGTGAACTTTGGTTCCGTCTGGCGTTGCCTCTTGGAACGAGATAAAAAACCTTCTCTTCCTGTGTTTGCTTCTCTGGAGGAATTTAATAATTGGTCTATTGCATAGCGTGGGAACAAACGGTTTTTGTTAAGCACTAGAGAAGAAATTTAAAGACCGAAATTCAACGTTTATGCCTAGTTTTATTGCTATGTACTAGTTTCACCACTTTAGTGTCTCAGATCTATTTTTAAGAAATATTTTGCGACCGGCCACTTTCACCGTGGCTTGCGACCCCGAAAGCTTGATTTGCTAACGGCTCCGGGGATTTTGCCAACCTACTAACTTGGCTAGTCCGACCAGCTGCAATGGACTGCCTAATTTGTGGCTCAAGCTTGGATATAGGGGAAACAGTTTGCGTCTTTCGAGGCTTAAGTACGATCATTGAAGCCAGCGTTAAAAGACAAGATGAACTCGACCAGAAGATAGTTAATTTGGAAAATGTGACTTTACACAAAAATTGAAGAAAAGAATATACGCCTTCTACCTCGATTGCAAAAACTTCTCTACCATCAACTTCAAAATCTGTAACAAGTTCAGCTCCATGTCTAAGGTCAACGATCAACACTTTCGATTTTAAAAACTGTGCATTTTTTGTGAAGGAACGCTGACCTAAGTGAAGAAATCAAGAAACCAGCAAAATACAGAAGCAAAATTAGCGAAGTAATCGAGTACCCTTGAAATTATTGGCACGATTAAGTTATTTGCCTTGAATCGCAACGACGAATGGGGAGCTCAAGTTCTCGGTAGAATCGGTGACAAAATAGACCTGGTAGCTGCCGAAGCTCGCTACCACTCCGCTTGTCACAGAAATTTTGGTAGAAGTACACGTCAGGCATCAAAAGAATCTACATGCACTAGGCCTCAATACTCAGCTGCTGCGAATGCATTTTCCAAAATTTGCGATTATATTTCCAATAATAACGAATGTCAATATATACTCTTAAAGAGCTCTTTGACAAATTGCAAGAAAATTGCCACGAAGAGTTATGTTACACCGAGGCACATTTTAGACGAAAACTGTCTGAAGCATTTGAAGATAGAATTTATATTACTGACCAGCCACCAAAACCAACCATAGTAACATACATAGAAAAGGTCAACCACATTTTACTAGATATTTGGCACAGCCAAAGATCAGAGAATGATCACGAAGAACGCCTTAGAATTGTTTAAGCTGCCGCTAATATTATTCGTGAAAACATTAGGTTAAAAGTTTACGACACTGCTATCTATCCCAGCGAAAATGAAATTAGAAGGAGCAATCCAGAACTAATTCCAAATTCCCTTCGCCTATTTATAGAAAAGGTAGCCTGAAAAAGTCTATCTCCCTGGAGCAAGCAATTATATGCGCGGTTCGTCCTCGGTCCTTTGTTTCTTCTGTACAAATTGGTCTGGGGGTTCATCTTCACCGCAATTATGGATCTAGACATGTCATAGATATTTTATCAAATCTTGGATTGTGCTCAACCTACAAAGAGGTTCTTCGATTTGAAAGGGCAGTGGTACGAAACCCTGGTTCCACAATAGTTGACGAAAATGCCTACTTGCAATTCGTATTTGACAACACGGATTTTAACATTCGTACACTCGATGGACATGGTACATTTCATTGCATGGGCGGGATCAAGTGTGTTACACCTTCAACTGCTGTCAGTGTTTCTACAGCAGTACCAAGAATTCTGACAGAAACCACAGACATAATGTTGAACGAGGCAGAAAAGATAACTCCCAAAGCCGACAAGCACCCAAAAGTCAAAGGCCTAACGAAAATTGAAGCGAAAGCCCAATTCACTGATGAGGAACCAAGTGCAGAAGTTGTTACTTCTAAAACTCTACTTGATTTATTTATGGGCTATCGGATCCACGCAGGAAGAAAATAACACTCCAGGCTGGAACGGATATATGCAAAGGTCGTTTTCAACAAATGAAACACCTTACCAGATATCGAAGGTCATTCCTGCAGCATTCATTACGATGGATCCAAGCAATCCAACGACCATTTACACTGCTCTAATGTTTGCTGCTAAAGAAGCGCGAATTCGTGGTCAAACGTGTTGTCTCGTCACATTCGATCAGCCATTGTACATGAAATCAGTAGAGATCGTTATGGCAGCGGAAAAAGAGAGCCCACTCTCCGTGATTATTCCACGACTAGGATGATTTCATTTGCTGATGTCTTTCATGGGAGCTGTAGGAAACATCATGGCCGATTGTGGCTTACTAGAACTATGGTCCATAATTTATTCCAAGTCCTCCGTGGAACGTATGATTACAGGACACGCTTATGCTTGGGCTCTTCGAGCACACTACCTCACCCAACTTGCACTCACATCGATCCTTTTAGAGGATATTGAAAATAGTGAAGATGAGCTTAAAGACGTTTGTGAACTATACTGAAAGGTTCTTCAAAATGATGAGTTAGTTGTGAATGTTGAAAATTCAACCTCACTTTGCCACATTCAACATCAGCTAGCGAACTTGATCACGGCGCTTAAAAAAAGCGAAACGTCTATGCTCTGGCTTCAGTATTACGAACAAGTTGCATTGATGAGAATGTTTGTGCGAGCCGAAAGAACTGGAGATTGGGAGCTTCACCTTCATTCTGTACGTCAAATGCTACCTTTTTTTCATGCAGCAGCTCATTTACTATAAGCCAAGCTGCTCAAATATATCTTCATCAGATGGAAAACCTAAAAGACATCATGCCTTCTCCTGAATTCAAAACTTCACTAGAGACGGTTTCTTCACTGTTCGGCGCTCGAATCGCTTTTGGAGTGGTGTTTGGACAGAAATGACTATATAGCAGGTTTTAATGCGATCCATGAAAGTCACGGGTGGCCTTACTCAAGGAAGAGGTTTAACAGAGAGTACATTAGCAACATGGGTACAGGCCATGCCAGCTTGTATTCAAATTACTGATGCGGTTGAGGATTTAAGTGGGGTTTCAAGTAACACCTCTAAGCAACATGTCGAGCTTCGTGACAGTAGACAGACACGTGACAAGGCTGACACCAAAAGGCTTGTGAATTGGCTAAAAGATCACGATCCATTCAAACAGTCTAAAAATCTTGTGTCTTTATTCAGTGGAGTGGTGGCTGATGAAAACTATAAACTGCCATCATGCTAAGCAGGCTGGAATGAGAGCAATGGCTTCCATTACATGTATAATCGGTTTGTGGCACGTCTATCAGTCAAATCAGCGTTCGAGTTGACAAAATTTACACCAACATGTGCGGCAGCAATACAGCATTCCTACAGGGTGTACTTACAAGTACAGCAATGGTTAGGAATTGATTTAAATCCCGAAGAATGGGTGTGGCAACGAAACTCAATTGGTGGTTTAAAACCAATTGTATCAACACTTCCACCAGCTCCAGATAATCTCTTAAAACTGGTAACTTGTGCGTGCAAAGCATCTTTCAAAAGGAAATGCGAATGCAAAAAGGCGGGACTTGTGTGCTCAGCCATGTGCGCACACTGTCGGGGAAACAGATGTGATAACGGTGATTCAATCACTTTAAATGAAGAGGATGAAGAGATGTTTAAAAGTTTTTAGGTGGAATTGTTACATTTTATATTCTGTATATCGAAGCAAATTTTTAGTACTTAAAATTATCTGTAAATCATTTTCACAAAACTTTACTTAAATGTCCATTAAACCTTATTTTGATATGCTTTATATCGTTGTAATGTATTTTAAATTCTAAACCGATGATAAGATTAGTTGTAAGACTTTTTGTGAATTGCCAGCCATATTTTAAGATGGTTTCCTATATTTGTTTTTCGTTCATAATATTTTAGACGTCGAATTCATTAATAAATTTGCCTCTGGAAATTTATTTTCAGGAACTTCCGTTTTAAATTTTTTTTTTAATTTTTGGATTTTTTTCCTTTTTGGCAGCCCTTTTAGAAAATGGCGAAGACGCAAGAATCCTAGAGGTGCGGACTTTTAGTGTATTTTTTTTAAGTCAAATACTACCTGTGTGCGAAACTTCAGCTTGTACCTAAAATTGTCGGGATTTAACTCTAAAGTGCCAGTACTATTAGTTCCCACTTGACCGAAAACACGACGGAAACATTGCGTTATCACCTCTGCGGTAAAACATCTTCCGCAGAACGCGACCGAAACAGCTTTCGGCGGATTTACGATGCTGTCCAATGGGACAATCCCATTGGAATTCAAATTAATTTAACTTACAACAATTTACGACCTACGTAAAATGAACACTAGATCCAAACATTTTCTAAATTATTATTTTAGAAATAAGGATTATAAGAACAAAATAGTAATAAATCAGCAATATATGACATAATAAAATCAATTGCTAATATTTATTTATTTTTTATGTTATATTCATTATGAAAATACTTTAAGCCAGCCGTTTTACTGTACTAGAAGTGTATAACCGCCCCAAAGAGGAAGAGACGTCCTCCTAACAAAACCAAACCTAACCGAACATCAACTTTTAGAAAAGGCATATTATTTGAGAAGTCAATCAAGATAAACATCAATATTTTGGAAAAGGCTTAACAATGTTAAATGATTTATAAAATATTACTAACCTAACCTGAATTTGAAAGGTATCAAAATGAATAAAATAAAAGTTTCGATTTAAAATTTCCTCCGTATGTCTTAGGATTTCTTAAGGGTGAGCCGACAGAGTTTCGTTAAGCAGTTCAGCTATCGACTGAGGGTGGGACAGGAGGGACTTCGTATATAACTTCTAGTTTTCACGAGGATCTCTGGGACAATGACGTTTGTTGATTGACTTTGGTTTGGCGAATAGTGGACCATATTTATGACGTAGCCGGGCGGATTCATGGTAACAGTGAATAGGCAAAACTTTTATGTTTTGGGACCAAATACGGATTGGTCAGTTTAAGGGTTAAAAAAATGTTCTTCAAGTTTCTCGGGCCAGGTACCAGGATAGTGACTCAAGGTCTTGATGCTTGGGGTCTAAATCAGCGTGACATTTCTCTGGGTTCTTGGAAAAAGTTTTCGTTTTAGGTATTTTATTTTGCACTGTGGATACTGTGGTATAGGATAGTTCTAGAAAGTTTTGTGTCAACATTGATGGGCTAGTTCCTCATCTATTGTACGAAAGAATTTCATTTTAGTTTATTTTAAAGGGATAGGTTTAAGTTTAAAGGGCTAGTATTATCTTTATAGTGTTAATTTAAGGTATTTTTTTAATAATTTAATGATTAATGGTAAATTTAATTTGATTTTTGTGTTAAGATGGTTATATATCCCCACCTCGTCTTAAAAGTTTGTCCCCGAACTTGACATATCCATCTTACCATCATCATCATTTAAATGATTGAAAATAAAATAGGGATGAATGAGTTAATAAATGTTTATCTTCTATACCTGCTGGAGGTATTTTCCTTTAAGGAATAGAATTCCGGTTTCACCCAGCGTCTATGAGGGGTTTGATAATGGGGGCTAGTAATATTAGAACTATTTCAATATCCTGGGTATCTTCCGATTTCTCATTAGGGGTTAAGGGGATATTTTTAAGGCATTCATTTTCTTGATGTCCATCGGTATGACAAGTTACACAATGGTAGGTGTAGGGAATATTCCAGCGTCAACTCTCAATTCCATTTCTGTATATTTCTGGGGTGTAGCAGAACTTCTGTCTTTATGATAAGGGTCATTGTTCCGAGGATATCCAGATGATGAATTTTTGGCGACATAAATATTGCGAGGGTAATTAAAACGGTTTCTATAATTTGTATAGGAAGGTTTTAAAAATATTGCGAGGGTAATTAAAACGGTTTCTATAATTTGTATAGGAAGGTTTTAAAATGAAGAAACGATTGTCATTATCGTTGGTTTTTGTCTCATATGGTCGTTGTCTTCGAAGGATAGGGGTATGTCTAATGTTGACAAAAACTAGCGTTTGATTATTATCTAAGGATGAGGGAGGGTTCGAGTCCTTTGCAAGCAATTGAGGGTCCATGAATGAAGTACGTCTTCTGTTACGTCGACAACGTCGTAGTCTCTTCTCCTCTACTTTAATCGTGGTTACACGTTGCGGTTCCGTAATAGGGGTTTGAGTACTTGAAGACTTCATCAACTTGTTTCTATTAGAAAACCAGTCGTAGGGGTAAAAGGTAGGGGTTTTATGTATCAATTCTTCTTTGTCTTCGTCTGTTTCATCCTCCGTACGGGAATTTTCATTCATTCTCTTCACTTCGATAAAAAGGTTTTGCAATTCTTGTTTTTTTCTCTGCTTCTATATCTTCTGGCATAGTTATTTCATTTGTCACGATTGTAGTAGTAGGGGTTGCTTTAGGGGTTTGAATTAGTGATGGCGCGAATATTGATTTTGCCGAATACTGAATATTCGGCCATGCTCTGGGCCGAAGCACCGAATATTCGGGCGTGAGACATGTGCAACTCGCGCGAAACTGGTTATGAGCTGTAACCCGTTCCGCGAAATACGTACATCCCCCGCACGGACCGCAATGGGACAGGTCTCATCATGGAAGAAGAAGGGTATGGAATGGTGAGGTGAATAGGCAGACGGCTACGCGAAATGTAGGGTCACGTGGGAAAACTCTCCTCTCCTCTCGGCATTAGCTGTAACGCGATTACTGCTCTGCGCAATATTGGCGCGCAAGCAGAGAGAGGGATACACTGTTTAGATCCGCTCTCTACCGCATCTGCTACAGCGCGCCTGCGCGGAAGCTTTCAACGTTGGTGATAAACTCGGGAAGGAGGGAATGGAAAGGGGGAAGTTACTATTTTTTAACGCGCTCTCTTTCACACTATAGGACCCATCTATAGCGTCTTTAGGTTTTTGATTCATTTGCGAGTAGATCGTGTCACTATATGCTTTTTTTTATTCATCACAACTTACCGCTGGTAGATTATAAATATTAAAGTAAAAATTGTTATTGAAATAAATAACTTTTGAGTAATGTTTCCGTTTTTTTCCTTTATGATTGGAGATTCGTAGAATTGCATACAAAGCATTTAGGCCTAGCTGATTGAAGATACGATTCAAGGGGTAATGTTACTTCTTGTGGTCTACTTCTTTTATTTGGGCAGTTATAAACAAAATGTCCGTATTCTTTGCAATAGTTGCAAAATTTTTTAATTAAGGGGTTTCGGGGTTCGTTTGTTCCTTGATTTCTAGGGTGTAAAACTCCCATCACTGGTTGAAGTTGCTTCACTACCTCTAAAAGTTCATCAACTGTGGTACATGTATTAAGTTCAATAGTGCTTCATATTCGGGCATTAATCCAAAAATTATATGGTCTAATCGATTTTGCTCAGAGGGGATAGATGGTAATTCATCATAAATATTTATCATATCCTGAACATAAACTTCAGGGCTCTCATTGGGTCTTTGCCTTCTTGTTTGAATTTTTCTCTTGATTATTTTGAAATAACCATCTCCCAAATATTTTTCTTTAAACTTATTCTCAAATTCAGTCCAGGTATGAAAAAGATTAATATTTTTCCAAAACCATTTCTTTGCTTGTCCTTCGAATGCTAGGGGTATGTGGGTCAATAATTCTTTAAGTGTTACACCTGTTATCATCCCATACTCGTACGCGCTATATAGGAATTCTATAGGATTTGATTCTCCATTAAATCTTGCCGTAAATTGAGGAATTGGTAAAGTTCTATTTTAAGGGGTTGAATTTTGTAATTTTTTTCCGCGAGGGATTTGAGTAATATCAGGAATGTTTGACGTCTCTTGTTCTTTCTCATATACAGGAAATATAGGACTTTTCAACTTTTCTTGAAAAAAGTAGTCTGATTTAGTACAGGTTCCTCTATAGGTTCGTTTCTTGGAAAAAGTTTCTCTCTCTCTGGTCTCAAGGTAACGTTAGTAGGGGGGTTGAAAAATTATTTTATTCGCGTCGCAAAAGGGTCTTCCAAATGTTTTTCTTCACGCATAATGGAGGGGAGGGATACTTTCTTTCCTGTTTCCATTCAGACATAAGGGGTTGATGTAAACATAGGATTTAATCTACCTTCCTCTTTTCTAGTCTTTTCGACTCTTCTAAGGTTTTCATCCCTATCAATAACCTTTTCTTCGGGGAATTTTTGCATATCTTTCATTTGGGTACGTTTCTTATTAATTTGATGGGTCTCAGATTCCGAACTCGAACTCGCATTAGAACTCAAAGATTGGAGAGGGTAACCTCTATGGGCTTCTAATGAGTCTTTCAGGCTATCTCGTAAAGCAGCAATAGTCTCAGCTAATACTTTTTGGGATTCAACATTTTGTGGAATTAATTGTGTTAAATAATGGGTATGGATAGATTTATCATTGTTTGTACGTCGAAATAACATACCGATATTCATAATAATATTTCTCAGGAAGTTCAATATCTTATTATATAGGATCACTACCAATAACAACATTATGTTAATGGCGATATATAATACTAGATCTGACGAGTTAAGGGTAATGTCCGTCATTTTGATTGCTCGATTTTTCTCAATATTTTCTCAAAATAATATAGGGTTTTAATAATTGAACCAACTTTGACTCTCTTCAAGACATGTCAAAATCCATCATATTGATAAGATTCCGAAGGATCGTATCCTGCCGACTGAGCCAATTTATAAGCTTTTATTCATCGCCTTTCTTCATTTGTTGTTTATGGGTGTTCGACATCTTACGAGAGGGGTGAGGATGCAACAAAAACACCTACCTCTTTTCACTTATGATTCAACCTCGCTAACGCTAGACAAGATGTTAGAATGCAGTCAGTTGTGGAGAGTTAAGGCCTTTTAACGGGAACGAGGGGCTCATAAAATTTCTGAATCAAAAGTGACCGCGTTTGATGGTATGTGTCAATTGAGAGTCAAAATAAATTCTAATCCAATTTTTAATATTCAACATAATATTCAATCTTATTCATAAATTTTCACACACTTTTATAGGGGTCAAAATAAAAAAAATTAAACAAAAATCAAAAGGGAGGTTTGTAATTTATAACCTCTATGGAATGTCTCCTTTAAGTTTCAAATTTAAATTTTTAGGGGTGTTTGGGTTAAAATCGTGCAGTTATGCAATAAAGACAATAATGTTCAAAAATAGAAAATTAAGATTTTAAAAATGAACCAATCCGTTAACCATAATCTAAGTTCTTTAATCATAGTTTCAAGTTAGTTTATCAAAATAGTTTCAAGTTTTTAATTTCTTACGGCAAGTTGCTAATCTTCCATATTTTTCTCAAGGGTTAAGGGTTCTTTTTTCTTCTTTCTCGTGTTAAGAGATAATTATGATTTTTTTCTTTTCTCGCGATTTAAGGGTTAATTATTATTTTTTTTTTCTTTTAATATTTCGAGCACTCGCGCTCCTTCTCTTCGTCAACTTAGGGGTTAAAAAAATATCTCCGAGTTTCTTTTCCGAAAAATTAGGGATTCAAATTAATGAAAAATAAAGGTATCAAAATGAATAAAAAATATCTCCGATTCTCTTCCAAAAATTAGGGATTCAAATTGACGAAAAATAAAGGTAACTAAATGAATAAAAATCCAAGAGGGACTTCGTATATATAACTTCTAGTTTCTCGCAAGGCTTTCTGGGACAATGACGTTTGTTGATTGACTTCGGTTTGGCGAATAGTGGACCATATTTATTACGAGGCCGGGCGGATTCATGTTATGAACGAATAGGCAAAACTTTTAAATCTGGGACCCAATACGGATTGGTCAGTTTAAGGGTTAAAAAAATGTTCTAGAAGTTTCTCGGGCCAGGTACCAGGATAGTGACTCAAGGTCTTGTTGCTTGGGGTCTAAATCAGCGTGACATTTCTCTGGGTTCTTGGAAAGTATTTTAGTTGCTAGGTATTTCATTTTGCACTATGGATATAGGGGTATAGGATCGTTCTAGAAAGTTTTGTGTCAACATTGATAGGCTAGGTCCTCATCTATTGTACGAAAGAATTTCTTTTTAGTTTATTTTAAAGGGATAGGTTTAAGTATAAAGGGCTAGTAATATCTTTATAATGTTAATTTAAGGTATTTCGTTGTTATTTTAATGATTAATTGTAAATTTAATTCGATTTTTGAGTTATGATGGTTATAATGGCAGCTTCCGCATCAGCCATCGCGTGTTCGGTTTCGATAACAATTTCTTTCCCTTGCAGCGCATTTTCATCGTCTTCACTTTCTGCCTCCGAAATTATGGTTTCTGGCTCTTTCGCCTTTTTAGAAGCCTTCCGTTTCTTTTCAACTTCTTTGGAAACCGAGAGTTTCTCGTGATATTCTCTCATGTCCTTCAACACCGAAAGCGAGTTTTCGAAAGCATCGGCGTATGTTTCAAAATCGCCCAATAGCTCAGTTTCAGCACGCACGGTTTGAAGAGGATCAGTAGAGCGTGACAATATGTTTCTTTCTCCTCTACCGGGTCTTGAATAAAGTGCTCTATTATGTAGCGCTTAATTATCTTTCTCATGAAATCCAGATTGTTTTTCAACTGGATTACATTCGCATTTTTCTCGACACCCTCAGAGCTAGTGCTCGGAATCGGATATACATTATCTAAGATTGTTCATAGAATAACGAGGACAATATATATGAACATATAGATAGACATAAATGAACTACCCTCGCTATTAGCAAGAATTTTCACATATATCGACAATGTAGAAAACGGTTCTATCCCACTATGTTCATAAACAATATTTATTTGGATAAACACGACCAACCCTTATCTTATTTAGGAGTAAACATAAGGTTCCTTTCAATATTTAATTCCTTGTGCTTCATAAACAAACAAGAAATAAAAACATGAGCTCCTGTAACAGATTTACCTGGATTAAGTATTTATTTGTAAATAAGGCCTATTTTATTGAACAATAAACAGTTAGGTTTTATTAGAACGCTTTGGGAAAATTAATCACGAAATTATTCGCAATGTTGATCACCCATTTCATTAAATGTGAAAAAAAACTTCTAATATTTGGTGTATATACTTCGGCTCCGTGTAGGAAGAAGGACAACACGTTATTTTTGGTCGAATAAAGCCGCCAAAGTATGGGTGAAAACATTAGGATAACTCACTAAAACGTTCATGTTCATTTGTAATTAATTGTAAAGGTCACCATTTCAGCTCGTTAAGCCTAGTACCATTTTGTAAAGAAGTTGCCGTATATATAATTGCTCGACACACAGGAGTGCAGTCACCAATCAGTGGACGATGAAGTTTTATCGCTTTTGCTAGAAGGTTGACTGATTGCTTGTAGAAAAAGCATTTCTCTAGCGAAATCTATATCTATATAAGTGAAAATTCAGATGATCAACGCCCAGTCCCAACCACTTTAACCAAAAGGCTGAAATTTTGAAAGGGGTTACTCTTAAATAGTAGGCACGCACTAAGATATGTTTCTTTGATCCGTGGTAATCTTGACAATGGCGGCCATTGATGTAAAACATATTATTTTTTTAAATTTTAAATATTTCACTAGTATTTAGCCAACTGGTTACCTACGTCCTATAGACGTGCTTTATGGTCTTTGTGGTTCAATTTACCACCATCTTTTCAAAATGGAGGGCTGAAACCTAACAAAAATGTACTGACGTCAATGCTCGGTCCTTTGCTGCTACTTACATGCAAAATAGAGTTGGGCTTAACGCGCAGAACAGCAAAGGTAAACACTAATTTTAAGGTAACGAGTACGTTTCCGCGAGTTGTAATGTATATGACGCACATTTTAACCGTTTTTCAAAATAACTCATTGTCTTCCTTCACTATCCCTTTAAGAATTGGTGCCTTTATCGCAAGTACCTGCCCAAATATTGAGTATGCGCTGCTTGTTTTCTTATATTTAATGGATCAAAACAGTCTTCAAAACTATAGGTGTCCCAGCATACCGATCCGATAGATTCCTCAATGTTGCGTAATATACTATGTAAAAACGTTACTACACCGGAACATCCTTTGCCAATACAACAATTTATTTGCCGGTACATAATATTAAGATTAAACATACATAATTACATCCACCACGATTTCAGACACATCATTGCGGAAATAGTGTCAGGTTTCAATGAACCTCGTTTTGGAGCAACTAGATTTGTTCCTCCAAAAAAAATTCTTTCGGCGGCAACCGATGAGCCTTGAATACAAAGATAATCTCTGGCCATTTTACTGACGGTGGGGTAGTTCATTTCATTTGCCTAGATGAAATATGAAAATATACATTTGTTTAATGGTCACTACAAGCCAATTTCACCTGAAATTACCAGAAACTAGCTTTGTCGCAATTACAAGTCTGTAGTATTTCACCACCCAAGTTCCCCTGTACTTATAATTGAAGGTTGAAAAACATACCACATACCTTCCACCATTGAAGAATGTTTGTTTGAGGTGGGAGAAGGTCGTCTTTAAAATATTTAAGTAGCTCCGCCCCTTGTACGAGTCTCTTGGGACGTTTCGGATACACGGAATATAAATCATCCATGCCCTCTGTCACCGCGCTCTCCATTGGTTCGCTCCTCGAGTCATAATACTCGTTGTAAACGTTTAGTACAGTATCTTTAATTTGTTTTAATTTGGTCTTATTGTAATTGGCTTTGAAGAAATCCAGCTTTAACGTTGGATCTAAAACTATAGCAAATTACAATTTTATTTTAGGTAGACACAACATGAAGAAGATTAATATTGCGCAATGAACTTTTTTTCATGATAAATAATTGCAGAAACGTTATGAAACTATTGATCTCAAATAATAAAGACGTATATAGGCAGTAGAATATGTATAAGCTTTATGAACCCATAAGTGGTCGAACAAGCAGCTTCATTTCTCACCTACTGCGATCCAGGTCGCTGCCGTATTCGACAACTCTTCGTAATTCAATAATTTTTTTGGGCCAATATACAAGCTTCTTTTAGAGGACCATTACTATCCTCAATTGCCGACTCCAGTTTCTTCAATAGCCAGTGATATATTGGCATGAGGAGTGAAATGGTTGGATATTTCGCTGCAGATATTCGCTGAGTTGCTTCTGTGAAATTCTTTAAGATCAAAAAAATTCATTGTTTTTAAAACCAATTATTTCTCGCAGTAATGTATAAAAGTCATGTATGTTACTTTTAACACATTCAATGTTTTCCCATTCCGTTTCTGTCATATGAAACGTTTCGAGGTCGTTGTCAGTTTGTGTTAGCGTCTGAAGCGACTGAAATAGAAAAAATAACATTTGTCTAGTTGAAAGCAGGACTAGACCATAACATTTCAAGTTACTGCTTTTAAACGTAGTGCCTTTCTTGCATGAAAGCAGTTGAATTCCACCTTGTTTTGACGTCAAGTACTATTTTAACATCACCCAAACCATTATTAATATTCAACTGACGTAATGATTCCTCTTTAAGATTGGATAATCGAATCTTCAAAACCGTAGCTCGAATCTATTTATAAAAACGACTTAATGGGTAGTGTTGGACATATTTTTTAAATCCCTGTATATTTGGCCTAAATTGAATAATGTTAATATCTACGTAACATATAGT
The DNA here is from genome assembly GCF_054372755.1 of Phalangium opilio. Lineage (NCBI taxonomy): Eukaryota > Metazoa > Arthropoda > Arachnida > Opiliones > Phalangiidae > Phalangium > Phalangium opilio. Next base: position 3,310,721 of record NW_028324198.1, read on the forward strand.
AATATGTTACATAAATATCTAATTTCAATTTACCATAGACCAAATATGCACGGTTTCAAAATTTTGTCCATTTGGTCTCAAACCAACAGACCATTAGAACGATGGTAGAATTAATGGATAAAATGTCCTAACTAAGTGCATTTTCAAATGGAAAAGACCTTAATAAATCAATTCCACAACAAAACATCTGTCTTGAGACCTTCATTGTACAAGAGACAATGCAATAGTAGGCTACTCCTTTCAAGAAGGGCACTTGTTCATTCACAATAAATTCCATGACAGTTCATTAAGCCTAAACGATTGGCACCTGTATTTACCTTTGCAACACTGGTACCAATTGTATTAGCATTAGTGCTGATAAGGGATTCGTCATCCGGTCCATAATCGACTTCGCTATCGTGCTTTGGTGTTGTTTTAAGATGATCAAGTATAGCACCTACAGATTATTGTATAACATGCGCCACGCACCGAATGCGATGTCCGCCGTTGAATCTGAGCCCTAAAGTGTCACTTCGTTTTTCTAGCTCTTTGGTGAATGTCTCGTTGTTCGAGGCATTATCCATTGTAATTGCCAATATCTATACGGTGCGACGTCAGTAAATTAATTCAATAAACCGGATGTAGATGTAACGTCACACAATGAGCAAACCTATGTACGATTATACAGAGAAACATGTTCGTTGGCCATTGAGGATAATGATAGACATGCCCAGTCAGCAATGTTTGATGAAGCTTGAGTTTCCCGAATGAGAGATTAGGAGAATGAAGCTTTTCCTACATTGCCTCTTCGCATTTCTATTATTGAATTCAATGGTTGGCGGAACATTATGGAAGCATTTTAAGAATGTGCTTATTGCGTGCCAGTGTTCATTTAGATCCAAATGGACGGAATAACATTTGGTGTTAAAGGTTATTCATGCTCATATGACGAAACATTGGTGCTACTTTCTTCCTTTTGAAGTGTGGTTCATACATAATGTTAGTCACATTACGTGAGATAGTCGTACAATGAAAGGTGTGAAAAAGAAAATTCCTTCATCTAAGGAGTACCCAAAAACACAATTGTCTTGCCTGGTCCTAATCTAACCTAGGGTTGGTCTGAAATGGCCTTCTCTGCGACGCGTTGTTGGATTAGAACCCGATAACACGAGGTGGTTTCTAGTACCTTACGACGGAAGTTGTGGAGGTACAGTTTATTGACCTCTCAGTAGACTATCCCTGTTGGACGACTATTATCCCTGGACGGATTCGTACAATAGAGATAGACCCCGGTTTGCCGTTGAGTTCACAGACTCTTATAGCGCAGTGGCCGCTAAGGAAACCTATTTCATCTAATATTATTTAATATTATAGCTTGGTGATTAGGGCAAATGGTGTAAATTTGAAATGCTCAGAATTTTATAAGCTTCATCGAATGTATAAAAAAACCTTATTTACACGTTTTCCTTTACCGTAAGCGACAAATTATATTGATGTGTAAAGGAAAGACTTCGGTGCGCGTTTTCTGCGCATGACAAGCACAGAAAACTCTGCTTAAATGTTTCCAGTCTAACGGAACTTAGATCTCTGCAATTTGTACGTAGGTTTAAAAGACAATATCAAACAATATTCGTACCCTTGTAACCTTTCGATCATTGACTAGTTCTAAAAATCTGTCACACATGTTTAACCCCGTATGGCGCGTGGGAAAATAAATAAATCCAAGAAGTATGTTATGCAGAGTCCATATGTCCGAGATCCAATGCGCCGTTACGCCCATAAATGGAATGCGATTTGGCGTAGTCCAGCAATCCATAGTGAACGATATTTGACTGAAAACATTCTGTTTAAAATTGGGTCAATTATGTATTTATGTTATAAAAAATAATAAGCCTATCAACTATACGACGGTGGTCTAAATTCTGAGAGAGCGGTCGCTCTCTTAGATAAGACTTCATACTGCTCTTAATGTATAAGGAGGGTTTTTTCTTTGGATGTACTTTTTTTTGTATTGTATTAATTGTTTTGAAAACATTCCACTGAACTAAACTTCGGACCCTTAATATGTGGTTAATATTTCAAAGAGATCCCTCCATTAGTTTTTTTCATAGAAAATAAAGTTGCTAAGGGTGGTTTTCATTTCCATAAAAAAATTAAGACATTTTGGCAAAAAAAGGGAAATTTTCCCATAGGAATAACATGGGAAATGTTTGCTGTGATAGCCAAATGGTCTCGACCATTTTTTGAAGAGTATTTGTTCGATAGGTCTGAAAATGGTTTTAAATGAAAGGTTGAACATTAAACTGGTGCCTTTCGAAGTTTTATTGAAAACAATTAATATTAAGTATTACTTTTTGTCCTTTTAAGCACATACTTAAACTTACGACCTTTTATTCTGTTGGACTTACGTGGTTTAATCCTAGCTAAAATCATAGAGAAACGTACTGTTGGACTTCCGCGGTTTTACCGCTAATAGAGCGACTAAGCGAAGATTTTTGTTTAGACAACGCGTGTGGCTATGTCGAGCTTAAGACGAATTTTTTAACTTTTCACATAAAAGAAGGGGTTAATTCGTCCTCATTTTATTTTAATTTCGTAAGTTAAACCTTATTATAATTTAATACAAAAGAATTTAAATTTAGGATTTAGCCGATAATTTTTAAATTCACTGATTTCACTAAGCCTCGGTCAAAATTTAAATACAGCTGATTGTATGTAGAGACTAGAGACCAATTGGCCGTGTAGTGTATGTTTTAAGGTGTTTCACCTGGTGCCATCGGCCAACGATAGCCGCTAATTAGGTAATTTGGTAAAATTAAATCAATTTTTGTTGTTTAAAGTAGATTAATGCAAAATACGCACAAGGGTTCGTTCCCTGGTTTCTCGACTGTTGCCAACAGTTACCGCTACGAAAATACGTTTTTTACTGGTAAAATAAATGATGGATTCAATCACACTATCACTAAACCCTGTCACCAAATCATACAATATTTTTAAATGACGCTTTTCCAATAATTCTTATAGGTTAACAATTTAAATTTTAATTATTTAGTGCTTATTCTAACATAACCTCAAAACAGTAAACAACGGCCATTTTTCCAACGATAACTGTGCAGATTATATTTGGTGCCACCGATAACCACTATGTTGGTTTAAATTAATGGTAATATAATTGAATAATTAAATCACACGATCACTAAACCCTGTCACCAAATCAATATTTTTAATTCAGCCTCTTCCAAGCGCGAAATTACAAATTAAGGCGATGTACAGTGTGTTAATTAATAAATATAAATTTTGGATAAATATGTAACACACTATCATTCTTAAATTTCGGAAGAGAGGAATAAAAGGTTGAAATTAATTTTTTTAAATTTAAAAAGCAAATTTGGCTCAGAAAAAAACCCAGCGGCAGAAGCCTGTATTATAAAATGTTCACAAGATGATTCGTTCAAGAATGTCTAGAATTAAGTCGCAAAGAAGTAATGAATATTTCACCTAAGTCAGCTGACTTGGCCAGGCAGGGCATAGCCCACTCGATCCATGCTCACGGACGCTGCTCTGCCCTCTGCAACTTGCGTCGTGTTACGCGTGATCGGATGGGCTATGGGCAGGGTAAACAAATACGGGGCTGCCAGGCTGTCTCTTACACAACAATGATGGCCATTAGCCTTTATGAGAAATGCTTCCTTGTCCAGTTGGGGAAATAAGGCGGTGGCACAGGGCAAATGACCAGTTTAAAAATTAAACCACGGGACCACTAAGAAAATTCAAGGGTAACCAGAGTCCAGACATTAACTCAAAAAGTATAATTGTCCAATCCCTAAGTTTAGCAGACGACGTGACCTGGTCAATTATTATTAAATAGAGAGCTTTCAGATGGGATTGTAGTACGTCACACCCTCCCAAGTCTTACCGCTGTTCTGGTAGCCATATTGGGTGGGCTCAGCTTCATTCCTGCTTTAAACCCAGCGTAAATGATGTCACGAGGCTCATGCCCTTCTCCAACTGAAAGCTCTCTATAGCGCGAGCAGCTTGCGTCCATGAGCGCGGATCGAGTGGGCTATGCTGTCAGGCAGAAACTGTCTCAGATAGACTGCTACAACGAAAACCGAAAACCAGTAACATAAGTCCAAGCCATCATCTGAAAGACTCAAAACGATGACTGATTCTTCTGAATTTGAAATATCAGTAGAAATGTTTCTAGATAATCCTCAGAGTTATTTTAAATATTTTAGTACTCAAAGTCTGGGGATAAAGAAAGGCCAAAATAATTTTAGTATGGAAATTTGATGTTTTCAGTGATAAAATAATCTCATTGGTGATAACTGATTAACTGGTACCTGAAAGCATTAGTCACTAACTAGCAATATTAGGTCCCTTATGCTTAAGCTCCCCTATATTTATGTTTGTGCTTAGTGCAGATTTTAAAAATGCAACAGTTTCTTAACAATCTTAATTAAAATGAAGACTGAAGGAACAGATATTAATAAATAATGTCTTCGTGGACAAAGACTAGAAAAAGTAAATGATAAGAGAACAAAATGGAATGACCGCAGTAACAGATATTAAATTTTTTCAGTTTAAAGACATGATTATAAAACATCAATTATTTAAAAAAAATACTTATCTTGGTTGCTGTATCTGTCCATAAAAGGTTGAGCCCCTAAAAATCGGGATTCAACGGAATTAATGCCAACCAATTTATGACAGTGCGGTTACCATTGCCAAAGCAGAAGGATCTTTTCTCATGTACATACATGGAAAAATTCATGCAAATAGTTATGTTGCAAGTATACGCACACGCCATAGATTAACTAATTTCTTTCAGATGGCTGAATTTGAAGCAGCTCAAACTATGGAAGGATCTATAACTTCTCAACCCTTTACTCAGTTGGTTCACGATCTGACAGCGATCAATCCTGTGACATCTGAAAACAATAGCTATGTTGGCCTTAAACATTTGGTTATAGGTGGGTTGCCATCAGCACCTTCAAACCTAGTTGATCAGATTGTTAATCATTTAATCGAGCTCGGAGTTGAAAACTTGAATGACATGGAACTAGTAGATGAGAATATGTTAAAATGTTCGTTTTTAAAACCAGTCCAAGCTAGAAAAATTTGTACTTATGCCAAAAAACAGCGGGAAGAATGTTTGACAAAAGGTAAAAGGCTCGATTCCTTTGCTAGTACACAAACCAAATTTTGAGAAATGGCATACAAACGTTTATGTTTTTGGATTTATCCAAAGCTTCGTCATTATCCATGGATAAAGCAATGACACTCATTGACGTAGATTCGTTTGACTTATCTATGCACTCGAGGGAAACTCCCTCTGGAAATTCTGAAAAGGCTTCTCAAATTACCCCGGTAAGAATACTTGAAATTGGTTGTTTTCAAGTCGAAACTGTTGTATTTTCGTGTAAATATTAAAGGATTGTTTTACTAGGCCTATTATATTCAGAGTGTATCTGATAAGCCGTTCATAGAATAAAGGGGATGTTCTTTGGGCGATTTTTAGTCGAAAATGTTCTATGACATTTTACCGTTCGGGTTTGATTGTTCTCAAGTAAAGATTGGATTATTTTACGGATGACCCCTTAAATTTAATTAACATTTCTTAGTTATATTTAACGGGTCATCCGTAAAATACTTCATTCTTAACTCGAAAACAGTGGCCCGGATGGTAAAATGTCAAAGAAAAGTTTGGACACGAAATCGCCCAAAGAACATGCCCATTAATTTAGATAGTATATCCAAATCTGAATTTAAAATTGTCACGAAACCACTTTTACGGTTTAAAGCGATTTAAAGATTTTAAAATATTTGCTTCTCGTATCTACAGAGAGTAAAAAAGGGGTTATTATTTCTACGTAGGAGACATGGGTACAGAAGTACAAAATCTCGGCAAATATATTCAACAAACAAACGCAAGAAAAACTGGGAAGAAATACAAAACTGGATGCCAAAACCCGAAGGCGACTAGTTCGTGCATTAGTCGATGATACCTTAAAAAAATGCCGCAGGCCAAGTAGGGGTGACATGCGCGTAGTTGCTGAACTATTCACCAAAAGGTTTCCAAATGCAGTCAAAGACGAGATAGATGGTGAAGTTATTGGGTCTGGCTATCAAAGCCTAGTTGTGCAACTTTATGGAAGGCTAGATCACCTGTCGCGCAGAACGGAAGGAGCGATGCCGCCAGTGGAGAGGTCTCCAAAATGCTCTCCTAAATTATCTAAAAGTCCACGCCTTGAAACTGTGGAAATTAACGAAATAGACTTGGAACGGCAAGTTTATGAGGAAGAAGAGCTTAGAAAACTCTGGATGTAAGCTGATCCAAATATGGCTGAAGTTGATCTTAAGCTAAAGATGTGTTTTAAACTTCAAAGGAAACAAATTAGCGAGGGGATCGTAACTTCGGCTTTTAAAGAAAAATGGCCTTTCCTCTTCGAGCTACGTGGTTTGGCAATCCACCTTGAGTTGTTAACAATGAAAAACATTCCTGAACTATTTATTAACTTTTTCGAGAAAAAAAGTAATCTCCCGTGCCAGTATTTCTCCAGAAGCAAAAAGACCTCAACTCAAGCAATTTTGGCTGAAATAAAATCGGCGGGCAAAATTCAAGATAGTAGCCCTGTAAAACAGGCTTTGGTTGCGGGGGTGGTGTCCTTGGTATTGAACCACTTTGGTGAAAAATACGATGCTATTTTTCCAGTTATCGAGGTAAGGTGAATCAGAATTAAGATAAAAGTTCTCGGAGTTAATCATAACTAAAACAACAAAATTTGCAGCCTGGTACTCCTCAGAGCGAGGTAATTAAGAAGATTCCATTACATCCCTGTCTGGTCATATTTGGTAAGATATAGTTGACAAGACTATGTCGTTCGATTTAGCAAAACATAACGATATTTAATCGAAAGGTGATAATATGGCTAGTGCTTCTACTTTCTGGGTGACGGTAGATAAAATTATAGTGAATGACCACTTCGGAGGACAAGAAATCATTGGCGCATTAGCCATGTTCTTTGCCATGTACTATATGTTCAATGTCGAATACCCTGAAGAATGTGTGGCTACTCTGGAATTCTTTCAAAGGTATAAAGAAATTAATAAAGGAATTTGTGTAGATTCACATAAAAATAATTTAATCCTTTCACGGGCATTGCCAGGCTCAACCCTAAGAAAGGCAAAGAAATAAATTCAAAAGTTTTACACTTGCTAAATAAGTTCTTCGAATTTGATTGGATGGAATAGGTGCCTATGGACAGTGGCTTTTTCTTGTTAGGTATCTGAGCATATTTAACAATGTACTTTAAATGCGAGATCAAAAGTGTCACGAAAACGGATGAACAATTTACTAGTCTCTAAAGGACTGTTTATTATTTTTATTTTTTAATTTTTAGTCATGAAATTTAAAATAAGAACTGTTGTGTAAAAGATTTTGGCGGGATAAGCACTTAATTTCTTTGGTTAATTGTTGTCTTGGAGCGTGAATTTTTCTTTACTTCTTTTTATTGGGTTCCACAAATGAATATTAATTGTTTAAGATACAGTTCGTGGATTTTGAAATTAAATAAGTTGTTTTGATGCAAATAAAATGCTATTTTAAAAAACACACACCCTCACCTATCCATAGATGAAAAGAATTGCATGCTCGACTATAATTCATCAGCAAATAAGTACTAAGTAGCTCCTAATACATATATATTAAGCGCGTTTTTTATGCCTTGCATTGAAAACAGAACTTGCATATAAAATGCTTGTGTTTTCCATGAAATTTCGTGGTTTATTGCCAAATAGTACCTAAATAGCACTTCAAACCGTTCATAATTAAATTAAATTTAAAAAAGGTTTAATCTACTCAACACACTGTAAAAAATAGGACTTCAGGAAAGTGCAATTCCTGTGAAATTTTTAGAAATAGTCCCTTGGGAATTACAACGAAACTTAATTTGCGCAATCCACAAATATTATGTTGTAAAAAGTAAAAAAACGTTCTAGAGATACTTCCATTTTTCATAGAGCATTCTGCGAAAACTGTCGAAATTATATGTCCAAATTACATAGGGCTTGCTGCGGAAACTGTGGAAATTATCTTGTCCAAACTACATTGGACTTTCTGCGGAAACTATAGAAACTAATTGGTCCAAATTACATAGAACTTCCTGCGAAAACTGTAGAAATTATTATGTCCAAACTACATAGGGCTTGCTGCGGAAACTGTAGAAATTATTATGTCCGAATTACCCAAGTTTCCCTTCAAAACTGGCAGAAATTTTACTGTAAAATATGCTGCGCGGTTTGCATAGAAATTAAATACATTATCATGTATAAATTACCTAACTGTTTTTGCGATATCTACAAACCTTTTCCAGTGACATTTACGTAAACGTTACTACAAAAATTACTTAAACTGTCCTGGATATAACACTAAACCATGGGAAATTTGCAGGATAACTTTCTGTACTTTTTACAAAACCTACCATCAGTAAAATATACAGAAATAATTCTGGAATTGAAAATACCATAATTTTTCTGGAAAAATTACTGAATACGTCTGGCATCCAATGCTTCCAGTAAGTTTCTGTAAATTTGACAGTGCATTTTTCTCTCAGTGGGGATTCTAAAAGGAACAATTGCATGTTCTAAAAATATAAAAACTGTTGTTCTAAGTCTGACAAATACGCATTCTGAATTGAGCAAACCGTAGTTCAATCGTGAACAAGTCGGCGTTATAACTTGAAGAAAGGGGTGTGGTAAATCGAACAGATCATTATTCAGAAGTGAATAACGCATCGCTCCAAACCAAACAAAAAAGTGTTCCAAGGCAAATAAACTATTGTGCTAGCTTGACCATATGGGTGGTCAATCAAGAACAGAGCACTATTGTAACTAGAATGAAGGAGAATGTTATTTAGAACGAGTGTATGTTCACTCAAAAAGGGTACTAATCATCGAAGAACGAACGCGTGTGCAATATGAACAATATATTTGTCCAATAAAATTCAAATTTTTGTTCTATATATTGAGCTTTGAATATCATGATAGATTTTATTTGCACAATCAGTTAAAAGTCTTTCGAATAATTTATAACATGTTGAATTTTATAAATGTCCCCCACTTTATTTGCGAAAAACATTGAGCGTGTAACGGCCGCTTAATATTTTGGTTTTTCCAACGGTTAACTACTATAGTCAAATCAACTTAAAATGCAGTAAATAGGGTACTAAAATGAGGTAAATTAGGTGAATAGAGGCTTAAATTAGGGTATTAATACGGGAAAATAATATTTGACCATGACGTGAATTGATCACACCAAAATCGTTCTCGTTAAATTGTTAATGCAATCCTATTATAACGCGAAACAGTTACGTATGAATGCCAATTCGTTCTCGTTTGAATGCCAAAAGTGCTTACATGTGGACGCCAAAATCGCTTACATGTGGACGCCAAAATCGCTTACCTTTGAACGCCAAACACGATCTCGTTTGAACGCCAAACACGATCTCGTTTGAACGCCAAACACGATCTCGTTTGAACGCCAAACACGATCTCGTTTGAACGCCAAACACGATCTCGTTTGAACGCCAAACACGATCTCGTTTGAACGCCAAACACGATCTCGTTTGAACGCCAAACACGATCTCGTTTGAACGCCAAACACGATCTCGTTTGAACGCCAAACACGATCTCGTTTGAACGCCAAACACGATCTCGTTTGAACGCCAAACACGATCTCGTTTGAACGCCAAACACGACCTCGTTTGAACGCCAAACACGATCTCGTTTGAACGCCAAACACGATCTCGTTTGAACGCCAAACACGATCTCGTTTTAACGCCAAACACGACCTCGTTTGAACGCCAAACACGATCTCGTTTGAACGCCAAACACGATCTCGTTTGAACGCCAAACACGATCTCGTTTGAACGCCAAACACGACCTCGATTGAACGCCAAACACGACCTCGTTTGAACGCCAAACACGATCTCGTTTGAACGCCAAAACGCTCTCGTTTAAATGCTAGTGCAATCATATTTGAATGCCCAATTGACCTAATCTGAATGCTTCGTTAGCGTGAATTTTTGAATATCAAAATTAGCGTTCAAATATGAACATTTCGTTAACGTGTACAATTGAATACCACTTTATGCGTTAATATTTGATTGCTAAGGCGTACCACCACAGTGGCAAGGTATTGAACGCTGAAACATTCAATTTCGAATGTTCTTTTTTTACTGTGAGGAGGAACACCATATAGGCTATTCAATATTAGAAGAAATACCAGACTTGAAAATGATATCAGGATTTCCGTTAGACTATATGCATTTGGTTTGACTTGGGGTTAGCGTAAGTTGCTAACCTTATGGATTTAAGGAATAAGTAGCATCTTTAAATTGAGGCCTGCACAGATATCGGAGGTATCTTTACGGCTTCTGTCACTTTCTGGAATAACTTGTTCAGAGTTCGTTAGAAAGCCTAGGTCTTTAACGGAGATTAATTATTGGAAAGCCACCGAATTCAGACAGTTCTTGCTGTACTCAGGACCTTTGTTCTAGCAGATATACTTGCGAAAAAATACTATGAGCACTATATTTGTCTCCATGTTGGAATTCGTATTTTAGCATCTGCAACGTTATCAGTTGATATGATAAACTTCGCTAGAAAACTGTTGGATTACTTTGTCAAAAGCTTTGGAGTCATCTATGGCAGACATTTAGTTTCCTACAACGTTCATTGCCTTACTCACATAACAAATGATGTTGAAACTTACGGCTCACTAGACACGTTTAGCACCTTCGTATTTGAGAACTATATAAAAACGATCAAAAAGAAAATGAGCAATTCAGGTCGACCTTTAAAACAAATAATTAACCGAATACACGAAGAAAGAAACATAGAGAAGCACAACGTCCCTAAAGATGCAAGTCCAGCTTTTAAAATGCCACACAGTATTGGTCCCCTTCTCCCTGGGTGTGGTGGTCCACAATTTAAAAAAGTCGAATTGAAAGGCTTTGTCATAGGCGTGCGTGAATGTGATAACTGTTGCGTTGTGGAAGATAAGTCATATGTTGTAGTAGAGAACATTGCTAAGAATGAAGATGGTGTCAGTGTTATTATTGGCCGAACATTTGAAAAAAAATTGAGGACTTTTATTCAAAACCTTGCGCCTCATCTCTTGTTGGTGTTGTGAAGGCTAGTGGTCTTTCATCAAGTTTAAAGCCGTGGAAAGTTTCCAACGTATTGCGAAAAGTCCAGAAGTACCAAATTATCGGTGCTGCTGAGGAGTGGCTCCTCATCGATCTTTTGCATCAGAATGGTAGGGATATAGCTATGGGTTTGAAGCATGCATTTATTCCTGCAAACCATTATAGCTTTTCCCACCTAAATTAATTTGCTTTTATTATTCTATATTTATGCTTCTGTTTCCACTATTTAAAGTCATTTTTCGCAATTCTTTCCAGGAAAATGACTAATACAGGTGACAAATTTCTTGTTGTGGATTTCTTGGGAACGGCTAGTGTTGCTGTTGTACCAAAGGCTTGGGTTGATGAAGAAGGCGAAGTTTGTTCGTTTCCAAAAAGTAACGGATCAAAATTGGCAAAGCGAAACGCATCGCCAAATGAAAATTGGCCAACTAGGCCAGGACAGATAGGCCAAAAAAGGGCTTGACCTAGAACATTTGAACATAAAGATGAAAATTGGTACATGTGTTGTTTTTGACCCAACAAAAAATATACTAAAAGTCCCCTGCAGTAGAGCGCGAGCTTTCGCCGCCATCCTGGAAAATGGCCGCCGGGAATGCCAGCTACAATGTATTCCACGTTCTTCTTCAAAAATTATGAAAATTGGTACACATAATAATTGGAACCACTTCAACATCATGGCAAAATTTTACAGCTCTGTGTTCAATAGTTCGGTCGCCATATTGGAAAATGGCCGCCGTGAATGCTAGGTACAGTATATATCACCATGTTGTTGGAAAATTATGAAAATTGATAGGTATTATAATCAGAGCTGTGTGAACCTCATAGTAAAATATTGAAGCCATTAGTCAGATATTTTGGCCACCATGTTGGAAAATGGCCGCCATCAATGCTATTTAGAAACAGTATATGGTTCAAAAATTATGAAAATTGGTAATTATTATGTTAAAGACCATCTAAATATCATACTTGAATTTTGAAGACGTGCTACTGATAGTTTGGGCGCCATCTTCGAAAATGACTGCTCGAAGTGCCAAATATATTACTAATATATAAAATTTTTCGATATTTGTTTATTGAGTAGATGATTTTCATGAACGTATAAAACGCCATAAAAATAACTATTTTCGAGTCTAAATTATCGACCCATCTTGAAAAATGCTCGCTGAAATATTACTATCCTAAAATCTGGAAAAAAGAAAACGAAAGCCATATCACTCGGATTTTGGTTAGGAAAAACCGTTTTATATGGGGTACATACATTCTAGTGTCGTTAAGGATTAGATTTAAGACACATTTTTAACATTTCCTTCATATTTCTCGTCATCCTGAAGATTTTTTATTATGGCTTATACCTTGACAATGACCACACATTGCCCAGCAAGCTAATCCAGATCGTCTACATTCACAGTTCTTGACACAAGATGTTCTGCAGGCTGCAGGTACAAATAATGAGTGTTATAAGTTCATCTGATGCCGGAAGGAGAATGGTGTGGATGGGTCTTCGACTTTCCCGATCGCGAACCAATCCCCACTGTTCGGGATTAAATCGTTTCCTAGCTATTGTTGGAATTGAAGATACGCTTGGCAAAAATGTAGTTTTGGGGCGTCGGTTGTTGGATGAAGCTTGGCGAGATCAAATGATGACTTGAAAGTATGTGTCAATTATCACCCTAAAAAAGCGAAAAGAAATCTCTTCGGCAGCAGCTATGGCTCCCTTAGATGCAATATGGTCATTAAAAAAGGGCAACAAATTTGTAAGATGTTGATTATCTGTCATTACTTTAAACCACGCCTTATCATAACCACACCAAGTCACAGCATGTAAATGAAAGAAGTGTTCTCTTTTAACTCAAAGGACTTGTCGTGGCGGAGGGGCCCGAGTTCGGTGTGACGTTTCGGGAGTTCCTTGGGTTCGCCCTTGGTTCAGACCGTTCCTTGCCCCATTCCGTGAAGGTTTTGCTGGGCCGCTTTTGCCCCCGCTATTGGCCACCCTCTAGGGGTCGCGAATACACTATTAATTTGGGCCTTATGGCACTGTTGTGCTTGGAGAGAACCCCCCCGTCCCGTCGAGTCTTCTGCTGCCTTAATCCTTCCCTGTCACTGACCACCTCCTGACTGGGCTCGCCGCTGACGGTGTCCAGCTTCAGTCACCTGCTCAAGTGGCGTTTGTCGGGCCCGCTGGCCGATCCCGTGTGCCATGACGGCGGTTCCGCAGGTTAAATTTGGAATATGATAGGGAGGGGCGCTGATAAGGCCACCAGCTAGGTGTAGCGCCTAATCAAGGGCTCTGACATGCAATTATTATGAAAAATCTTCAGGATGACGATGAATATGTATGAAATGTTAGATATTTGTCTAGATTCTAATCTTAAACAACACTAGAATGTATAAACCCCATATTAAATCATATTCTCTAATCAACATGTTGAGAATAACAGCTTAGAATAACTTTCTTTCAGAATTTAGGGCAATGATTTTCGTGTGGCCATTTTAAAAGATGGCGTCGATAATTTCGACTTCGAGATATCCATTTTTTGTTGTTCATTACGTTAATGAAAATCATCTACTCAATAAACAAATATCGAAAAAATTTATATATCAGTAATATATTTGGCATTTCGAGCAGTCATTTTCGAAGATGGCGCCCAAACTATCAGTAGCACGTCTTCAATATTCAAGTATGATATTTATATGGTCTTCAACATAATAATTACCAATTTTCATAATTTTTGAACCATATACTTTATCTAAATGGCATTGCTGGCGGCCATTTTCCAACATGGTGGCCAAAATATCTGACTAATGGCTTCAATATTTTACTATGAGGTTCACACAGCTCTGATTATAATACCTATCAATTTTCATAGTTTTCCAACAACATGGTGAAATATACTGTACCTAGCATTCACGGCGGCCATTTTCCAATATGGCGACCAAACTATGAACACAGAGCTGTAAAAGTTTGCCATGATGTTCATGTGTTTCCAATAATTATGTGTACCAATTTTCATAATTTTTGAAGAAGAACGTGGAATACATTGTAGCTGGCATTCCCGGCGGCCATTTTCCAAGATGGCGGCGAAAGTTCGCGCTCTACAGCAGGGGACTTTTAGTATATTTTTTGTTGGGTCAAAAACAACACATGTACCAATTTTCATCTTTATGTTCAAATGTTCTAGGTCAAGCCCTTTTTTGGCCTATCTGTCCTGGCCTATTAAATGTTCTTTTCATTCTGGTTAAATACAGATACATACGAGGTTGCTGTAAAGAAAATTAAATGCGTTGAGAATAATGAATCAAACAGCGGTGTAGATAAGGGTAGAGGCTTAAGAAAAAAGAAGCCATCAAAACGTTTTTCTCAAGCCTATTCAAGTTCTGAGGAATCCGAAAGCGATGACCAAACGCATTGTTCACCCATTCCTGAAGTGCCTGTATTTTCTTCTCACACTAAGAACCTAAATCTTGGTGAGTTTTCATTGTTTTACCCTGCAAATCATTTTCATAATGAGTTTTATTTTAATTTATAAGTCAATTCACCAACGCATTCAAGTCAAAAAGGAGGAAGTGTATCTGAAAATGAACTTAATGTCGATCTGCGTAACTCTTCAAAAAAAAATTCTGACAATGTACCTGCAAGGTACTCTACTTAATAAGACCATATCTGAAATGTCCAGAACTTCAGCCTGTGATGATCGATTAGCCCTTAGCAAAGACTCCAACTTGTCTCCATAAAGTACGGCAAATTGAAGGTTCAAGTAATGTTGAATTTAAACAATTAACTAATGCACTTTCGTTTTTAGGAGTGACGTGCGTCAATAATCAAGAGTTTGGCTCAGGAAGTAAAAATAGTGAGTGAAAATCATGCAAAAACGAGTTTTCTTACTCATTTATTTTTTGTTTACCTTTGTTGATTGAGAATATATTTAATTTTATACAGGTCACCTGCGACGAAACCCTGGAATGAAAAGACCCACTGAAGATAGCAACGAAAAGGAAAAATCCTGTTCTCGAGATTTGCCACCTGGCATGGTTTTGGTTAAAGAAGGTAAACATAACAAGTCTTAACTAAGTCTCCACAAGGCTAAAAATATTTAATTTTTTATTATTCGATCAAGATTGGTATCGAAATGTGAACCGAAATTTTGAAATTTTAAAAGTAAACTCTAACGAAATGTTGTCCATGTTGGAAAGTTTAATGAGGCACATTCAAAATGATAAAAATGTCTTGACGTCTGAAGCACCTGCGGTGGAATTTGACTTCTCATTTCCTTTAACATCAAATGATGACCTTCAGGAACTTGAAGAAAAACTGAAAAGTGACGAGTTGAGGGCGCAATTTGTAAGTAAATTTATAACGCAACCTAACGAGCTTTTTACATTGCATTAACCTAATTTGAGTTGTAAAATTTTAAGCTCACTTATGAGTTATCCATACTCGGTCTAGCCAATTCCATACTCTACCCTCGGCTATGGCACCCAAATTTTTCCAATTTTTGCACCGCCTAAAATTTAAAGGGATAGTGCAGTCTCAGTTTATACATAGTTTACAGACTAGGACGATTCATACCATTTACACGGGAGGCCCGGCTTAAGGTGTTACGCAAGGAGGCCTGACTCACTGAATGAGTCTAAAACCAGGCCTTCTTATGTAAATGGTATGAATCCTCCTAGGTATGTAAGCAATACAGGATGAAATTTACCATAGTCTTACCCTTTTCTTCAGCCTGTTTTTCAGTCCCTTTAATATTTTTTCTATTAAAATCAGCCTCCATTAATGTGAAAATAGTCCTTAAGTAAAACAAAGGTTAATATCAATATATTAAATGTCTTTATTTCAAAATCTAGTCAACAATATGGAGAGAATTTTTTCTATCTCGGATAATTGCCATGTAACATTAAATATATAATGCGAAGTACCTGGGCAGGTACGAGGTCATCGACCGATATTTCAAGGCCATGATGATGACGATTTCAACCAATAGGAGCTAACTCCGGAAGAAATGTGTCACCATCACGCCGCCCGAGATGATTTAAGAGAAGAACCCGCCGCCCAGCCTCAAGTACGGCGGCCGAGACGCGGTCGGGCAGGACGAGTTGAGGGCAACGAACGTCCTCAAGTGGGGCGACTGGGGCGACCAGTAGACGAACCAGAGGACGAAAGAAACTTTGTTGTTGTGGAACGTTTTTAATTACACCTTTAGAGCCTTCGTCTCTGTTGTTGCCTGGTTTTGTAACTGTAAACTTGACATTTTCGACGTGTGTCCATCACACCGTTGTTAAATGACCTTCTGCCATTGTTAGCTTTAAAATTTTTGTGTGTGCTAGATGGCGACATAGTCGCCGCGCCAATTCCCCTTTGGTCAAAGGGCCGATAACCTCTTGGTGTATTTTCATTCCTTTCCCCCTTTTTTTTGGCTGAGCGGGGATGACCTTTTTTTGCTCACGTATATTTTTGGGACCCTCGCTCCCGGACTCTGCAACGATGCAGTCGCGTTTACCAATGTAACCTGAATTCGATAACTATTAAACTTAATTTCTTTCTTAAACTATTCATCTTGTCGCTCTTCCATTCATTTAAATATGAATCGTGACAAACGCATAAACAACGCTTACATCAGTATAGTATCTCATTACGCATAGTGTTAAGTTAAGTTTGTAACCGATTTGCTGAAAAAGCGAGGTTACAGAGTGAAACTATGAGCTCAAAACCAATAAATAATATGTTTGAACTCTTTATTAAGGGTTAGTAATTGTAACATAAGATAATTAAAGAAATAAATGATAATGGCTATTTACAATGTATGTGATAGGATGGGAAGTGAGAGCGCCAGACTAGGGGTGTGCCTTTCGGAGGTAGCTAAATTAAAAGCATCACTTACTAGGGTTAAAGTAGAGCCATTTGTGTCCCAAAGTAGGTCTACTGGAGTGATGGCACGAACTGAGAGAGTTAACGCGTGAAGACTAGTCATAACGGACTATATCACTGGATTGCCTCGTAGAAGGTCAATCTACCCTACATCTAAACAGGTCTTAGCTTAGAAGGTGAATACGGCCTAGGGCCTACCGCACTAGCTAACTAACTCTCAACTAACACCAACAACTATCCATGATAAACTGCCACTCTATCAGGATACTATCATGATGACTAATGAAACAGACTGCTTAACAGACTGCACCAAGATGAAACTGTACACTGACTCCAATACACAGCTGACCCGACTTTATATAGCCCTAGCAATAGGCCTGGCTCAATATAGGGGGCGAGCACCAAAGGTGCAATATGAGACGCCACCTATCCCACTCATGTTCAACTAATCTATGATGAGGTTAAAAAAGTCTTAATATAAAAACTTAAGATTAGAGAGCAAGGGGAGCCGGACATAAGCTTAGCTAAGTGTGATTGTGAAGGCTCAGTAGCGCATCCGCTACAAGTTAACCTTCTTGTTTAGATTTTAAAAAAGTTATTTTTAAACCACGGGCTAGCAGCCTAGCATCACGCGCCAGCACGTGCGACTTTAAAGTTTCAACATGGATAAAGATTGCGCGTGAGGAAATTTGTTTTCACGCTATAGGATCGGCAACTACCTATCTCGAACGACAGCTTATTCTGTATATACTCTGTTACAATATCGGTTGTCAGCACGCGCAAACCTAGGTCTCTAAGTAACGTAGCTTTGTACGTGCTGTCAAGAGACAAAAAACTTCAGGATCTTCAGGATTTAAAATATCCGCGAGTTTTTTAGCTCGAGTGCACGGACCTCTAGGCCTTAGTTTCAAATACGTGTGAAATTACCTAAAGCCCATACTGCTATTTTATTCTTTAGGAACCTTGCCTACAGCCTACTACTACTGCTAGGGCTATGACCCTAACAGGATCATGCCAATTGTTCCCTGTTTATATTCTGAGTTTACATTGGGTTGAAGGACACAAAAATGTGGTATAGGTATATGTTCCAGGTCAGAGGAATTGTACCCACGAGAAAAGGTCATCGAGGTCATACAAGGACACCCTCAATAAAATACCAATAATCAACAATACTGACATTTCTGACTGAAGGTCAAATGGGGGTCAATGACTCAATGGCAAAAAAGAATGGTCATGACCACATCCACATGTCGTACAAGCAGAACAGTGGTAATTAACATGTGCTGAAAAATCAGGACAATGGTTCTACTCTAGTCTTTAACACCCAAAATGACCTATGGTCAATAAAGTCAGAATGGGAGGTGGTTAATACTAACAAAACTTTAGGTGGTAGGAGACCTAAATTTGGCCTATTACTATGACACATTTAAAGTTCAAGGTCATGGTCACAAAGCTCCATGATGCAGTGGATTCAACTTATTAGGAACTATTTTCAAAGCAATATAGAATGGCCAACTGTGTTCCCTACCGACCTAACATTTTTTGGGCACTTTTGGGGTCATTTCTAAATCAACAATTAAAGACACCTTAAAACCTGTTTTCAAGGAAAACTATGATCGATCCTAAGAGGTTGTGAAGGGCTAAAACCGACAAATTACCAAAGAATACATGAAGCCAATTTTTTGGGCCTATTGCATACAACTTTGGCCTATTTTTGCTTAAATGGCTCATTTATGGTTCAAAAATTATATAGAAGTTTAAATTTAACTTTTTGAAGGTTCAATAGACTGCCAAACATTTTGAAATCAACTCTAGGTCACAAATTATTGTGCCTGACCTACTTATTATTTAGGGAACCCTAATGGATATTTTACACTACATTTACACATTTGCTATTTATGGGGGTGTTTATTTGACCTATTTTACATCTAAAACCCAAACGAAAATTTCTAAGCTTAACTTCCAAAAAAACTTGATTGCCAATATTGAAACCGCTAGGAGCTACTACTCTACTACAATCGACTACAATACATTGACATTATGATTTAAACTTGCAAATCAGCACCAACTTTTGTCTGCTAACTAATAACAATGACTTCCTAGTAGTTTTTATAACTAGTTCATTCCTTTTTCAGAGTTATAGGCCTTCCAAAAGCAGGTTCGGGTATTTATTGAGCCTAGGTTTCATGCTCGGAACTTTTTCGAATCTCAGAAAATTTCTTATCGAGTACTCGCACACCACTAGTTAGTAGTGTTTAACGTAACAAGAAAGAATACACTCACCAGTAGGGCTTTTCGTTGTACCTAAAATGGTACATGTAACAGCCTAGTCCCTCTTCGCTGTATTTCGATTCTCGGGCGTCGGCTTCCTTCTTATAGACCAAGAGCCAGTGGCCTGGATCTTACCTCATAAAGTACAAAAGGTCTGACCATTGGAATGAGTTCAGTTTTGATGCTCATTAATAGATTTGGCCGTCTTACGCGTCACAGCTGGGGCATTTGAGGGGGGCGGGGTCATGTTTGACCCCATTGAGGTATGATTTCTTACCTCATGAGGTACATGAATAAAGAAGGTGGCAAATGATAGACCTGGAAGTGGCGATTCCAAATATATGAAATCTGACGTCATCAAAGGGGGCCATCAATAAATCAGACGGGGGTTAAAATGGTCGAATGAGGTATGAATTCTTACCTCATGAGGTACATGTATGAATCCGACGTTGTTTAATAGATCTGGTGGTGCTAAATAACAGAATATAAAATCTGACTGGAAAATACACGGCTTAGGTTTAATCTGACGACCTGATTCTTGCGTCAGACTATGATAACTTCGTGCCTCATAAAGCTAGATTCCCACTCGACCGAAAAAAACGGCGCAAATCACGCAGCATACGGTAGAAATTTTACCTTACGCCGTCGTCCGGCTGTAGACTGTTCACACTACGACTGAATTTTGAGTTTGGCGGTAGATACTTTTGGGTCACGTGACAGATTAGAGTGGTTTCCATAACAACGACCGAAAAATACTTGCGCCCGGCCGAACAGAAATTCCGTCGGGCTCGGCGTAAAGGTTTTTCGGTCGAACCCCTTTCTGCCGGGTCTCCGTCGTGATTTCCGTCGAGTGCGAGTCTAGCTTAAATGTAGCAGGTGGTATTGTAAAACCAGCCCCCACTGATGTCAAGTACATTAAACTTAACTTGTTTGAGCGAGTTGCCTCTGTTTCTATCGAGGTAATGTGGTGAAATATTTTTGACTGTGATAAATGAGATGAACTTAAATTGGCATCATTTAATAATAGAGGTATTTCAATTCGGGGGTAAGGATTTTTTGAGGCGGGGTTTCGCCATCCCCGCCTAGGTGCCTTATTGTGCGCGAAATTTAGCTTAGAGTTCTACAGTGCCCGCACGGAGGGTGAAAACCGGCTCCGTTTATTGGCAGGCCCAACTGTGACGTATTAACTGATATAGCTCTATGTAGGCACATTTTATTTCAAACTCATTCAATGAAACCTTCTAACGTTATTATTTAATGTAAATAAACATACAAAAATGTTACAATTTAAACTTCATCTGGTTCATCATCCGAATCAGTCTGATATCTATATATAGGGTTTCATCGCCATAGTCACCCACCCTCCGTGTGGGCCACTGTAAAACTCTATGCTAAATTTCGCGTACAATAAGGCACCTGGGCGGGGACTGGCGAAACCCCGCCTCAAAAACTCTCCTTACCCCCGAATTGAAATAGCTCTAATATTAAATGATGCCAATTTAAGTTCATCTCATTTATCACAGTCAAAAATATTTCACCACATTACCTCGATAGAAACAGAGGCAACTCGCTCAAACAAGTTAAGTTTAATGTACTTGACATCAGTGGGGGCTGGTTTTACAATACCACCTGCTACATTTAAGCTAGACTCGCACTCGACGGAAATCACGACGGAGACCCGGCAGAAAGGGGTTCGACCGAAAAACCTTTACGCCGAGCCCGACGGAATTTCTGTTCGGCCGGGCGCAAGTATTTTTCGGTCGTGTTCGGCATTACGCCGGTGTCTCAGCCAATGGAATTATCCCACTGACTACGTCATACATTTTAAGAGTGCACGCATACGCTAGATAGATTGATAGCCGCCATGTAATTTTTTTGGTCGGAAACCTGCCACGAAGAAAGAAAAATGTATTTAATGGAAGTATATAGAGGTAAGATGTTAATAAGGAAGTCTTTATTGAGGAGGTTAGAAAATATACTTTCTTGTACGATCTAAGCAGAAATGGGACAGAGATACCAATTCAGAGGGCGAAATAAATGTTATGGAAACCACTCTAATCTGTCACGTGACCCAAAAGTATCTACCGCCAAACTCAAAATTCAGTCGTAGTGTGAACAGTCTACAGCCGGACGACGGCGTAAGGTAAAATTTCTACCGTATGCTGCGTGATTTGCGCCGTTTTTTTCGGTCGAGTGGGAATCTAGCTTTATGAGGCACGAAGTTATCATAGAATCAGGTCGTCAGATTAAACCTAAGCCGTGTATTTTCCAGTCAGATTTTATATTCTGTTATTTAGCACCACCAGATCTATTAAACAACGCCGGATTCATACATGTACCTCATGAGGTAAGAATTCATACCTCATTCGACCATTTTAACCCCCGTCTGATTTATTGATGGCACCCTTTGATGACGTCAGATTTCATATATTTGGAATCGCCACTTCCAGGTCTATCATTTGCCACCTTCTTTATTCATGTACCTCATGAGGTAAGAAATCATACCTCATTAGGGTCAAACATGACCCCGCCCCCCTCAAATGCCCCAGCTGTGACGCGTAAGACGGCCAAATCTATTAATGAGCATCAAAACTGAACTCATTCCAAGGGTCAGACCTTTTGTACTTTATGAGGTAAGATCCAGGCCACTGGCTCTTGGTCTATTAGTCAAAAGGTCTCCCGCGTACTCAATTACGAATTGACCCTTTGTAATTGATTTTGATGTCATCAATATTCTACCCTTTTCCTCCGTCCAACGAACCTAAAAGCATCATAAGTGTTTAGCCGCTTAGATCCTAGATTAACGTTTAATTTGTTTCACGTAATGTTGGCCCTGAGTTTTCCCAAAGAAAGGAATAGAGCAAGAAGGGATATACATAAGAAGACCTAAGTCGCGAGATTTTACGCTTCTACTCTTACGCCGGTGTCAGCGGACAAATAAGCCTCACCCCTTTCATATCCGTCAATGTTCTGCGCTGTCCTATTGGATCCCGTGGGGATAGGTCATACAGACGCGAATGACGTATTCCAACTAGAGAAAAAAACAAACCTCGAGCAAAGAAAACAGAAAATGGAGGCTTCCCGCGGTGCGACTGTTGTTTTAATTGCCAGGAACAACTTAGTTAATGGTCTTTAACCTATCTTGATAGAATTTTAACGAAAAGGTAAAAGAAATAGATGGTTGAAAACATAGAGTAAGATAAAATATTAAGTCCCCCACAAAGGGAGACATGGGGATGGCGGAAAAACTTGGCTAGAACTTATCACGTTCAGAGACATCAGGTTTTTCCGCATGCGGGCACTAGGAACAGCCCTCTCGGCATAATCTGACTGGCTAGCTAGGTGAGTTCACGAAACCAGGGATCCATGTAATTTTTGAAGCAGGAATGGAGAACGGTTAGCCTTTATTTCAGTCCGACTCATAGCCCAGCATAGAGCCCCTCCCTCCAACATGACCGCCTCTTCTTTCATACCCCCCGCCCCGTCCAGGGAAAAGGGGTCGTGGCCTTTGACGCGCCTATATTACCTTGTTCTCCATTCCTGATTCTAAAATTACATGGATCCCTGACGAAACTAACGCAGGCGCGTGGTTAGTTTGGAAATACTACTTTTTATTGAAGAAGGAACCGAAGTACCCTGACTTTTTAGTGGCGCTCTTTCTCCCACTGTCAGACTTGTTGAAGTTGACTAATTCACAACATAACTCTTCTCCTTTTCTACTCCTCCCTAACTTAAGCGATAACTAAAGATTAAAGCGTTGGCGTCAAACGTGCGATTCTGCGAGAGTGCGAGATTCGAATTTTTAATAAAAAAATGTCTTAGTTATCATTGAACCTCGAAGAAAAAGCGGTCGTTATTACGTCTCGATTCCACTTGTGCGATTTAAGCAAATAGCAAGTCAGATTTAAATTTTACCTTTTTAGGCAAATAGTTTTTCCCGTGAGCCTGTGGTAGGAGTGGTGGTGGTGGTTTATTATTAGAATTTACGTGTCTTTCTCCTCAAATCGAGAAGAATTTTAAAAGAAAGAAACATAATTACATTTATTGAAGTAAGGATTAGGGGGTTATCATTTTTTGTTAGGGCATCGAGGGGTTATTCACTGTGATTATCTGTACTTCTTTTAATGGGTATTTCGTTTTACCACTGTTAAAGGATGCCCATCCTGGGGGTACTCACTCACACTATAATTATAACTGAAGTAAAAAAATTTCAGAAATAATTTTAAAACAGTAGCGCATCGAGGGGCTAATCTCTCAAATTTTCTGTACTTCTGTTAAGTATGGTACGATGTGGCTGCTATTACGAGCCCTTCGGTCGTCTTGTTAATTATCTAATTTGTCAATGTCATTTTACCAATTTTTGTTAAATTATCATGCGAGTTATAATTAAGAAGGGTAAACTGCTTATTTGACGAGCGAAAACCTTCGCTTTTTGTTCAAAGTTTAATGGCAACAAGGATTTCTCGCGCGTAACAACCGGATAAATTTTAAGGCCCTAGGTTAATGGAATTTAAACAATTCGTTTTTCTTTCACAGGGGTATACACTGCCAGATTAGCTAATGTATAAAATGTAAATAATATTTAGCTCCAGGGAATTCAGTTGAATTCCGCGATTGCGGCAGAACAGTTAAGCTAGACATTTCTAAATTCGCGTCTCAATGAATTCAAACTATATCTTCCCTCGAATCCCTCCTCTTTCCCGGACCTTATCACCTCTTCAATCCTTTTGTTTTCTAGCTCCTTCTCGGCACTCGCAGATATTCGTTTCCTAGAGCAGATTTTTGCGTAACTTCTTCAAATTCACAATCTTACTTTCTTCCAAAATCTTTCTCGTTCATCTTGAAATATCTCTCAGAAAAAAAACAGATTTTGTAATATGAGAACATTTTATACAAATATAAGGTCAGCTTGGGCAGTCAATTCGATCATTGTTTAACTTTCACTAAAATAAATGTACACTCATTTTCAAAAGTATGTGTCCTTTAATTTTTTTAAAATTTCAATAATTCAAAACCCGTTCAACAATGAACTGATAATTGAGAGTAAGATAATATAGTTGCCCATCGAATCAGACACAATTTTAAGGCGCAGGTCCAAGCATGCTTGAAAAATCCATAAAATTTCGAAATCTGAAATTGTCCAACTTTGTAATATCAGTTTTAGGAGAAATTTAACCCCATTTTCGCTATTAGCGAGGTCGACTTATATTTTAAAAGTGTCTTCAGAGTCTTTGCACCTTTAATATTTCTTGGAATATTTCAGTTTGTTTAAATTTCTAAGAAAGTCAAAATTAAAACCTTAACCCAGATACCTAGAACATCTCATAAAGGGTGTTTCTTCCTATCATTTTGTTCAGCTAGAATTTCATTAGGTTTAAAGAGATACGTAAATTTTCTGGATTTTATGTATTTAACATATCAAGGAAAAGTTCAGGATACCTAACACTAGATCTTAAATTAACGGCCTCGTTTAGAAGATATCGAAATGATTGATAAAAAAAATTATACTTTCCCTAATTACGATTAAAATCCAATTAATTGACCCAAAAATTGAAGAGAGCAGCCGCGCCATTTTTTAAACTCACGTGAAAAACTCGCACACACGCCGTTATTGGCCAAATGGCTAGCGAACAGGAAAGTTAGATTTCTCTACTGCAGACGACGATATTTATCGATAAATTGAAAGTTGACTTTCAGCATAGCCCACTCGATCACGCGCATCACGACGCAATCTGCTCGCGCTATAGAAGCCCGTTCAATCGGCCAAAAAGTGCAACTTTTGGATACTTTGCGGGAAATTCGAAGTCAGCGAAAGCTAACATTAAGTTCAATGGGAGGAGATTAGTTTTTTGGCCAGATCCTCTCTTCTATTGATCGAAATTATCTGAAATTTTTATGAGACGTGTGTTTTGACGTGTTTTATCATTCTAAAAGGGATTCAAGCTTCTAGAGTGGATAGGGTTTAAAAAAAATATTTTCATAGCCAAAATGATGGGTTCAGTGCTCTGACTGAATATATCTTCAGATCTACTAGTCCAAATGTCCTGAAACTTTAGTGAGATAGATGTGTTACAATCTATTCTATTATATGAAAAAGGATTCAATCTTTTAAAGTGGATAATTATTTTAATGAAAGTTAATTTTAATGTCACAATTGTAAAATTATAAGGCCTTGTAACCGTAAAATTTATATGTAGGAAGGGGACATAATTTCACGGTTCACAAAGAAATTAAACTATAAATAAGAATAGAAGGACTTATTGTCCCAGACTTAGATAAAAATCATAATTATCAAATGATCCATGACTGATAACAAAAATATTTATTTTTCAAAATATAGCACGACTTTTTACAATGATAACAGGAGAGCGAGTGCCGACAAAATCGAGACTTAAGTGTGTCATTTTACAATTGGCGGAGTGTTTTTATCCCGCTGGAAGAAGTTTTTTTTTTAATTTTAACGGCAGTGGAGCTTAAGGCGCCACTTGCGCACAATTTAGCATTATACAAAAATAAGTATAAAAACATAAAAAATTAACAAAGCAGACACGGTTTTTTCCCGGGAAGGAGGTGCTTGATGTGGACGGTTACATCCTCCCCCCCCCAAAGAAAAGTCGTCTGCTGCGGATCTTTTGTTCCCAATGGGTTATTGCCGGATCGACGACGCGGAGGGCCTCCTGGCCTCGGCAGCAAAATGTTGCTGCCCCTTCAGTTGGCGTCCCGAATAATTTCCCATGGTTCTCGCGAGATTAATTGACGCGAAAAGTTAAAATCACTAGAAGTCACACCCGTGATTGCATGCACAGGTAAATATTTTCTACGTCCGGGCGAGACTGAAGGGTCTTGTGCGGATAATTTGCTGGAGGGTGATAATAAATGTCCAGTTCAGGACCTACAGGCTTTGCTTTCGTCCTTATGACTATCACACGTTTCCACCCTTTACGAAAAGAATTGACAAATGGCATAGGATTTATGGGAATAGGGTTGGACAATTCCTTAAGCCGCATTTTCATAGAAGCTAGAAACTGCGTTCTCGCTTCCCGCTTGGCGAGTAGCGTGTTGCTGTAACTGTTTCAAACTCTCGCGTTAGAAAAACACAGCGCGTTCTCGCAATTCAATTCTCGCTGACGCGTTTTCATTGAAGACGATAAACTAGAAGTGTTTAACCTTTGCGCCCTCTATCGTCAAAAACTAAAAGTAGTTAATACTACAATTGATCGTAACATTCCTCTGAAGTAACAACGTTTCAAGGCAAAAACAACGACAACAGTAGGCCAACACGAAATTTATAGGTCTGATTATTTTGGTAAGCAACTTCCTCCCACAACGTTTCGTTGATCTCCCTATTTCTATAATATTTCGACTTTTTGTCCATAAACCTTTTCTAATTATTATGCAACTAATAATTGTCTCCTTCTCAAATCTTTTTATTTATTTCTCTTTCGTGTTAAACCTTTTCTTTTAAAGGGATGATGAAGTGGAATATCATGTGATTTTTTATCTATTCCTCTCCTAATTATAAGACCAATCTGCATAGAAAAACATCCAAGAAATAACACTGAATGATTTTAAAATTACAATTAGGCCTAGACGGAAATTTAATTTCAAATCGTAGCACGCTCCACATCTCGCGCCACGATTTTTACACCGCGCGCAAATTTTATCAAATCTCGCAATAAATAACATTTGACATGTAGCGTGCCACGAGAATTTTGTTAATAAAAAGGCAGGGCGTTACGCAATTGGTAAAAGGTACTTATTTATAATTATAAATGATATTTTAAACTAATTTGAATTTTTAAATCATTCGGTGTTATTTATTGGATGTTTCACTATGCTGATTAGTATTATAATTAGTAGAATAATAGATAAAAAATTCACTTGATTTTCGATTTCACCCTCCCTTCAACTCTTTCTTACTCGCAATCATGCCGACATAGAGCTCGTGCTTCCAAATGCAGAAGAAACCCCACGTAAAGAAAACCCCACTTTGTTCATGTCTTATGATTCGTTAAAAATGCATCACGTGGCAGCAGCATCTCGTTTCTCACTTAGCGGGACGCTAGAAATATCTGTCTCAGACAGATCGAAGCTAGCGTCATTTTCTCGCTCTAGTTTGTCATTTTCTGGCTTCTAGTAAATGCTTCCAGTGTAAATGAAAATACCAAAGCTAGAAGCAAGATTGAGATCTAGCGACATTTTCTCGCTCTCGCGCTTTTCTTCACGCTTCTAGCTTCTATGAAAATGCGGCTTTTTCGTCTTCCTCGTCTTCAGAGGAAAAACTGAAATTGTCAGGGTGAGACAGAGGAGAGGGTAGCGCGAGAGATTTCTCCTTCGAGCTCCTATCAGGAAAGGAAGGAGGAGAAAGGTCTGGAGGTATCCGATTCACTCGGAAAAACAGCTGGAGGATCTGAGAAGAATCCGTCTGGTTCAGATTCCTCAGGCAGATCAAAGACTTCTGGAAAAGACTGGTATATTTTCGGATGGGGAATAAGATGATTCATCCGTGGATGAAGATGACGTTTTTCCAGACGACTCAGTTTGCGCTTCTTGGTCTCTTAACAGTCGTTGTCTTCTTTTTCGCCGGGTCTCACGACGTTCGTCACCAGTACTAACTCCAGCGTCCTGAAGTACAGGTATGGACTGTGACGAGGTAGAACTTGAAGATGAACTACTTGAAGTTGAGGCTGACTGGCTTCCGTCCGGTTGGCAGACATCTTTGTTTGACCAATATAGCTTTAAATGAGCGATATTCTCGATCCCTTTTCCTTCTCCAGTTTCTAGGTCTTCTAGGTGTATCTCAATTGATCCATCTTCTTAGCGATTTTGTAGGGACCATCTCATTTGGGAAAAGCAAAAAATTCTGAAAAATATGTGCGTGAAATATGATGAAGGGCTTGTAAGTTTGGAAAATTTTCTAAGCTGTGTCGCCAAAAAATGTGAAATGTGAAATGAAACAAACTACTTATATTTGAAACTTCTGTTACATATTTCTCAGAGGATTTTCGTTTTGGGATTTTGTCTTGTTATAATGATTTGGGGGGATTTTGTCTTGTTATAATGATTTGGGGGGATTTTGTCCTACATTAGGGGGATTTTGTCGCATTGGGTTAAATGGGGAGATTTTGGCCGGGGGGATTTTGGTATACAATCGAGATTTCCCTGGGACTTGGACGTGGGTATGCCAGTAGCGGACTTTGTTGAAAGGTCCGCATCGCTCTCAGCTTTAGCAAAGCAGCTTGCTTTGTCTAAAGAACTTGCCAAGAAAGCGCAAGCACACCAGAAGCGCTCCTACGATCAAAGGCGGGAAGGAATTTAATTTCCCGTTGGTGCGCTTGTCTGGAAGGAGACGCATCCCTTGTCTCAAGCGGCACGTAATGTTGCCGCTAAGTTATGTCCCAAATGGGATGGCCCCTACAAGATCGCAAAGAAGGTAGACCAATTGCGATATCAATTAGAAGACCCAGAAACTGGAGAAAAGAAAGGAATCGAGAATATCGCTCATTTAAAGATGTATTGGTCAAACAAAGATGTCTGCCAACCGGACGGAAGCCAGTCATCCTCAACTTCCTCTTCAAGTTCTACAACGTCACAGTCCGTACCTATACTTCAGGACGCTGGAGTCAGTACCGGTGACGAACGTCGTGAGACTCGACGAGAACGAAGACAACGACTGTTGAAAGACCAAGAAGCGCAAACCGAATCGTCTGGAGAAGAAACGAGTAACAATCAACCCTCATCTTCATCCTCCAATGGATCCTCTTCTTCCCCGACGGAAGAAGTTCCAGAGTCCTTCCCAGAAGTCTCTGATCTACCTGAGGAATCTGAGCCAGACGTATTCGCCTTATTCTCAGATCCTCCCGCGGTCTTCCCACTGAATCGGATGCCGCCAGACCTTTCTCTTCCTTCCTCTCCCGATAGGAGCTCGAGGGAGAAGTCTCTCCCTCTACCCTCTCCTCTATCTCACCCTGACGATTCCAGTTCTTCCTCCGTATCCGAGGAAGACGATAAGGAATTGTCCAACCCCATCCCCATAAATCCCATGAGATTCGTCAATCCTTTTCGTAAAGGATGGAAACGTGAGATAGTCATGAGGAAGAAACCAAAGCCTGGAGTTCCAGAACTGGACATTTATTATCACACTCCAGCAAAATATCCGCATAGGGCTCTTCAGTCTCAGCCGTCAGTCAGAATTGTAACGCGACCAAGTTCGGACGTGTTTCTTTTTGTTTTAATAAATATATTCAAAGTATTGTTATTAGTCTACTACTGCGCTTTATTTACAACAATGGATCATTTGGTAAATATCATTTGTTAATCAAGTCCTTTAAACGGGTAACCTGGGAACTTCTACATTGCTAGTTTTTATTTATTTTCTTTGTGAGCCGTGAATTTAGACCCCCTTTCCTACTTTCAAATTTTACGGTTGCCCCTCCCCCCGGCGGTTTAGTAAAAACCGCGGCGGTGGGAGAATTTCTTCTCCCACTGGATTCACGCGAGATAGACTTTGCACTGTCTCTAGGATACACTGAGCTAGAGGGGGTCGCTCGTAAAATTTCTTCTGTTACGCGGCCCTTCTCTATAAAACTGCGCATTGTCCTTATGTTGTCGTTGAAGATATGGATGCGTATTTCGGGGAGGATATTTCTCTTGCAAATACCAACAAGTTTGGAGTCAGTATACGGAACGCGTAGGTTCTGATTCATCGCGGTGATACTCGCGATGTACGCGTCAAAAGACACACCGGCGGGTTGTATAAACTGCGCTATTTCAAGGCGGAGGGATTCCTCCGCTCTAACCGAAAAGAAATAGTCTCTAAACGCGCCTTTTACTGTACGCCACGTTAGTACTTGATTTGGCCTATTCATGTCTCTAAACCAATTTAATGCACGGCCCCTTAATATTTGGGGTAGAAGCGCGATAATGTCATTGCCAGTCATGCTATGATATTCAGCGAATTCCGTCAAAGTCCGAAGGAATTCCGGCGCGCGCCGCTTTCACCTTCAACACCATAAAATATTAAGTGAGGGGGTGGTTTTGGCCTAATTTTGGCAGCTGGTCTAGTGCCTACATTCGCTAATGTAGTAGCTAGAGTTTGAATAGTTTGCTTCAAAACATTGGACATTGCACCTTGCGGTAGCGGCGGCGGAGGTGGGATTCCTCCTGCCGCTTGTTCTTGTCCATGCGTAGGACTAGTACCAAGGCTTGGAGGAGGAGTGTTCCTCCTCGGGAGAGTATAAGATCCTGGTAACTGCGCGTTATTCGCGGCGATTAAAGCATGCGGATCGGCGGGATTCATGTCGCGACAGTTAATTCAAGCAATGACACAAGTAATATTCACAAGTACGTGTTTAAGTACAACTGGTAATGTTAGTCTTAACGAGTCCTGGCAAGCTCGCCACTTTATGTAACCGTAAAATTTGAAAGTAGGAAAGGGGGCCTAATTTCACGGCTCACAAAGATAATTAAATAAAAACTTGCAATTTAAGAACTTCCCAGGTGACCCGTTTAAAGGTCTTATTGTCCATGACTAACTATATTTACCAGGTAGTCCATTCTTGAAAGAATAACGCAGTACGTGATAGAAATAATAATTGTGTTTATAAACGAAACAAAAAAACACGTCCGAACTCGAGCGCGATTACAAAACTGACTATTCGCAACTGACAAATGACTGCCGATAGCCTACTGACTGTCGGCGGGGTTTTTATTCCCGCGACAAAATGTTTTTTTAACAGTTTGACAGCAGTGGCGCTTAAGGCGCCACTTCGGGACAATTTGGCATTATACAAAATTTAGTATAAAAAATATAAATTGAGTAAAGCAGACGACGCGGTTTTTTCCCGGGAATGAGGTTCTGGCTGTGGACGGTTACACTATATTGTTTAAAACATATAAGAAATCAATTTAATGTAACGTCTTTCATTTTTATTTTAGGTGATCGATTTTCGTCACCAAAAAATCCAATACTATGACTCTACAGGAGGAAGTAATAATGCGTGTTTGAACGCGTTAAAGGATTATTTGGCAAAGGAAAGCAGGGATAAACGCAAAATTGAATTTGATATGAATGATTGGAAACTAGAAACAGTTAAAGTATTACATTATTTTTTTATTTTTATTTATTTATTGTTATTTAACTTTGCAATTAATATTGATCAACTCCCTGTTATTTCTAGAATATTCCACAACAGATGAATGACGGTGATTGCGGAATGTTTACTTGCAAATTTGCGGAATATATTACCCGAAATGCTAAAATAACTTTTACACAAGTAAATATTAAAGTTTTATTTACTAAATTTAAATATTAAGTTAATAACATATTTTATTTTGCAGAGCAACATGCCAGACATCTGGCGACGCATGGTCTATGAAATAATAAAAAAAGTTGTTATGAACAAACTTTCATTTTAAATAAACATTTTCTTAGTAATTTATACTAAGCCTTCGTCATTAACTCAATTCTGTCAATGTGGCACGTCGCTGGCACTATGACTTTTAAAATTTGGCGGGAAAGTTGGGCTTTATGTTGGTCTATTGTAGCAGGGATAAGGGAGGTGAGATGGATTGGAAATGAAGATGCCGGGGGTCCTAATTTGCAGATAAAATTTTTACAAACTTGAGGATATTTCTTGTACCGAACCCCTTTGGTAGGCCATTGCTCAGTGCTGCCGCGTAGAGCCATTTTATTTGTACGAGAACTAGCTTCTATTTTTAAGAAATGGGGAGCGTCCTTTCACGGAGCTGTATTGTAGGAGTAGAGACTAGACCTCTAGGGCCTAGACATAAGCGTTCTTGTACTCTGCGCACAATTTTCGCGCATACCAAGCCTATGTAAACAATCTCTGACGTCACCTGTTTTAAAGAAGGCGTCGTTTTCTTCTTTCCAGGCTTAAATCTTTGAATATTTTCCATATTATAGTTAATATAAATAGAAATAATAGTAAAAATAAAAATTTAAATAAGATTTGCAAACGCTTGAGAAACTCCCGTCACCCGGATTCGATACACAAAAGACCGAGGCTTAACCCTCCTGAAAGTTCGTCGCGGCCATCTTTATTGTTTACATGGGCTCGCCTAAGTTTGGAGGGAGGGTCAAGAGTCTAGCTTTTTTTAATAGAGGGGAAGCTACGAGTCTCTACTCCTTCTACAATACAGCTCCGTGGTCCTTTACAATTTCGTCCAGTATGACCGTACCTAACCGCTGAGGATCCTGGGAGGATTACGGTGCTGGGCCGTAGGTGGGGGTACAGAGGCAGCGCTATAGGTATGGGGGTTTCCACTCCATCCCTCTCTTCTTCAAGATTGTAGGCAGAGTAATGAATTTGAAACAGCAAGCTATTTTATACTGTTAACCATGCAAATGTATTGAAAATATTAAGTACTGTATAATTACTTTAACCAAAGCTTTAACATGGCCCAAAATATGTCTATGGTAGAGTTCCGTGTAGACAGGTTGTTCCGTTACTCATAGTGACTAGAGTGGTATATAGACAGAGTGAGGAAAGGTAAAGCCCCGCCCATTGACATGCGCGGTAACCACTGGATGTTTTACTTCCAACAGCAACACGTAGATGGTGGGAAAATCTACACTTTGGCGCAAAATTTAAAATGCTTCGTTCTGCAACATTGGTGTTGATATAGATAATGTTAGTTCAAATCGTAATAAAAAGGTGAATATTTGTGTTAAAATATAGATTGTAAAATATATTTCCCACCATGTTTAAAACACAACATACGCATTATTTATGGCTAAACAATAAAGGATTTACATGTAATATTATTAATCCCGACGTTAGGAAAAATGGTTAAAATTATTTGTAGACCGAGCGATGATGCCTAAATTGGAAAATACCTGCACTTGCTTCTTTGCAAGAACAGTCTTGTTTTTTTCGATAAAAGACATAATAGTTTTCTAATAGCTATTTTGTTTCAAGGATCATCTTTCTCTGAATTTTTGCAGTTAATTCCAGGATGAAGAGAGTTGCGGTGCTTGAAGTCAATTTAGCTACCAAAAATGTTAATAATGACGATAATGAAACAGACTGAAGTTATCTTAAACTTGTTTTGTTATTGTCTTAACTTTGCATTAATATAGCCGAAGCAAAACAAGTTTAACATACATTCATTCTATTTCATAATCGTGATTATTTATATTTTTGGGCAATTCAAGTAACTTCAGGCGCCGTACTTTACAACGACTTCTCTCCTCATCCCGGAATTAACCTCAATAAATCACAAAAACAACCCTGATAACAAGCAAGCAAGATATATTTTACTAAATCTAAACTGATTATACATTTCCGCTGTTCATTCTTTTATTTATCATAGGAGCTTCAATTGATCCGCATTTGGGAGTTTCATTATTATTTCTACCAAAGAAATTCAGAGAAAAATTATAATTGAATGTTTATTGTGTATAAAAAAGTTGTAAAACAACTCAGGAGATTATACACTTGGTACACATTTTCAATACAAAATATCAAGAGAATTACGCATAAATGAAAAAGTCACGCGTACAAATTTATATTGGAAAAAAGAAAGTAGTAAATCAGTGATGGTTTTCTCTCTCTCTTCTTTTAACATTTTGTAACATTCAATAAGTTGCAGTCGAATTATTTTATGAACAGATAAGTTGTTCGAGAAAAGATGAAAAACGCTAGTTAAGGAATTGCATTTGCATCTAAATTGTTATACTGCGTTTGTAAAATGTATTTTGGGCTGCGCAAATGTTTAGGAACAGAAAAATTAAGAGCATTTAATAGAGTCGAGAGCGGATGAATGTTAAGAACTAACTTGCGAATAAATGTAACATGATTCAGTCATTAATTTTGAGGAGATTGCCAATAATAGTCCATAATTAGTAGCTTTAGGGAAAAAGTATTTATGACTGAACTCTATAAAACTACGCTGAACTGCTTCTACTGTTTATTTAGGAAAAATTGGCTACAGCTACCCCAGGCAACGCAACCAAACAGCAACATGGAACGAACTAGGCTTAAATAAAAGATTCGGAAATGATGCAGAGATTTCAATGGACTTGGTGACGTGCCTACAAAAACGAAACTTAGCGTCGAATATAGTACCCAAATCTTTAGTTTGAGTTGCTGTGCGGATGGGTTTGGAGTCAGTTGAGCAACATTCAAACGAATTGGTCATTAGAAAACTATTATTCTTTCATTGATAGAACACGACGTTACCTTGCAAAGACGGAAGTGCCGGTACTTTTAGTTTAAGTCATGATTGCTGGGTCGACTGATAAATTTCCTAACGTTGAGATTATTTGGGAAATATACATTAATCTCTGTGTTTCTGAAACTCGAAAATGGCTATTTAAAACCCATATTTATTTAAGAAATAATAAATTTAAATCCTAAAGGCAAACTTCTCCCATAATTATACATTTAATATAGCGAAAATCATGAACTTAAATATATTTACTTCTATTGTTTAGTAATAAAAAATGTGTATGTTGTGTTTAAAACATGGTGAGAAATATATTTTAAAATCTATATTTTAACACCTTTTTATTAAGATTTGAACTAACATAATCTATATGAAAACCAATGTTGTAAATCGAAGCATTTTAAATTTAGCGCCAAAGTATAGATTTTCCCGCCATCTACGTGTTGCTGTTGGAAGTAAAACATCCAGTGGTTACCGCGCATGTCAATGGGCGGGGCTTCACCTTTCCCCACTCGGTCTATATCCCACTCTAATCTTGGTTATCCCCTTCTTGATGGTGCTCACTGCTTTTTCTGTGGGGCCGTTCGATTGAGGATGGTAGGGTGCGATAGTGATGTGTTTGAACCCATTATTTTCCGTAAACGTGCCGAATTCATCGCTGGTGAATGCAGTAGCATTGTCCGAGACCAAGCATTATGGTATTCCGTATCTTGCAAATATGTCTCGTAGTATGTCTATAGTGGTTGCAGAATTCGAAGACTTTAAGGGATATGCTTCGATCCAGTTGGAAAATGAATGTAGAGGTCCGGCGTAATCAATATGCACTCGTTGCATAGGTCTTTCAGGTCTTTCTGGAGTCTTTCTGTTGGCATGAGTGGCATGAAGCTACTGTTGTCTCTATGTCCTTGTCAATCTTTGGCCACCAAACTTTGGATCTTGCGATGGTTTTCAGTTTTGTCATTCCGAAATGTCCTGAGTGAAGCTCGTTCAATATGTCATTTCTGAATTTTCTTGGGACGACAATTCTGTTGCTCCAAATGATGATTCCGTCCAAGACTGATAGTTCGTGTCTTCTGGAAAAGTATTCTTTAGTTGAGAATTTTGGAGATTGTGGCCATCCTTTGCGAATATAGTGAAGAACTTCTGCGATCTCAGGATCTGTAATCGTGGCTGTTTTGATGTCTTCTGCCGTCACGGCTCCGGATGAGTTTGTGGTCAGAAGGACGTATTCGGCTGGTTGAGGTACGTGTCCAGATTCCGTTGGCAAGGGAAGACGACTCATGGCGTCTGCGTTACCGTTTTTACCTCCAGGACGAAATTTTATTTCGTACGAGTATGCCGAAAGAGTGATGGCCCATCTTTGAATGCGTGCGGCCGCTGTTGATGGTATTTGCTTATCGGGCGATAGTAGTACCGTCAGTGGACTGTGATCGGTTATCAATCGGAAGTGCGTTCCCAAGAGGTATTGTCGGAAGTGCGTTACCCCGAAGACTATGGCAAGTGCTTCGCGTTCAATTTGACTGTAGTTCCGTTCCGCCTGACTGAGTGTTCTGGACGCGAATGCTATTGGTCTATCCATTCCATTTTCTTCCATGTGAGACAGCACGTCTCCAAGTCCAACAGATGACGCATCGCAGGCCAAGACTAGCTTCTTCGTTCCATCGTAGTGCGTCAGTACGGCTGGTGAAGCGAGAATCTTCTTGCAGGTGTTGAAAATTTCCGCGGCTTCAGGAGTCCAGTCCCATTTCTGTCATTTACGTGTGAGTGTGTAGAGAGGAGCTAGCAGTGTTGACATTGGTGGTATGAATCTTGAGTAGTATGTGACAAGTCCAAGAAACGATCTTAATTCTCCGAGGTCCTTTGGCTCTGGAGCTTGCAAGATCGGCGTTATTAGTTTTTGTGACGGGCGAAGTCCTTCGGAATCGATGACATGACCGCAATACTCAACGGAATTGGACATAAAAATGCATTTTTTCTTTCTCAACTTGGCGCCTGAATCTTCTAAACGTGTGAAGACAGAGTCCAGTGTCTCAAGGTGTTGTTCGTCATTTGGGCCGGTGATCAATATGTCGTCTTGAAAAATTGCAATTCCCGGAAGACCAGTGAGAAGTGATTCCATCGTCCTTTGAAAGACAGCTGAGGCTGACGACACACCAAAGGGAAGTCGGTTGTAGCGGAAGAGTCCTTTTTCCGTGTTTATGACCAGCAGTGATTTCGAAGAGTCGTCCAATTCAAGCTGGTTGTACGCATCTTTCATGTCAAGTTTCGTGAATTTCTGGCCGCCGTTTAGGTTGGCGAAGAGTTCCCCGATTTTTGGTAACGGATACTGTTCCGTGTCAGTTGCTTTGTTGGTGGTGAGTTTGAAGTCTCCGCAGACTCGGACTTTGTTATTGGACTTCAATACCGGAACGATGGGAGCTGCCCATTCTGAGATTGACACGGGTTCGATGATTCCCTCTGATTGTAGACGATCCAATTCTTCATTGACCTTTTCTTTAAGAGCGAACGGTACGGGTCTAGCTTTGAAGAATTTTGGAGTGATTCCTTCCTTTTGATGCAGGTGGACTTTAGTATGTTTGATGTGGCCAAATCCTGGAGCAAAAAGGCTTTTGTGGGAGTCGAGTACGGCTGCTAATTTCGACTGATGGATAACGGTAGATGCTTGATGGATCGTTGAAGGGTGCTGGGTAATGAGGTTGAAAGGCCGGATCCAATTTCGTCCGCATAGTGTTGGTCGGTCTTCAGTGGCGATGACTAATAGTAATAAATGCGTAACGCCGTTGTAGGTGACATCAATGTTAATGAATCCGGTTGTTTCAACGAGTCCGCCGTCGTAGTCGCGCAAGGTGATGTCCGTCTCCTGAATGTCGGGTAAGGCAAGGAATTGTTTGTTCTGTTCGTAATTTTGCAGGGACATCAGAGAGTACGCCGCACCGCAATCAAGTTCCATGTTAACAGTTCGATTGTTTATTAAGAAGTCGCAGTAATAAGGTGCGGGTGCAGAAGGCAATGAAGATACTTGAAATAGGTGGTACTCGTGATCGTTGTCGGAAGTCGGATTCGGCAGTGATTGGTGTGATTCTTCCACGTTGTGTACTTGACGTGTAGTTGTCGAATTTGAGGAACGGTTGCTTGTGTTTCTGTGACTCGTTCGTGTAGCTGACAGGCAGACCGCTTGCAGGTGTCCTAACTTGACGCAGTGATGACAAGTGTTGTTCTTGAATTTGCAGGAATCAGCTCGGTGCGATGGATTTCCGCATCCGTAACATTTATTTCGAAGGGTAGAAGCAGTGTCGTGCGTAGAGTTGTTATTGGGACGTCTGGTTTCGATGCGTGCGCTCTGATGTCGAGGGTTTGGTTTACGTGGTCGGGATACTATCTTGTTCACGGCAGTAGAAGGAGTTGACAATTCGCGTAAATTGTTCGTAGCAGATTCAAGGGCCAAGGCTATCTTCTGGGCTTTCTTGAGTGTTAACGTGCGTTCAGATAGTAATCTGGCTTGAATGGTCTCGTTTTGAATCCCTGCCACGAAACGGTCTCGTAGTGATGTCTCCAAGGTTGTGCCAAAACTGCAAAATTCCGCCAATTTACGCAGTTGTGCTAAGTACGTTGCTATTGTTTCCCCGGGGAGTCTATTTCTTTGCTGAAAGCGTAGACGTTCCATGATTTCAGATGGCGGTGGATCAAAGTGAGTGGTGAGTGCTTGAACCAGTTCAGCATACGTTTTGTCGTAATGTAGTGTAGGTGTTTGAGCCGATCATCGTTAAGAAGGCGGCTCTCATTCGAGTTGGATCGGTGATCTCGTTGGCGGCAAAATACAAGTCCATTCGTTCCGCGTAGATGGAGAAGGGTTGATCGCAGTCATCAAAAGCTGGTAGCGTTCCAATAGTAGCCATGAAGAATGTCAGTAGTTGTAGGTGCGAGATGGCAGAAGTTCTTCGGACACGTTGATAGTTTAGCAGGAATTCTTGTCGTAACTTATCTCGCCTCCGTCGCCATTGGTATGTCCGAAGTAGGTTAGGAGTGATTAAGCGTAGTATTTAAGTTCTAAAATCGTTTATTTACAAACTAATTATTGCGCGTCGTATGTACATGGAGATTAAAAGTAGAACTATCGTATTACATAGCTATTCACGAACTGGATGCCTTTACATGGATAACTGATCTTTTTATACAATAGGAAGATGTTTTTTTACTGATAACACAACGAGTTAACGACTAGCGTTTTATGCTAATATAGTTAATTTCAGTTCAGTTCTAGATGTAACACCTATCATGATTACCAATTATACGGTGTCTTCTACGTTGACGGTCTTGCACGACGAAACTCCCGAAATCTTGTAGGTTGTCTCTAATGTTCGTGAAGGTTCTTCAAACCGGCCTTCGTCGGTTTGGGAAGCGTTCGGCATAAAGCAATGCCGCTTGTTGAACGTTACCACGACATTTACCCAAAATAAACGTCATGTCCAATTTTTCTCGGTTGGAGTAGGCTGCCATTCGTCTACGACACAGGACTTACAACGTTTATACGAATTAAGCTGCTAGTAACGACGCGTACGTTTGATTGAATAATGTGCCGAATTCTCAGTGCCGCGGAAAATTCTGACCTTCGTAACCTCGTATGGATTCCTTATCTAAGTAGGCCAAAGCCACGAGTTTAGTGATGCGATAGACGCATTACCATTAGCAGTGATGCGGGACCTGTGGTTCCAGCAGGATGGTGCGCCACCACATTGGGCGGTCAATGTTCGCCAATGGCTAACTGAGCACTTTCCAAACCGTTGGATCGGTAGAGGTGGACCAATTCCGTGGCCAGCAAGATCCCCTGACCTAACCCCACTTGATTTCTTCTTATGGGGATATGTTAAGGGGAAG
Organism: Phalangium opilio; assembly: GCF_054372755.1. Taxonomy (NCBI): domain Eukaryota; kingdom Metazoa; phylum Arthropoda; class Arachnida; order Opiliones; family Phalangiidae; genus Phalangium; species Phalangium opilio. The sequence goes on from NW_028324198.1 coordinate 3,350,111, forward strand.
GTGTTTGCAACAGAACCTTTAAATGTAGACGACTTGACGGCCAGAATTCGAAGCGTAATTGAACGAATCACTCCTCAAATGCTAGAAAACGTAATACAAGGCATGGACAATCGTCTTGAAGAGTGCCTACACCACGACGGTAGGCACATCGAATATTTACGCTGATGGGTTTACCAAACAGCCCTTTAATTTGTAGTGTGATGCCTTAGTTCCTAAGCTTAATCGTAGGTCTTTAACGTTTCAAAGTGCGTATCATTAAACGATATTCACTATGATACTTGTTGCACGTTCTCATTTGCATACAATGACACATGACACACCCTGTATACGAGCTCGAAAATGTACTGCACTGAAGTAGTCCGTCATGGGTTTTGGGGGTTTTCCACAAAGGTAGGTGTTGCTCTGATCTCTTCCACACTGTATATATATATATAACAGATAAAGTATCTCAGACCTACGAGGGGGCTATTCTCTTCTGCAAGAAGCGATATCTAGTTTACTAGGGAGAAGGATTAAGATGCCTTAATATTCGTGCGCCATAGTCAAAGTCCCACTTTCAAAATAAACGGATGGGACGAAAAAGGAGGTCGGGCTACTTCGCCTCTCCTTTGACGGAAAATACGTATTTTTCGTTATTTGCGTCGCGTTTACGTGAGATTTCAAGAACAAATGACAAGCTAGGGCGGGGATTAACTCCGGACCTTTGTTTGGACTGGAGATAAAGCTAGAAATGTGGCAAATTTATACCTTCTCACTAGTAAACTAGATATAGCTTCTTGTTTTCTGTTATTTATCACTGTATATAGTTTCATGAACTCCTCGCAAAGTGCCTGATTGTTTCCCTAATCCTCCAGTCTATCGCGAAACACGTACGAAACGGCCAAGAAGGTTAATTTAGCCACCTACTTAGTCGGCTGTTTCATTTTGATAGAAGTCTTCAAAGCCAACCTGTCGACAAAATTGACGGTGTACATTGATCGCAACATTAACACCTTCGAAGATATCTTCAAATACCCCAACATGCGCATTGTTTTTTAGGACAGAAATATCATAAAGTATTATTTCCAGGTATAAATTTTATCGTAAGATGATATATTTTCCATAACTTTGTCAGTGGTTAATGAGAGCTTGTCTTGAAGTGACGTAGTTGAAACGTCATAGATTCAGGGTAAAGCGACGCCTGGTGAGGCGCTGTCAAAGGCTTAGTACAGACTAAATAGGAAGGCAGACTGCAAAGCCGACTGTATTCAATCCTTGCGTCGTTCTCGAACTAGCTCTCACCAGGTCTCTAGCATTTACAAGTATAGGTTGTGTCATACTAATGAAACAATATTTTATAAACCTATGATATCGTGTTATTAATCTGGGTTTGACAATAGGTGGTTGCGAATCATAGTCAAGAGTGCCAAGGATCAAAATCAGTAACGATTGTTCTTCCATCTCCTTGATTATTGTTTTTTATCGTATTCTAAAAATTAGTATATAAATAAAACGCTTTTTATTTAGCTCTACAAATATAACTAATCACTATATGTCACGGAGGGGTTCTGTTTCGGCCGTATCTGTGTGTGTCTGTTGTTACAGCCTAGGGTACCGCGTTCCCAGTTTGCAAATCAAAGCAAAAGTGTTCACCATTTAATTGTTGTATAAATAGTCGAATTTATCAATTTTAAAGCACAGATCTTTGACGCGCACCGATACAACTATGTAAAAATAGGGGTGAATAATTATGCTATACAGTAAACAAGTTAGGAAACCAAAATAAACCTCTCCGAATCGAGACGAATTTACTTTCCTAACACAGGTCCGCCAGCCAATGAGACAAACCGGAAATACATAGTTCTAATCGGCGAGATATTGCCAAGATCTTTTTTAAAGTTCAAAGCGTTTAATAATTTCCTGCGAATCCTCAATAATTCTAATGAGGACCTAATATCTATCACTTAAATGTGTATTTAACTTTCGGCTCACTCTGAAGTGAACCGTTAATACCTACTATAAGAGGACACGAAACAGGTCAATTCTGGTTAAAATCTAGAGAATCTTATCTCATAGACCCAATCGTTTCAACACGTATGGAGAGATGAAGTATGAACATCTTTATTATTTAATGAAATTAAAAGTTACGTTTAAACTATATATAAATGTAGTAAAGATGAATTATAAAGTAAACACCAAATTTTAAATGTTAATATCAAAAGATGTTCTTGGAATATTGAGATGAAACAAAGCTTTATAGCTACAAAACTACTAAAGGAATCGTAATGCCGAAAAATATTTAAGTATTTCCATTTAATATTCTGCAAAAAGAAAATGTTATCGTTTTGTAAGAGATCTTTTCATCCTACTCGCTTTATATTAACTTTGATATTCGTGTAGTGTTTCGATTCAGATGCAATCTTCATTACTCGTTCTATATAAACTTTGACTTGTGTCATTCCAAAGAATGAAGTTTATCTTAAGAAATAATATAAATATAATTGATATTAATTATTTTAATCGTCAGTACTTTACGTTTATTATAGTTAAGTCGGTTTAAGAAACTTAATTCCTAAAATAATTTTAAACATAGCTATTTATAACGCTATACTTCTAGAGACCAACTATATCAGAACTCTTGTAAATTTAGGGTATATAAGGCCATTGTTTCACACTAAGGGATAAGAAAATGCGCAATTGCGTGAACCTTTGGTAGAAGCCCTGCCCTTGGGAGGCTAGACGTTTCTTGTATCTCTAGCCGCTCGCTGCGTACATTTTAAGCCTAACGACGATGATGGAGTAGAAGCCAATGTTACAGATTGGTGCCTATGTGGTATAGACGAAAGACGAGTAGAGGTGGTTTTAGAAGCCAATGTTGCAGATTGGTGTCTATGTGGTATAGACCAGAGACCAGGAGATGGTGGTGTTAGAAGCCAATAAGAACAGATTGGTGTGTATGTGGTGTACACGAAAAACTAGTACATGGTGTTGTTGTTAGGAGCCAATAAGTACCGGTTGGCATTGAGTGAAAGAATTGACGGTTAGTCAGCAAATGAAGATGTAACGGCTAGTTAGTGATTGGCGTCAATTAAGATGGAAGAAAAATTTTCCTAATTTCTGTGTACTGCGAACTCGGTCCGGAAATTGCGATCACGTTTGCTCCGATTTGCCAATTGCGAACGCGGTGACAGACACATAGACAGACAGACACGTCCAGTGTAAAAACTCTCCGTGACGTCATCGTCACACGGAGAGGTAAAAAAAGACTGCTGTTAAACTCATTCCGTATTAAGTTTGAGTAGAGAACAAGATTATCTTAAATGCTAAAATAACTACAATTAAAATTAAACATTTTGTTTATGAGTTATTTGCCTTTTTGAGCGTTCCATCGTTTTAAAAAAGAACAGTTAATCATTCTTGAGAGGCTTGACTAATATTGACGTTTGAAATGAAGCATACCTCTGTTGCTTTGCCTTACTGGAGTACGGCGAAGCAACTATAGGTAGGAAGCACCACCAATGGGAGGCTAGACGTTTCTTGTAACACTAGCCGATCGCCGCGTATGTCTGATGCAAATAATTTTTAAAACTTGACTGGGTGTTTTTTGGGAGACACGTATTAGACGCTAGAGTTAAAAAGAAGTCGTCATTCATGACTAACGCTTGTTTACCAACTAACACTGACTTCTTAGGCCAACGTTATTTTATACATAAAAAAGATTGTCCATGGCTCGGTGGCTTGGCCAGGATTTGAACCTGTCACCTTTTAGGTATCACCATAGTAAACCCTGCCTTTACCCATTGAGCCATGGACAATCTTGAAAAACACTCAGTTTATTTTCATCAAAACAACAAAATTGTTATGCCTTTAAAGTCGCTATCCTTGAAACATCTACGTGCATAGTTAATTAAATCCGACCCGCTTCCAATAAAATATTTTCCTCAAAACAAGGAAGGTTTTAAGTCGTCATCCTTGACACATCTACGTGCATAGTTAATTAAACCCGACCGCTTCCAATAAAATATTTTCCTCAAAACAAGGAAAGTTTTAAGTCGTCAACCTTGAAACATCTACGTGATATTCTAGTATATAAGAGTCGTGTTTTAAAGAGAGAGTTACCAGTTACCTGGCTACGCTCTCCTGTTTAACCGTGATCAGTACCATCTCTACTAAGATGACTTTACCCGCCGATCGTGGACTCACACAGCTTTTGCTGTGTGAGAAGAGACCAAATTCGATTTTTCCCTCCGTCTCGTCTCAGGAATAGCCTGGGAAGAGACCAAATTCGATTCATGAGCTGGATTTGGGCAACTTTTTTTGTAATCTTTACTGGTTACATTTGACTACGCAAAAGTTGTTTAAATTTGTGTGGAGTCGAGGCGTCCCACAACACAACATCGACCATGGTTCGAAACCAAATGCAGGATATTTATGTCCGAAATCCGGAAAATTTGGTCCCGGACCTTCCATTAAACCAGGTCGAATGATGATGTGGAGCTTCATGAATCGTTGTCGAGAGGGATCAACTTTAACTTCATTGCATTGTTATATGTGTCCACACAACTGACTATTGCAATGAAGGAGAATATCTGGCGCCAAAAACCAGACCTGGACGAGAAGAGCAAGTCCCACAGTGGCTTGAATGTAACTTCCTTTGGGAGGTAAAGGGTCAACGAAGAATTTTACGAGACCTGGCCCGTAAAAGCTGACAAGTCCAGCCCCACCGCATAAGGTTCTACGTACCCTGCACCAGTTAGAACACGTTCTCTTCAGTGGGGCTCTAATTGCAATCTTGACTTCGATGTCCTTCTTAAACTTAACAATTTCACGACATCAGCGTGGTCCTCCTCAGCGCTGGATACATTTTGGACACAAGAAGCGTCGAAAACAACCCAACCTTGTCGAGATGCCGAAGATCTTCGAGAACCGATGGAGAGTTTCACCTAAAAGGTCGTTTTCTAACAATCCTCACCCACCCGGCCTGTCTTGCATCAAAATTCATCCGGCATTGCGGCGTGAAAAGAGACCAAATTCGATTGTTCTGACCACACAGCGTGTAAAGCCTACAGTTTGAGATCAAGAAGTGCCAAAAACAACCTGTTTTGGATCTAGAAACCTTGTTGTTGTCCGGTAGAAGCGGCGGTAAATAACTTTAGTTTTAATTTAGGATTCAGCGTGTAACGCGTTTTTTTATGGGGATGCCGAACAAAGCATTCCCAACTCAAAGAAAAGAAGTATTGACCTTGATGACGCTGACAAACAATGTTGATATTTTTGTTATATCTATATTCATGTTAATCTGTATTGTCTGATACTGTTTTCTTGTTATTAAAAAATCTTTATTTATATATTTGGTTTTGTTTCTCAGACATATTTAAAGGTTTTATGGCGGGAAATTCAAACAGAAATCTGGCAAAATAACACAAGTCTGGGTTGGTTTAGACTTGTTTGGGGGCATAGCATGGTGGAAGGCAGGGTATATCAGGTAACATAATCTTTGCAAGTTTGGTTCGAGTTGGTTGGATGGCGGCCATCTTGGGGTGGCGGCCATCTTGGATCCGTGGCTATCTGTATAGTCCCTACTACTAATTGGGATTTGAAAAACCCACGACCACTACTCTTAGTTGGATCGTATTAGCCGAATTCCAGGCTTTGTTACAAATAGATAAAAATAGAAACGTGTCAATCGTTTGTTAAACAAATAATGAACGCCGATCAGATTGCACGATTTCTACGATTCACGCCACATTTCCTAGGTGTTTTCCCAAGTGATTTATTACCCGAAAAAATTGACAAGTTTCCTTCATCCATTATAATAAATTTAGACAATCACTATAAAGACGGATCCCACTTGGTATCCGTTTACTTTGATGGTAATAGAAGGGGTTATTACTTTGACTCCTTGGCTTTAGGGAACTTTCTCCCCTCGATTAAAGAATTTGTTGAAAGAAATTCAAGAAAATGGTCCTTTAACAAAAGAAGACTTCAAAACTTGTCAAGTTCGACATGCGGACTATATTGTATTATGTATATAATACAAAGAACAAAAAGAAAGAGCCACAAATCATTCATGAGACAGTTTGGACGAGATTGCTTTAAAAATGACGTCATTGTTACAAACATGTTGAAGCGCGCCCGTAAAGATTAACTTAATCCTTTTGTTAGAAAATACTCTTTGTAATCTCTTTTGTATTTTTAAAAAATAAATGTGTCATCTTTTTTTTAATACTGTTTTCTTTTATTTCATATATTAAGGAAGGGGGGAAGGTAAAAAAGGGGGGCTAGTAAATTTAGGGGGATATAACTCAGATATTCCTATCATTATATTCATTCAGCATCAAGAACTCCGAGCTGCAAAGATATCACTCTTTTCACTCCTGGCCACAAGATGAAAACTATAAAAAAGCTTTAAGCAGAGCGGGGTTTTATTCATTACATACCGATGATCTAGTACAATGTTTCGAATGCAACGGGATTTTACTAGCCTGGAAACCGACCAATAATCCTTACGAAGAACATTTAAAACATTTCCCTTAATGTAATTTTATCAGAGGTGGGCCTACTAAAAACATACCCTTTACTATTGATGAAACAGAGACGTACACCAAAAATATAAAAGTCAAGACTGAGGAAAATCCACCGGAAAAACCTCAAGAAAACCCGGAAGAAACTTATCATACCTTTAAAGTCAAAACTAAAGATCTCGATAGATTAGTTTTGGAACTCTACGTTAGAAAACAACTTAACGCCTTGTATATCAAAGAAAGGCTTAATGACTTACGTAAGATTTAAAAATAATATTAAAATTTATCTTCTTCCTTACGAAGATAGAAGGAATTATTTTAGAATAAATCAAATACATTTTAAAATGAAAATTGAAAAAATATACTGAGAGGTAAAGAGAGGAGATCGGGAAAACCCGACTCCTCCCCCTTGAGTGGCCGCCATCTTGAATTACTCCATACTGGCTGCATACTCTCTGATATTTTTTGACAAAGCCCAAATGATAGAAACTCATTTAAATTCAGACTTCAGAGCGTTGCGGCAACATTCAGGGGCAGGAACTATTTATGGTGAGAGAACCAAACTTTATCAAAAAAATAAGAGCTAAACAACAACTTAATAGTCATCTCGAAAACCTTACTAAACTTTTTAATAATGCGTCTAAAGAACTAATAGAAAAACTTGAAGAAAGGCCCAACCCATTTTTAACGAAGCCTGTTGTGAAACCAAAATTATTTTACAATAAGCAAAAGAATGAATGTGACGCAAAGAAGTCACACCTCCAAAACCGTTCAAACCATTTGGAACTATCGTCACTTTCAAGTTCTCGATATACTAATTTCAAAGCCCTAAGAGAGGGCGCCGTCTACTATCACTTTCACCCGCCTCCCCTCCTCTCGACTACTATTCGGAAGAAAATGCTGGATACATTAGGCCAGTGTGACTGAGTAACTTATAGGGAGCTAGTATATAATTCACCTTGGTTTATATAGATAAACTTAAACTTAAAACACGATCAGAATATCTGAATCACAGAAGCGTTAGCCTGTATTGCAAATCCACGGTGGCTGATTGCTAATAGCTAGTGGAAATCGACATTAATTTCTGTCAAATTTCTGTTTTGAGTGATATATAACAAAACCAAAAGTGAGAGCGCGCAAAATATCTACAATTTCAAAAAATAGGAAAAAATAGGAAAATTATCGAAGTTATAGGAACTAATAGGAAGACATCCGAAAATAGGAAAAATTATAAAATTTAGGAAATGTGGTCACCCAGCACAGGTCTATGGAATATGTTTGTGCACAGGTGTATAGATTGTTTTTGTACACAGGTCTATATAATAACTTTTTAGCTTAAGTCTTCGGAATCTATTTGTATTATTGCATCCACTGTGCTTTGCACGTGAAAACGACGGGAAGGCAATTTGAGTTGGACTGGGCGTTGAAGCAATCAAGATTAATACTTCTATAATAGATGGTTAGGGCCTTGTTAGTTCAAACGCGGTAACAAATAAACGAGCAACACCACAAGACTTAAATGGAGCGCCTGCTTTTCAGTATAAGTTTTAAAATACTAGTTTCTAAACAGTTTTAATTCATATTAAGACTGAAGTAACAGATATTAATAAAATGATGTATTTGTACACAAAGACGCGAAAAAGTAAGAGATAAGTGTAGAAAATTAATTGTTTGAAGTAACAGATATTCAAATTTTCATTTTTGAAGACGTGATTATAAAACATCAATTATTTGAAAAAATTTCTTATCTTAGTTTTTGTCACAAAAATTTCAGATAAACTACCTTGATACTACTGTTTATTTTCTAGAAGCATTTGCTTCGAGGAAGTTCCAATACTCAGATATCTGAAAAATAGAGCTAGAAGAATTTATTTTTATATTTTAAAATTGAAAATATTGCGAATCGAAAATTACATTCGCCCTTTGACTGTGATGTAGTTATTAGAGTCAAAAGGATCTGTAGCTTGATCGTGATCTTTTGAGAAAGATACAACACGTCAATTTTTGAAAACTCGAAATCTTCAAAATTAACGAACAGGTTTTGTTAAGTTTTCATGCTTATTTTATTTTGTCTGCTATGAACGATTTTCTGTCCATTTTATTCTCCTTATAGGCTCGAATACTCAAACTATCTCTAAAATTTAAAAAGAAAATAAAATGCATACTTTTTCTATTTTTAAAATGATGCACATCTTTAAGGATAAAATATATTACTTAAGGAATTTTGGTGAAAAAAACTAAGATAAGAAATTTTTTCAAATAATTGATGTTTATAATCACGTCTTCAAAAATGAAAATTTGAATATCTGTTACTTCAAACAATTAATTTTCTACACTTATCTCTTACTTTTTCGCGTCTTTGTGTACAAAGACATTTTTTATTAATTTAATTAAGGGGTCATCTGTAAAATACTTCAATCTAAAGTTCCCCCTGAAAACAATTAAGCCTCGCAGAATTGAATTCTCGAAGATTTCCAAAGATTTCTACTCAGACTTCAAAAGATTTCAAAAATTTTCAATATTTCATGAACTTGGAAATATGATTTCAGGGATGTTTGTACACTCGATTTTGCAAGTGATCAGCCCCTCGGTACATTCGGGCGAGAGGTAGAAGCTCGCGCCTTGATATCTCCCGAAATTACGGAAGCCTAGCTTAGTTTGCGTTAGTATTCAGAAGTGAATCGTTCGCTCCGGTTCGCTCATTATTAAACTATATGCGAAACCCTGAGTGACGGAAATATCTCTTCAAAACTCACAAGGTAAGATGTTTTGGTTTTTGAGATTGTTTTATTTTAACTTATGATCAAAAGAGATGTCATATAATTTTTCATATAGTAACAATCAGATATTTTCCGTGTGATGCTAGTTTTATGTTTGTGTTCGCATTCATTTCGAATAACCCTTTATTCAAGTGTAGATTTTAGTTGCACTCGACATTTTCTTATGTGTTATTATTTCCTGCCCCTTCCAGTTAGTTTGATGGCCGATAACAGTGTCTATTTTTCCCCGGGTCCAAAGGAAAAATAGCCGAAAGTCAGATAAAGCTGCCCCGAGTATCGGGGAAAAATAGCAACAGCCTATAGATAGACGTATATAGGATTTAATTATTAACTCATGGTAAAAAACCATATGTTCATAAATTATGTTCCATGACTTCGCTACTGATTTTTGAGAGCTCGTCATTGAGTTACGTTGATTAAACAACGTAGATTTTCGTGAATAGGTGTTGAAGGCTTACTTTCGGATAAATAGGAAGATGGGCCGCAAAACCACGTGTTCTGAATACTCGCGCAGAGTAATGGCAGTTCTACGTATGCCCTCCTATCTCTTAGGTTAGTTTCATCCCCCTACCGGGCGTATACAGTATCCCATCTTACAAAAGCGCGCCCAGACAGAGGGACGCACAGTCTACTCCCCTCTCTACCGTCATTAGTCTATTGCTAAGGCAGTAGCATTACGAAATGTCTGAAGTCGCATACTTTGGCAACGTATTTCATAAACATGATTCTATATATTGAACTAAATTGTAATTAAATCAACTTTCAAATATAATATTATAAAATCAAGTAGTAGTTTTTGCTGATGTTTTAAAGTAAATTTGACCGTTGTGTGGCGCATGTTAAAAATGTTTTATGGAAATCGTAAAATTATATATACCCCAAAAGGAATTATGGATATTGATGACGTGGATGAAATGGAAATCCAGTTGCTTAGAGATGAAGCACCATCAAATCAAGCAGTGGCACCATCAAATCATCAGACAGTGGCACCATCAAATCAAGCAGTGGCACCATCAAATCATCAGGCAGTGGCACCATCAAATCAAGCAGTGGCACCATCAAATCAAGTACAGCCTGTTCAAGAAATAGCGCGAATTCGAGGTGGAGTACCGTTCGCAGGATCTAATGCCAGGAATGTTATTTCTCGCGGCAGAGCATGCTACCATTCTAATTCCGTTACGCATCTTATTCGAAATTGCCCAAATTTCAACCATGGAAGAGATATTTCGAGCAGACGAAACAGTGGTCGTCGCTAGTCTCGCCAAACTCGACCTTCACAAACAGCAACAAACAAAGAGTTGCTTGAGAAGTTGCTAGATTTTTACAAGTAAAAGGTAAATAATGCACGAGTAAACATTTTTTTGTTAAAATACATTTTTTATATGAATCTATGGCACATATTACAGTAAAATATTTGTAGTGTGCAAAAGAAAACCTTGATTTTTTTAATTTGTAGTATGGAAGACATTTAAGATTTGTTAAAATACATTTTTATATTACTCTTTGGTATATATTACAGTAAAATATTTGTAAGGTGAAAAGGAACATTAAATTTTTTTATACTCTGTCATGGCTATTTTTGTTCTCGTTGATTCTTACCCAGTTATAGAAAACATACGGTTGTCAGCATAGCGATCTCATGTTTCTTTTAGTTGACTAGCGCAGTTGACTTTGGTTGATTGATTGGTCGATTAGAAAGTTTTGGTGGTACTCAGTTGAATATCTTGTAGTCTTGGTTTCGTTTTTGTATTGAGCTCGCCTGGATTCTTTTACGCTATTCCATGTATGTTTCTCTGATTCCATAATTTTTACTTCGGAAATACGCTTGTTAAGTTACAGTTTACTGTTTTGATGGTGGGGACATGTGACACTTTTTCTATTAGTAATTAATTTAAGTCTAGGGTTAATTTAATAAGTGCCAACATTGAAAAAGCGGAACAAATATTATTATTATTAAAACAATAAAACCACAGGTTACATAGTATAAGTTGATCAAAACATTTTAATAGTACTAAATCTTAATAGTACTTAAAAATAAGAGTCAAAAGTTATACGGTACCGAACTTAGGGTTTGGTCATTTCTACTATGTTTAATTAATTGTCTTCATTGTGGTAGAAAATGTTTAAGTATCTACCACGCACCAGCGCCTTCATTGTTGTCTTCATGGGCGTGACCCGTAAAATCTTCTAAACCGTTATGGCCGAATTTTTAGTCCTTGGCACCGGTCAAGATCGGGGAATCGCCGTCGCCCTTGGACAGGCATCCCGGAGTTTGTCTTTAGGTAAACGCTCGCGTTCCCTCTATTTTTTGGCTACGTGACTGTTAACACGTCCACAATGTCGAGTAAACGAAAGGATTCGTAGAATCACGCGTGCTTCTTGGAATTGCGCTGATGGTTTAAAGTTCAAGGGATAATGAAACGTTTAAAGGGGGAGTGAAACCAAATAATTTGTTACAGACATTATTGAACTTCTAGTAACAACTCATTGGCTGTCCATCAGTATCCTTCGGTATTGAACTTCTAGTAACAACTCATTGGCTGTCCATCAGTATCCTTCGGTATCTTGTCATAATTAGTCCACAAATCAGATGTAGACCGCTTTTTCCGGGGTTTGGGAAACTGGCCGGTGTTTTGCGGGTGGGAAAAAGGCGAGGAATGATCTTTAAGGGAGTTTTTGAGGACCTCGTTTTCTTGGGGACCGCATGTTCAGTCTTTTCATCTGGTGACTCTTAATATTTTATATATTAACATCACGTTTAGACCGGTTATTTTATTTCATTTATTTATCGTTTTGATGTATTTGATTTAATGTTTCAATATTTATATTCTGAGGTTTCAGAATGCTGCTAACTTTAATTGACAGTGTAAAAATATGCGGCATCGAATATATATTTGGTTACTTAGTTTTAATAATAAATAATAATAATAATAATTTAAGTCGCGTTTTTAGGAATGAAATAAAAAAATCGAAAATTTATTATTCACAATATGTAAAATATTTAAGGTAAGAAATTTAAGGTAAAATAAATTAATAATTTTGAAATTTAAATATTACTTCCCTTTGAGTGATCTCGATCGTCTAATCACCCTTTAAAGGCCGAGAAAACATTGTCAATTTGAATAAATTCAGTATAAATAAAGAATTTATTCAAATCAACATGCTTTGTCCCTCTAAGTTATCTTATACACTCTCGAAAGGCCAACAAAACAGTCAATTTGAATAAATTCAGTATAAATAAAGAATTTATTGAAATCAACATGTTTTGTCCCTCTTAGTGATCTTATACACTCTCGGAAGGCCGAGAAAACATAATCGATTTGAATAAATTCAGTATAATAATTTATTTCAATCAACATGTTTTGTCCCTCTGAGCGTAGCTCTGAGTGATCTTATACACTCTCGAAAGGCCGAGAAAACAGTCGATTTGAATAAATTATGTATAACAATTTATTCCAATCAACTTGTTTTATCCCTCTGAGCGTAGCTCTGAATGATCTTATACACTCTCTTAAGGCCGAGAAAACAGTCGATTTTAATAAATTAAGTATAATAATTTATTCCAATCAACATGCTTTGTCCCTCTGAGTGATCTTATACACTTTCGAAAGGCCGAAGAAACATGTTCAATTTGAACAAATTCAGTATAAACAAAGAATTTATTCTAATCACATGTTAATCTCCCTCTGAGTGATCTGGACCTAGTTTATCGAAGGTCATTTCTGGTCGAATTACAGATTTTCCCATGCATTATCGAAGGCTGCCTTTAAGTCTGTTTAAAAATACAAATGGATTTGTGAAATGAATAGGTTGATTCTCTATAATCAGCCCTATATTTCTGGATTGGCAACGGGTTTCCAAAGGCTAAGTCAAGCTGACTCCCTTTATTGGTTGAAACCTAGCGCTTTAACCCGGGCATAAGTTCAATTTCCCATGGTAAAAAGAACATTGTCAATGCCTGTTTTCCTTGTAAATAGTCAACATTAAAATCACCAACAACCATAGTGGGTATGGTTGAATCGTATTTTTCTCGAAATTGCAAAGTCAAATCGTCCAATACCAGTTGTAAGCTGGCTTGCGGTGATTTGTATAACAGTACCACAGCAATTGTTTCGCCCTCAAATTTAAAATCAAGCCCAATTCGTTCAAGACGAGCTATGGGCGATGGCTGACCATTTGGAAGCCAACCTCGAGTGACTGTACTATCCAAAGAATGTTCAGTCACGTTACTTTTTCCGTAAATAGTCGATCCATAGGACCGCCTTTCTGGGGCATCAATCAGGAAGAATATTCCTCCAAAATTCCGAAATTGTGGAATGCTTAAATCATCTTGCTCCTTTGCACGTATTTCCACGAAGAAAAGCAAGTCGGCGCTGAGAATGAAATCATCTCGTCCGATATCCTGCAAATGGCCTCTTAAAGACTCGGGGTTATGAAAAAACATAATCTGTCGTGAGAGCAATGTTGGCACAAAGAGTTGCGCTTCTCTTTCCATTCTCTCCATTTCTATTTTAACGACGTCATCGTCCTTTGGAGGTTCAGGAGATACAAAATTTCCGTCAATATAAGCCCCTGAGCGGAAGTGGCTCGACTGCAAGCGATATATAACATTGGCCGTTGCATTTTCCTGTTTTTGTTAATGTGAACGACCACGCATTTATAGGTATCTCCCTGACTCTTATGAATAGTTATAGCTTCAGCCACTTGTAAAGGAAATTGTCTCCTAGAAACGGCAACATTTTTATTTGAGTGACGAAGCGTGAATGATTTCACTGTTTTCTCAAGGGGTGTCCAAGTTGGTTCGGCTTTAAAAGTGGTAATCAAACTGGCACTTTTAGCTCAAATGTCTTTTCCCACTATTTCGTGGTCAAAAGAAATCCAGACTCTGATAGGAACACGAACCCCGTCAGGACGCACTCCGTAGTCAATTTGACGGATTCTTCCAGTGGCTCCATTAACAATTCCATCTTCAATGTTGTTGGTAACCATGTAGCGAGCATTAATTTGTAAACGAATATTTTCGCTCAAACCGTAAGTGGAACTGCGCTTCAGTTGTTTCGCTTTTTCCAGGATGTTTTTTCGCACACCTCCTTGAAAGTCTCCTTTGACGGTATCGAAAGCCAAAGACTCGCAGAATTCAGTATTGTACTGATTGAGACGCAGCTCATTGAAATCTGCGGCACTTTTGTTCTTGGCGTACAGGTGAATGGCGTGGAGAGGAGGATCACCTTTGACATTTACCTGCTGTTTCTGTATAAGTAATTCGTCATCGATTTGCATTTTCCCAATAGCCATTCGATTCAGAGCCACGGCGAATGCCTTATCTTCCTTTTGACGCATGATCTCGGTCAAGAAGAAAACCTTAAATTCTTTCCAAATCGGATTATTATCCAGTAATCCGGCATAAGGGGTGTCACGAGCTTTAAGTACTTGAAAAGCAAAACTGTCGCCTACTGGTTTTAGTTGATTAAAATCGCCAACACCCCAAAGTGACAGTCCACCGAATGAAGCTCAGACCCCATAATCTCTTGGCACCTGGAATTTACTTTCGTAAGAATTCCAACGCCAGCCATAGAATTCTCGTCCATAATGATCAGTTTGAGGTCCTTCCAGGCAACCCTCATTTTGTTCAGCGTTTCAGATTCCAGTCTCGACATGGGTCCTCCATATTGGCTAACTGGAAGCGAGAAAGCCGTATGTAGAGTGGTTCCCCTAATGTTAAACGCGGCTTTTCCCGTGAAGGCGCACTTTAAGGCAATAACGTTGGAGTTGTCAGCCCCTGGTTGTTTGTGGAAATAGCTCGTGACGCCCTCGTAAACAGCGTTTATCAAAACGCTTTTACCTACTCCGGCTCCTCCAATGACAAAGAGGCGTAGTGGCTGCCCTAGCTTTGTTTTAAAATGTCCCAGAATATGGCCAAAACCCTCTCTCTGCCTTACGTTTAAACTCTGTACCATTTTTCCATACTCAATGTCCTCTACGATACGAACATTTTGCACGATTGTATGGTCTGGTACACTACCATCCGGCATTTCCCGTCCAATGTCTGCATCACCATCTCTTAGAGCCAAAACGACGAATTCTGCGTCATCCATCGTGTATTCACGATCTCTTTCATCTTGATGTTCCAATATTGGTTGAACATTAGATACATCTACCTGGGCTTCGTTTTGAGGGAATTCCACCCTGGCCCTTTCAAAGTCTGCTTCACCAGCTTCATTTATAAATTCTTTTCTATACAGCGAAATAAACTCCAAATTTGCTTCGTAGGCTTCTTTGAAATCTTTATCCAAAATATCAGTGGCCTCATCGCGCCAAGGATAGAACAAGAGAAGCTGCTCCCTGTAGAAATCCAAGGTATCTTTTTCGATGTTGTAATTTCGGTATCAAATGATCTTAGCTTGTGTACGTTTGCGTACAAAACCGCGGCCTTGGTTCAAAGGGATCCCAACCGACGGTAAGGCTGATTGCTCCTCGCTTTCCATTTCTTCATCATCATTTAGGCTTGGAACCCGTTGGCCTCGTCCTTTTTTCTGGTTGAATTCGTACCAAGCTGCAAATTCAGCAAGGCAGATTGAACCCATAGATTCCGACCTTAAAGGATAACGATCGATTAGGCCTTCCGAAAAGATGTCTGTACTCTCTTCCGGTAAATCATCTAGTTGAGACTTTGGCCGGAGAATATGAAGTCTTTTCTCCGGGATATTTGTGTTGATAAAGATGGTTGATCTACTGGACTTCGACACAGTCATCTGCAGGCATAAGTACGCCGCTTCTTGCGCAGAAATTTCTTGACCGCTGAGAAACTTGTTAGCTATAACTTTCAGCCTTTGTTTAACAGTAGAACCCGCTTGTCTGGCCGCTTTCATAGCTTCCATAAGTAACTGGGAAACTCCACGCTGTGATTTTCCAATGTACGCGATGACGTACATAATGCAAGCGTAAGGATCCAAAACAAATTGAATGTCCATATTGGCTCTCCACAATCTGAGAACGTCTTTGTTGTAGGCGTTCACTCTTACTTCCTGGGGAGACCTCTTCAGCAGCATGGTTTTTCTCTTGAGTTTAAACGTAACACAATCAATATACACCTGTTCCGTCATTTGAAGTGGGCTTAAAAATTCTTCAAATGTTTCAGGTGCATTTTCTAGTGTCAAAGCCGCTATTGCTTTTTCAACTTCAAATTATTTGGATTCAATGTGTTTACCGTACTGCTTTGTCCAATCTCTTAAATCAGGGTCGTGAACATACGTTTTTGGCATTGGGGGCCACGGAATTCCAAAACGGCAATGGGTCTCTTCCCCCCGCTTCACCTTGCATGTTTTCGTGTGTTTATGCGTTTGAAGTGGAATCAGGTTAAGCAAATCTTCGTCTTCAGACTTGCAGCAAGAAACGTATTGGTCAACGAAGATCTCAACTTCAACAGCGTTGGAAGCATCCGTTCTCAACTTTGGAGCACCGGAAACCCAAAATAAACTGTGTACATGAGGCAACCCACGGTGTTGAAATTCCACTCGATAATAGTAACCAACCACCGACCCCAGTGGAGCAGCCTTGCTTCTGAAATACTTCAATAGCGCTCGAAACCTGTATTCTAAGTATCTGGCAGATGTAATCGGGTCCTCCTGGATTAACTTTGCTTTATCTTTGAAAGACATATTTTCAATTTCTTCGTTGTCATATTACTTTTGATAGAAGTGACCAACAAAGCGTTGATTAACTCAGGCCATCGTGTTTCAGCAGCGCTTACGGTCAGGAAAAAGGTGGGAATGCCAAGTTGTCTGGTCATGGCGAGAAGGTCCCTCGACTTTCGCTGCCAAAATGCGGGTGAATTTCGAAGAGGCTCCAATATCCTGAAACCATCATCGTGGTGAATTAGCGATTCAATCCCACCTCCTAATCGTAGTGTTCCCGCTGTTTGTCCTCGGCCGTCAGAAGCCTTAGTTTTGCGTAAGCAGGTTTGAATGGCTTGACTAATTTTCATGGTCTCAGTCTTTAACCATTTGAAAAAGAGATTGGTAATGTCGCTAGCGCATCTTCTGTCAGAGGACAGCAATGCCAATTTTACAAAGTCCTGGTAGCTGCTTTTGATCGTAATTTCCATTTTCTGCCCTCCGTAAACTCGGGGAATTGATAGTTCTTCGCAGTCTTCATCGTATAGCAAAGACACGGGGCGGCTAGCTTCTCCCGGTGTAAACGTTATCGTAACCTTTTTGTCCAATAAATCATCAGCTGACAAAAGCAAGGAATCTCTAGCTCCACAATTGACTCTTTCATCTTCCTTTTCCTCAACCCATTCTTCCTCACTATCAATTTCCTGTTCACCAGCGCTTATATCCGCTGGTGCAACGCCTTGGGCTGAGGTAGCCTCTTTCGGGTGTGATACTTCAGTTAGAGCAATGTTTCGGTCATTTTCAATCACGACGAAATCAACGCTTTCATCCACCAACGTATCCATTAGACCCTCAGAAAGGGTGATGGAATGTTTCTGGTAAAGTGGTGATTGCAGCAACGACCTAAGCGCTGCCAAAATGTTCTTAGGACGTACTGTTTCAAACAAAAATGGGTTATTATACTGCATTCGACGCATTAATTTAACCTGTATTGTATGCGTGTTGTCAAGCAACCTTGGTAAAACAGAACAGGACGTGTCTACGTTACATGGTACGTTAACAACTGTACCCTTCGAACCTTTTTGCAAGTCGCAACCAAGAGATCGTATTTGAATGAATGGAATTCTAGTGCTAACAAACCGTTGTTCGAGATTAGCCAATCCTGTAATAACCTCGCTTTCGACCGGAAAACGAAAGCCATTAAGGGGACTATATTTGGGAACCAACCCTTTAGATAAGGATGCATAACAAGCCTAGTGGTAACAGTAACGAACTAGATGTTTGGGGTCGAGGTAGTTACTTGACGGCAGCTGACTGAGTAAAAACCAAAGGTCTAGAAATTGTAGCTTCGGTACACTGTCGTCTGCAACGGTAGGCCTAAACCGTTGCAATGGCCACTATCAGTCTTGGAAATAAGGATTTTTTTAAACTAGTCCTCGGGACTACTGACCCCCAGCGTCTACAATATTAAACTGGTTTTTGGGACCAGTGACCCTATCCCTAATTTATTTTTCACTAATCCTATTAAAAATTTAAGTGGGTATTTCGTTGATGCACAGCCCATTCGATCACACTTTGGCTTCACGGGCTATAGAAGCCAATTGGCCTCAAAACGCCAAATACACAAAATTATATCAAAAATCAGAGTTTCCGTCAATGGGAGGAACACCGTTTTATGGTACTAATTTTGAAAATACTGGTTGAAATTTTAATGAGATTTGCAAAATAATGTTTGGTATTTTTGTGCGAAGTTTTTCACTTTCAAAGCTTTTTGTAAGAACATTAAAGCTTAAGTCTCAAACAGTTTAAATTTGTTTCCTTCACTGGTTCGAATTGAAATTTCAGTGAGACACATATTGTTTTAAATTATCGTGCAAAATTTCGAAGTTTTATAACAAATAGTTCTTTTCCTAAAATTTCCCTAAGCGACTAAATAGGTAAAACAAAATTTTAATGAATTTTTTGGAAGTGAATTGTTTGTTTGAAAATTTTGCATCATAATTTAAAACCCTTCAATATGCCTCTCATTAAAATTTCAAGAGAATAGATCAAGTGAAACGAAAGAAACTCATTAAACCGTTCGAAGACCAAGCCCTTTAATTAGGGCTAATTTTCGTTCTAATATTTATACAAAAAACTATAAGAGGGAAACTTTCGAAAATTTGCACAAAGTAGCAAACGTTGTTTTGCATATCTCTTTAAAATTTCAAGAGATTTTAACCAGTAGTTTCAAAATTTGGGGCTAAATAACTGTGTTCCTCCCATAGCCGGTAATGTTAAAAGCTGGCTCTTTGGATTGATCAAGCGAAAAAGCCCAGAACTACCAACACGCGCTTTTACATAGGAAAAACATTGTGTGTAGGGGCTTCCATAGCTTGTTTAGCCAAAGCGTGATCGAGTGGGCTGTGGTTGTAGTAAGGAAGGCAAGAATGAGTACCAGTCAAGTCTAGGAGTCTATATCCGTGGAGTAGAATTTTTAACTGGTCCCTCCTGAATTTTAATAAAAGTTCTCAATTAATAAACTGGTCCCGAAGACTAGTAACCCCCGGATTTCGAATGAAAAACTGCTTTCAATCAAAATCAACTGCTGTAGAATATTAACCACCATTACTGTTTTATGGCTAATCCGTGTATCCCGGGAATCTGTTTAAAAAATTAGACGACACTGGATGCTCTGTAGCTAAGATCTCGTCCTTAAGAACAAGAAAATCCTAAAATTAGAAACTATTCTTCAAGCTTTTACAATAACCCATTGCATAGAATCACTCAATAGTCTGCCTAAGTAAGGCACCTTAAGCCTTGGTCAAAACTGAAATCTAAAAAATAAATTAAAACGGCATCTTAAGTAAATAATTTCAGAGACACATAACTAAACAAAAATTAGTCTCGCCAGTGAAGGTTTTAGTAAATATAGTGCTATATTAACTGAAAAATATCAAGTAAAAGTTTCAAGGCAAGGCGGTGAAATGGCAAATTAGCGTCGTCTACAGTAGAGTAATGAAAAGTTAGCGTCGGCTGCTGTAGAATTATCTTTTGAGGCACTTACATTTTTAATTAAATTAACATACTTAGACTTAATTGATTTTGATGAAACTTGAAAAAGGCACACCTTGAGTAGTTACATGTTAATTTGAAAGTATTCCGAAACGTAACTTCGCTTTAGTTTTTAAATGATTCGATGTGCTGGAGCACCAAAAACCCCATGTTATTCCTCTGGGAAAAAAAGCTAAAATCTGTGAATTTTCATTTAACATTACACGAAGGTGTGGGTTCTTATCTAGAAGGGCCTACCGGCCCTCTAGAATTAATGCAAAAGTGCCATAACATCTAACAAGCTTTATTACGACAAAGATTCGATACTCGATTAAGAATTATCGCCACTCTAACCAAAGTTGCCATATTTTGAATAAAGGCTGATTACTCGTGACCAATTCATCCGAATTGAATTTGGTGAAAACTTTTCAAATATGAATCGCCCCCGAAGGAATCCGAAAATCAAATTTATAACTTCAAAAATCCAATATTTTCAAAGTTGATAATTTTGACACTTCCAGTTTCCGGTATAAGTACGCGAAGGACAACTGTGAAACGTGTAAAATATGAAAGAGGAATGCAAAACTATTATAGCGCAATTTATTTCAGAGCGCTAGCTTGAATGGTTTTTGAAATATAGCAAAATAATTGAGAAAACTGCAACACGCAAGGACTTTTTTAACAGTCTGTACAAGACGTATCCTTATTGGATGTAAAATGAAGTCTGCTTTATTGTATATTCGCTAGGCTTATAATACTGCTTTAGTAATTCATAAATTTTAACGTCTGCAATTGCTCATCAAAAAAAGAGGAATAATTTTCTTCCTCTCCTTTCCATCCAAGAGAGCAGATTCAGAGAAATCGAGACGAAATTATACACCCGATGTTTTTACTAACCCGACCCGCTCTGTTCTCATTTTACCGTGAAACTTTAGTACTCTCCGTGTCGTCCAAGGTGCACAAAACAGCCGCTTCGGAAAGATTAGAATAGAATTTTCATACCCAATGTTAATTTTCCCTTAGGGTATTATACTCCATGTTATCTCTATAACAAATTTATACCCATCCCGTTCTCTCATTTATATACTACTTATAACAATCGTAGTTTAATGTTATTGAACTATTAAATAACAAATGAATTTTTTCAGTTCATTTATTGAGCTGAATAGTCTGGAGCTGGGAAACTGTTGGAAATGGATCCCGAACAAGAAACAGAAGGCTTCAGTCGGAATTAATTCAGGTTTTAATAAGTTATTTATATTTATTAAGCGTTCGAGTGCCCATATTTAACTACCGTCTTTGTTAATCATTGATTTCTCTTTTTATATTTTCGTTCAGCGTTAACAATCAATTTCGATCTCAAGCGAAGAGAATATCATTTGACCAAATACATTTCAAAGGAATTTGGCATGCGAATTTCAGTCGGAGCTTCTCATCGTTACCTCGATTTAGAAAAAGAGAACAATGTGATTCTAAGGGACCGAACTACCACCGTCATATCAATGAAACAGGTGTGCTTCATCGGTATATTTTGAAACAGTGTAATTTAATACTTATTTATTTTTTTAGACTACAATTCGTCGTTTGAAATCGCCTTACAGAGATGACTGTAGAGACTACAAAGATCAAATGCAAACGGTAGGCTAATACGTCGTTTACAATTTCCCAGTGTAATGAAGATCAACTATTTTTCTTAAACCGTGAATCTATATTACAATATGTTTTAGATTTCTGACACATTTAGACTTGATCTAATTAATTGTATTTTGCAACAACTTAGAGTTTAAAAGTTACGGCCAATCAAAGAATTCTCCTTTAGTATTAGAGGCAGTATCAAGTAGGGTTCGAAAATTACGGTAATTTAGGAAAATGTTACGGTAATTTACGAAAATTAAAAATTAAATTATATTGATCGTTTTTAAGCTAAATAATGAAAAATATCACTTGAACACAGCTATTATTTTTATAGCATAGTACCGTACATTATTTTAACACCGAGATTTGATGTTTGCAGCTCCAAATACCTTTGAACAGCTTCTTCTTACCAATTTTGCGAATTATTGCTATTTCATGAATTTAGAACAAAATTCTAGAGAAGGACCGATATATCGGTTTAGTCAAATTTCGGTGTCGATATATCGGTATGGGCCCACGTCTAGAAATTTCTAACAACTACAGCTTTCCAGCTGACGAAAACGAACTCGACAACAAGAATAGACGAGAAAATCTAATTTCATTTCCTTAATCAAGTTTTCCCACGCTTGCCGTTCGACTTTTTATGACTTACTCATGTCTCATGGGAAGAAATGTGTGCATGCACGGGTAGAGCAAAATATGGAGCTTTTAGACCGTTTTCAAGGTGAAAGAAATGAAAATTCGGTGGTAAACTACCAGCGTAAATTACCACAGTAATTACCAGGGTAATTACCGTTTTCGTAATTTACCCGAGAAAATCGTAAATTACAGTTACCGTGGTAAATTACCGTGTAAATTACCATGGTAATTTACCGATTTAGAACCCTAGGTTTGACCCCTATTAACAGATAAATTAGTGTTGTATATTAAAATGGATATTAGAGGAATGAATTTAGAATAATAATAGCATTGTATTTACGTTTCCTGACTCACGGTTTGAAGAAGATTACTTTGATCGTCTTGAAGATGTATAGGTTGATCGCCTGAAATATTTAGTCATCAATTCCGTTGGTTACGCGGAGAATTATTTTAGGCTGCACATTTAAAGTTATTTGGCGACGAGGATAATTCTTCACGACCGCACATTTTTAATTTAGGTTTACGCCCTGAATTCAGGGTCAGAGTTCTTGACCACCTTCTTCTTTAGCTCCAATCTAACTCTCTTCGTCTGAACTTTTTCCTTCTTCTTCTCCGCTCGTCATGTGCTGAACTTCTCACTCTTCGGAGTTATGTGTGCCTCAAAGGGCCACTCAACGAGTTGATCCTAGGGTTTTTAACTATCTTCGTTTCTTTCGGCTCAGGCACGAGGGTTTCAACCAGCCAGGTAGATTTTGACAAATATGTGGAAATCCAGTCATAGGGATATTTTGGTGTAAAAGTAGGCTTATACTTAATTTTGCTTCATACACTACCCATAGGGAAAGTTAAATACTTCAAAGATTAAGGACGTCACATGATCATGTGATATACTTTGTCACTCACTCACGCGTGTACCGGCAATCTCATCGTTCATGCAAAATTAAGACGAGTGGGATATAGATTAGTACCCTGAATATTTTTATTATCGACGAATCCTAGAATATCGGCTACTTGTCGACTTAAACTTAGAGGGGACTTCGTCAGAATCCTCAACGTGTTTCATTTCAACATGCCCGCTAATTTCGTCATAATGCAATCTGATATGAGTTGATCTACATATTTCAGTATCGTTAATTTGCAATTAATGAATGATAGATTGATAATATCCATGCAGGTGGAATATCAGACACGTAGTTTTTAAGAACTTTTTTCTTCATCAACTTCCGAATTTTTTTTTTCTTTTTCGCTTCTCTCTCTTTCTTCTCGGAACTAACAACGATTTCTAGGGGTGGAGAGGTGGTGGTGGTGGCAGAACAGCGATTGGAAGGGAGAGGTTTTTAATTTTGTTTCCTTCTTTTGCGCTCTTTTGAATGCATTTCTTTTTCTTCAAAATTTTTCTTCTACATTTTCCTTTAAAACGTTAAAGAAACAGTTTGTATATATAATTTCTACTAAAGGTACTTTTTTATCGAAACTTTCTAAATTAATGGGATTAGTTAATTTTAAAATAAACGAGGAGATTTTGTTCGAAGGGAAAAAATTCATAGAAGAATCAACGACAGCGTCAGGTAAAATCCCGATTTGTTCGACATTTTCGGCTAACACCCAAGAATTTTGAGTTTGGTAAACCTAAAAATTTCACGAATTATTCTATTTTTCCTTTACCTTTTGTTTTCTTGAGAATAGACTTTATTTTGAAGCTACGAGGCTGGGAGCATTTAATGAGTTGTTGACTGTATAAATACCTTTTTATATCTGAACCTTCCAAATCTTGCAATTTACATAAATGAGGAACTCACGATTTTAAAACACCAACAATTTTAAATACTTCGATCGAAAAATTGGCTTCGTATCCTTAAAAGCAAAGGCCAATTTCAGTTTTGACACGCATACATAGTCCCCCAATTGAAATTTACTAGGCTTGACGCTTATTTTCCTCGTTTTCTCGACTTTATATATATATATTTTTATAAACTCTCAAAATATTGGTATTGTTTACGTCTTTTGGAGCCATTTTTAATACTCGAATGATAAGCCGAATTATAGCCGTTAAGAAAATTATCAATTTGATCGATGTCTCTGTAAGGTACAATCTATCTTCTTTTATTTAGGAACATAGATAGTAGTTTTTTCATTCGGGAGAATATTAGTTCTAATTCTACATTCCTCGGGACAATTTAGACTTAAATCGAATAATAGATAAGAATATGGATTTTTGGTAGCGTCTTTGCAACTTTCTTGAATAAATTTCAAATTATATGGATCTATTTGTTTGAATAAAAAATTGACTTGCATTTTATAGCTAATTTGTCTAAATAAAATAATAAATTTAGAGTTCAAAGATATTTCTATTATATTTTTATGAAATAAATTTTGTACTAAGAATAAAACCGATATAGATCTATGATGACTATATTTAGTAAATATATCGGCTATTTAAGTACTTTTATTTTCGCTCATTAAATCGTCAATTATTATTAATATATTTTTAGAGCCGTCGTAAATAGTAATATCATCCGGTAATCCTCGAATAAAATTAATATTACTACTTTTCATATCGTCATAAAAAGGTTGCCATTCCGAATAATAATAATCAATTTGATCAATTTTAGGTTTAAACATACATTCAAATTTTTTATCAATTCTATAACAGAAAACTGTTTTACAGCTACCGGAGCTACCGGCTAACAATATCGATGCTGGATGTTCCAAAGGTATTATCATACGTCTTACTTCGAACTTTATATTAATACGAATGAATCAAAAATAAGAAATGTTATTAAATAAATAATTAAAGCGTTCGCGTACGAGTGCGCGGAAAAATTAATATTATACGCGACCGGATGGAGGCCAGCCCCACACCCCAAAAATTTTTTTTTTCCATTTTGTAAGAAAACAAAGATATCTGCTTCTTGACTATTTACTAAATTCTTCTTCTTCTGCTCTAACCTTTACCACCAAAGTTATCATTAAGCTGACAAACCTTTCTTGACCTACATATAATGGGGGGGGGGGTTGTTACCTCTCCGAGTGACGTATGTCACGGAGAGGTTCTAATTTCGACGTGTCTGTGTGTCTGTGTGTCTGTCTGTCCGTCTGTCCGTTGTTACACCCACGTGACCGCGTTCGCAGTTTGCAAATCGGAGCAAACGTGTATTCAATTTCCAGACCGCATTTACAGTCCCGGAAATTGTATTCCACTTACAGGCTATTACTCCATTGTCTGTCTAACAACTCTGTTCATTTGTCCACCCCACATGGACATCAGTCTGAACTTACTAGCTTCTAAACACCACCATCTTCTAGTCTTTCGCCCATTCCACATGGACACCAGTCTGTATTTACTGGCTTCTAAACACCACCACCTTCTCGTCTTTGTCCATTCCACATGGACACCAGTCTGTACACCTGGCTTCCAACACCACCATCATCCTTAAGGTTAAGACATACGCGGCGATAAGGTTAAGACATACGCGGCGATCGGCTAGGGTTACGAGAAACGTCTAGCCTTCCATTGACGGGGTCTTCCGCCAAGGTTCACGCAATTGCGATGTTCTTATCCATAGCTGCGATTCGAAACCCTTATATACTACCTATTTGAGTAAGGCGAAGCAACCGGCGTATGCTTCATTTCAAACGCCAATATTAGTCAAGTCTCTCAAGAATGTTTAATTGTTCTTTTTTAAAACGATGTAACGTTCAATAAGGCGAATAACTAACGAAGAAAATATTAAATATTAATTATATTTATTTTAATATTTAAGATAATCTTGTTTCTCAATTCAAAATTAATACGGAAAGAGTTAAAAAGCAGTCTATGTTTTTGTCTGTGTGTGTCCGTCCGTTGTTACACTAGTGCACTGCGTTAGAAGTTCGTTTTGTTTTGATGTGTAAAGAAATCCTACAGAACCATAATATTCCCTTTATCCTTAATATAAAGTGAATATGTGCAAATATTTTTCGTAATTATGATGCATTTAGTACTTTTGTAGCTTTAAAGCTCTGTTTCATTTTGATATTCCAAAGAGTTTTTTAATATTATTATTTGAAATGGCTGTTTACATATTACTTAAGCTATACTACATATATAGAATAATCCTTGGTTTAGTGATATCATGAAGAAAGCTAAGATCTAAACTCCGGCGGGTATATCTAGTTTTACCCGCAATAGGCTTAGTGAAATAAAGAGTAAATAATTGAGGCCTGAGGTGAAGTAAACTTTGAGTTTTGCTTTTCGTGTCTGAAATGAAGAGACATCAACGGTTCAGAGTGAGCCGAAAGTTAAATACACTCTTAAATAATCAGGTTAAGATTTTATAATAGAAGAAAAGATCATGGTGGCAATTAGGTTAGTAGGGTTAAGCTACAGAGTTTTTATTCTCTTTATGGTGCGCATAGACTATAAGTGCGTCTAGCTACAATTTAGCTTTGGTATTATTTAAATAAGAATATTGTTGAGGTGAGACGAGACGGTAGTGTTTACACTGCTAACCAGTTGTGAATGTAGCTGTCAGAATATAGGGTAAACAGCTGAAGCGTAGACTGATTTCCATGTGTCCAAGATTTATCCTTATTGGATGTAAAATGTCGTCTGCTTTACTGTATATTCGCTATGCTTGGAATACTGCTTCAATATTTCGTAAGTTTTTACTTCAAAAAAGTGAAATAATTCCATATCTAGGTAAATAACTTTGTAGTAGTAGACCTCTTGACTCGGAGAGGTAATATTTTGGTTTTCCCAACTTGTTTCTTCTATTTTCAACAAAAAGTCTTCCCTAAAAATACATTTTGTCCTACTCCTTGGGAAAAAACTTGATAACTTTCTCTTTTGGGGGAAAGATCAAATAGTGGATACTCGTCACCATAATCTATCTTAAAATCCAAAAAGTATAGAGATGGGGTTTTTACTCGGAATCCTTTAGAGAACATTCAATGTAAATCTTAACTTATACTGGTCCTTTATTCTACCATTTAAATAAACTTCATCGTTGGTCAAAAAGACCATATGATTTGGGAAACCCTCTTTTACTATCCCTCTTCCTTAATATAAAGGGAATTAAGACCTATTTCAGGACCATCATTCTTGACTTAACTTAACTCGAGTTAGGAGCTAAATTTTGCGGCATCTCAGTCCCTCTAAAAATAATATGGATCAAAACGGAGAAACTCAGTTTTGCACCGCTGGACCAGATTGGTAAGTAATATGATAAAATTACCTTTATTGCGATTTTGTTAAATTTTTATTCTCTCTCTCTCTCCCTCTCTCTTAGTTATTTGCACGGAGTTTATACTCCATTCAGACACTCACCTTTTCACGAATTAAAAACTATATTTCCTTTAAACGACTTCCTTCTCCACCATCACCATCATCAACTGATGATGAAAACAATGTTGTTTTCACTCTAACGCCTTGGGTTAATGGACCCGGACCAACCCTCGAAACATGAAACTGCCATTCTGATATGTATGTATTAATAAATATTTTTTTATTTCATAAATCCGAATTACAATCACACGCGCGTCCTCACATCAATAACGCAATCCAAAATGTTTAAATTATTTTTTTTCTAGGGTCAAAGCCCAGTTCGAGACGTATCTCTCCGGTTTGAGACCTTTTATCAACGACGAAGAGTATGTAGAATCTCTTTAGTCACAATTAAACCGTCTAATAGATCATAACAAGGTGAATAACAACCAAAAGTAAGAATTAATGTTGTTTCTATTTTAGTTTGAATATCTTTAGAAACCTTTTTTATGCTATAACGTGTTTTCCCTAAATTCTTTTTTATCAGTCTATTTGCTAACAATTGTATAGGCTTTAAAGTTTATAACCGTATGGTACAGTTTCGAAATTATCAGGTAAAATTCTAACTTTATCTAAAATAATTCTATATATATTAGTTTCATCGCGAGATATTATAATATGATTTGGAAGCCTTCTTATTTGTTAGGGGATATTAATTTTATAATTATTAGTTTTATTTCCTTCAACATCTTCTATTTCTACGCCCAATAAGGGTTTTAGGTTTTTGTATTTAAAATTTTTCCGAATTAGAGTCTAACCTAAATCCTTTTACTTTAGTAATATTATATTTTTTCCCAGAGTCAGGATCAAATATTGTCATGCTATAATTTTTAGGGCCACCGCTCACGAATAATTGGCAATATGCTCGCTTGCCAAAACGTTCTAATTTTTAAGTTGTCGCAAATAATCTCCCGTAGGTAATAAAGGGTCTCCGTTAGGGGATACAGTAATGAGTCAGTGTCGCAATAGTAGCAGGCTTGACCAAGTTGTTCTAAAGATTCTAAAAAATATGACTATCGTATTCGGTTATTTCATAAACCCAAGCTACGATTTTTTTTAAAATTCCGTAGCCTCTATTAACCGCGTGCCTAAGCTCGTCAATAACCCACGTACCGTTTAGTTGTCTTTAGTGAGGCTCGTGGCTACATTCCTCTTGATTTTTAGTTTTGCAACACGTGTAACACAATGTAAAAACGAATTATTGTTAATTTTAGCCCGAAGAACGGGATGGTATAAAAAACTTCGCATTTTAGTAACCCTTCAAATTAAAAAAAGTCGGGTATATTCTCGAGTAATATTTTGGGGTGACCTAACACGTTCTTTTTACATTTATTTACATAGGGATATAAAGATGTAAAATCTAAATAATGAATCTGTTCGGTACCCCTTGTTTCGTGGAAAGTGTTTACTCGACCTCATGTCTATTTAAAGGGAAGCAACCTTTACACCCGTGGAACCAGCATCCTTAAAATTTAAACACTTCGCTCTCGTACATGCCGTCTACTTTCATATTTAGGACCCTCGCTTCTTTACCCGTATACGCCGATTGAATGGGAATGTTTCTTTTATGACTTAACCATACAATCGCCACGCCAGACTGGTTTTGTTTAAGACTGTATAAATTCTTAGGTATTTTTCCTATGGTATCTCTTTTTAAAAAGGTTTTGCAATAGACGCGACTGCAAACCCCTGGCATTGTCAACGGATCTACACCGACTCTATCTATTAAAAGTTTACATAATATCAAGCAACCTTTTCTCAAGATAGTCACGTCATTCGAGCAATATTTACTAAGATCTTTAAAGAAATTAAAACCATTTTCAGATTGGTTTTCTTTGTTATACCATTTAAGAAGCGATTCGTATTTTTTCAAAGGCAAAATTTTCGAATCCGTAGGCTTCTTTAGGGGGTAAACCTTTCTCTAAGACGTAATTGGTCTGTTTTTGATTGTTAATGTCGATATTATGATCAACTACGTTAAATAGAAAGTGGGGGAAATAGCCCTTAGATTCGTCATCCTCTCTAAATCCGAAAGTGGTGGGAAATTTATCCAGAGCTACTGGGACGAATTTGTACGAGTCTAATAATATTAAACTGTAAAGTTTGAACTGATATACCTCGGTTCCATTCATGATTAATTCCGGCTGCCAATTTTCGTTCCGCCCAAATATTTCTCTTAATAAAAATATAAAGATCTTTTATACATCATAAAAGAAATAATCCTATAAATACAATGTTTGGATAAGTTTTGTTTTGTATTACGAAGTACGGGTGTGTGGCGTAATGGGTAACGCGTTTGCATTCGACGCAGAAGAGTGCAGATTCGAGTCCTGGTAAGCTAGTTCTCTATTTTTGATGAAGGTTTCTAGTATATTATAGAAGGGAAAAGTCTTTAATAACAATGTTTGGATAAGGCTATCTGTAATGCGAAGTAAGGGCTTGTTGCGTAACAGATAACACGTCTGCCTACGGAGCAAAAATTGCCAGGTTCGAGTCCTGGCAAGCTCAGTATTTATTTTGAAACGTATTCTATACATTTAAGAAAAAATTCTATTCTCGAGGATGAATTAAGTTCTTACACGCCTACCAATTGTGAACTAAGTTACCACCCGCCTACTAATGGTGTATTAAGATACCACTCTCCTACCAAAGGTGAATTTAGATACCACTCTCCTGCCAATGGTGAATTTAGATACCACTCTCCTGCCAATGTCGGACTGGCCAATAAAAGTTGGTTCAAAGTGACAAACAAAGAAGAGTTTACAGTTAATGTATCATTTATTGGTGCATGTACAAAATTATCAGCAGTTTTAGAGGTATTGTTCAAGGAGTCTACCCATTCAACCGAATACCATTGGAACGAATCCCATTCTCCCGAAAATTTCTAGCCAGTATTTTAAAATCTAGCCCAATGGCGGTTTTCAATTAAAAGGGAATATTTCTCCATTCAATCGAATCCTATTGGACCGAATTCCCTTCAACCGAAAGTTCCAAGCTAGTAAATTAGTTTATTTGATTTCGAAGTGGTCTGCGTCCCACCGTGGTCTAGTGGTAAAGCGTCGGATCGTCACGCAGAAAATCTTCGTTCGAATCTCCACCAGGAAGGCGAGTTTACTAAATCATAAATGTTAAACTTCCGATCCATGGTTTATTAATTATTTAAATTTAAATAAAATGAGTCTGATACTTCATGGAGATTTTAAAATTATTTATTAATTTAAATATAAGCAGGAGCTTTCGGACCGCGGTCCCTCTTCAGCTGCAATTTTTACAATAATGAAATAAAATAATACGAATGAGAGCTAATTTCTAACAGTTTTTTACAGTTTTTTTACATATGTTTTTTTTTTTTTTTTTTTTTTTTTATGCAATACTACCCCATATCGTCTAACTCTTATTTTTTTTTGTATATTCTTTTTTTAAGTGAAAACCTCCCCACCCATTTATATTTATTAATCCTTGGTCCAAACGACCATCAAATTGATTGGGATTCAGTAGAAATTTTATGTCAGGAGACGAATTGGTATAAACGTTGTTTCAAGGAAGCGGTTTATATTAAGGATAGAGCCAATTTAAATTTAGACCAAGGATCAATAAATATAAATGGGTGGGGAGGTTTTCACTTAAAAAAAGAATATACAAAAAAAAATAAGAGTTACACGATATGGGGTAGTATTGCATAAAAAAAAAACATATGTAAAAAAACTGTAAAAAACTGTTAGAGTTTACTAAAATCGAATTATAAGTATAATTCTGAATAATCGATAATAATCGAATTTAATTTCCTTAAAGGTGCTGAATTTAGAAGGCGAATTTATAATTCAGCAGAATTAATAATAATGTGCCTTTTCCAAAACATTATTGTTATGTTAGGTTAGGTTTGGTTAAGTTAGGTTAGTAATATTGAAAAATCATTTAAAAATGTTACGCCTTTTCCAAAATATTGATTTTTAGCTTCATTGACTTCTCCAATAATATGCCATTTTCAAAACATTACTGTTATGTTAGGTTTGGTTTGGTTAAGTTAGGTTAGTAATATTTTATAAACCATTTAACAAGGATACGCCTTTTAAAAAATATTGATGTTTAGCTTCATTGACTTCTCAAATATTATGCCTTTTCCAAAACATTACAGTTATGTTAGGTTTGGTTTGGTTAGGAGGACGTCTCTTCCTCTTTGGAGCGGTTATACACTTAAAGTAAGTGTATCCCTTATAGAATGAAAAAAAATAAATAAAACCATCAAATTCTACTCTATTTGAGTCTTTTTGGGTGCAATATTGGGTTAATAATAATAATAATATAAGCTTTGTCTACGAAGGGATTTCCACACTAAGCCTGTGGCTTATTTACAGGTTGGTCCCTTTACAATGCATAGAGGGGTGGTGGCTAGCCCCTATGCCACAGCTAACCTACAGCGCCCTATACTAACTATTACCGTTAACCTCTGCAAGTTTTGATGGAAAGGAGATGGAATAGGAGAACTGGGAATTGGGTTGAATGAGGTTTGGGTAAATGGGAATTGGGTGTTTTAAATTGGGTGAAAGGGGGGGTAACCTTAATTATTACCCAAAAAGTTATAAGTGTAATATGAGCTTAAATTTTTCATATACTATATACGTACAAAATATAAAAACATTAATTGGCTAAAACATTTTTATAAGAAGATAACTATAGAGGCTTTTAAGACCAAATTACTGCAATACTTTACCGCCAAATTCGGCTACATTTCGGTCGAATGGGATTCGGTCGAATGGGATTCTGTCGAATGGGTATCGGTCGAATGGGTCAGGAGCGATATTGCATTGGTCAAGAAAAGTAATTGTTGAAGTGACAAAATAGTGAACTTTAATTTTTAAATTGGCAACCTAAATCAAAAAATTAGGAACATTTTAATATCACCTAAATTATCATATAAGGTTTAACAGTTACTTAAAAATTTATCCAATGACATTTGTAATTCAAAATCATTTTGATCTGATTCTGAATGGGGTTTATTTGTTTCAACTCTCCTTTGTCTATTAGTTAGCCACAGTATCATGGCAGGTAAAGGATCAAAATCCTCCAGAGAAATTTTTCTTAATGAAATTCTTAGAGAATTGTCCAAGTTTTTGGAGCTAAGCAATGCTCGATGTTTGTTTTTTATCATATTCGATTTACTAAATCCCCTTTCTGCCTCAGCGGGAGAAGGGATGACTAGAGAAATTACTTATACTTTTATACTTTGCTTAGTGCGGGAAAACGTAATGTATATTTCTCTATCACTAATGAATAGATGTCCTTGGGGCTGTTTCTTACTTTCAGTATACTTGACTAGATACCATTCTCTTGAATGAATTCCATTTAAGTTTTTAGACTCATTATTTCTCCTTCATTAAGAATTGGTTTGAGAAATTTTCTAATTTCTTCAATTTCCAGGTTATCGAAATCTTCAAATTCATTCGAATTTGTTTCACTGTTTGGCCATATTCTAGTATCAAAAATGTGAGATCCTTCAATTTTATCTGTCATTTTATAAAGTTCTTCCAAAAAAAGGGCAACATTTTCACACAAATTTGCGCTTTCCTCTTAGAATGGCTTAGCGTCAAGCAAATCCATTTTGATCGGCTGACCCTTAAATTTTTTTGGTGTTTTCAAAAGCTCTTCAGTGATAGTCTTGACTTTAATTCCTCCATCAGCTTTGAACTGTCTAATCTCATCATCTGTGCTCTTTACTTCATCTTTTGCTTCATAGAGCAATAAATCTCTTTTTTGAAGTTTCTGTGAAAGATAACCTAGCTGGAAATAGATATCATACATCAGGGCTAGATTGGCGAGAAATGAAGAGCTTGAGATCTTTTGAATAAATTCTTTGGCTTTTGACTTAATTTTAGTATCATTACTGGAGGTAGTTTCAATTTCTTTGAGGTGTAGCACCAACGCTTTCCAGTTTCTCTCAACAGCCCTTATAGCCTTGAAGTGAAAAGAAAGCCATCTCGTTTGTGGTAAAGATCCAAATTTGAAAATTGTTTGATCAGCAATGTCTTGGATTTCATCAAGTTTTTTGTAGGATTTATGGTCAAAATGAAAAATATCTATAATAACCTGAGCAATGTCTTCAATTTTCTTATTTCCCTTGAAAGCATTTTTGCATAATAGTTCTGTTTTATGAGCCATGCAGTGCACACCAATCAGAAACTGATTAGATTTCTGTTTTCAATTAATCCATTATTTTTTCCGTGGTGCACTTATGCACCATCAGTGCCAACGCAAACCAGCTTTTCAAACCAATTTGGTTTTCCAATTGAATCAACAATGAGTCTTCAGGCATTTTTCAAGTCCTACTGCGTTAGAAGCTTCTGGTTTCAAGGTTGTCAAATATTTGGTGATACTGATGTATAATATTTCATGATTACTGCAACTTCTATCAGTTGATCCATCCATTGTTAATGCAAAGATGTTGGCATTTTTTAATGCACTTGATGTTTTATTTTGAAAAACTTGTGAAATAAAGTCGGCAAAATAAGGAACTGTTTTGTGATAAACTGTGTATGAAGTCGCCATATTAATGCCATTTTTTCTTTGAAGTTGAAACAAATCGGGAAATTTTCTATAGGACGAATTAGACAATATTATATAGTAAACAGTATTGAAAATATGTGCAAGTCGATCCTTTTGAATTTCATCGAGCTTCAACATCGCTGCGGGTAAAGGCTCGGAAGATAATACAACACTTTTACTTCCAGCTTACATTTCTTATGGAAACTAGATTTTTGGTGCGCTTGAATCGCAGAGAGTTGAAAATTTTACTACCTTGTACAAAATAATGAGGACTTTCTTTATAATTTGTTTCTTCTGCTTTCCTACAGACAATTGAGGTGATCAATTTGGTCAATCAATGTGAAAAGAGAGGGGACAAACTAATCATTGGCTGCGACGCCAATGCTCATCACATCACGTGGGGCAGTTCTCACTGCAACAGGAGAGGTGATGATTTACTAGAATATTTAGTTGGTCTTAAACTCTATATTCTTAATCAAAACAATGAAGCTAATTTTGTTACTTCTAATCGAAGAGAGGTCATTGACCTCACGCTAGCCACGGAAAACCTCGTGTCTTCCGTGTCTAACTGGCATGTGTCTAATGAGCCGTCTCTGTCGGATCATAGGCACATCTGCTTTACTGTCGCGACCGGGACAGAGATACGCAATCCAAAACGGACCAATTGGGCCGCCTATAGGGAAGACCTAATCCTACGCTACGGAGGGGGTCACACTCCTAAACTTACTTCATCTAAGGATCTTGATAGGGCTGCTGGTGATTTACGGTGCTCCATCATGGAGTCGTTTCACCGGAACTGCCCACTTAAGGCCGTTAACCGCTCGAGGCTTGTCCCTTGGGGGAACGCGGATCTCAGCCGGCTTCGGAAACACACGCGCAGGCTCTTTAACAAATCCAAGCGCACGGGTGACTGGGCTGGATACAGTCAGTCCCTTAACACCTACAACAGGGCCATTAGAGCTGTTAAGAAGGACTCCTGGCGGACCTTCTGTGAGCAAGTGTCCAATGTCCCTGCTACGGCTAGGGTCATGAAGATTCCAGCGCACGACAGCACACATCGACTTAATACTATTAAGCTGCGGGAGGGTGTGTACACTAAGTCTGGGGCTGAGACTCTCAAGCACATGCTGGAGGTCCATTTTCCTGACTCTACTCTAATCAATCCAACAAACC
Source organism: Phalangium opilio (assembly GCF_054372755.1). NCBI lineage: Eukaryota > Metazoa > Arthropoda > Arachnida > Opiliones > Phalangiidae > Phalangium > Phalangium opilio. Next base: position 3,385,332 of record NW_028324198.1, read on the forward strand.
CTGACCCTCTCTACCCTGCCCTGCCCTGCACAGGGCTAAGAGGGAAGACTGTCTTGTAGCCAGACAGGTTGTAACGATTCCCAAACTTCGGTGGGCTGTCAACTGTTTTGAGCCCTACAAGTCTCTGGGACCAGATGGGGTCTTCCCTCTGCTTTTGCAGGAGGGCTTAAATCACATCGCCTCTCCGCTATGCAAGATCTATAGACTTTGCCTTGCTCTAGGTCAAATACCTCGTGACTGGAAGCTCTCTAGGGTCATCTTTATTCCCAAGCCCGGGAAGGCTTCCTATTTAGGCCCATATGCCTGACCTCCTTCTTCCTCTTAATTCTTGAAAAGCTGGTGGACAGGTACATTAGAGACGAGGTACTTTCGGTAACTCCTCTCTCTTCTTCACAATTCGCTTACCACTGAGACGGCCCTTCACGGTCTAACGAATCGCCTGGATAGGGCATTCGAGTTTCAGGAAATTTCTCTGGCCGTCTTCCTCGATATTGAGCGGCCTTTGATAAGGTCTCTAGCTCGGCTATTACTGAAGCTGTTAAGAGATTTGGCATCAGCGACACTCTTGGCCGCTGGATCAAGTCCATGCTTACCGACCGTGAGGTGTCGGCGTCCCTCCTTGGGGATTCTAGGGGTGACTACCAGCAGGGGCTGCCCTCAGGGTGGAGTGCTCTCCCCCTGTTGTGGTGCCTGGTGGTGGATGAACTCTTGGGGAGGCTCGGGGGTGCTGGGGGCTGTAGCTGCTTCTAGTATGCGGACGATGTAGCGATAGTCTTTACCGGGAAGTTCCCGGATACTGTTACCGCACTTATGAGATCTGCTCTCTCTAGCGTGGAGCAATGGTGTCAGGCGGTTAAACCTCACTGTTCACCCTGATAAAACTGTCCTTGTTCCTTTTACGAGGAAGAATACTAAGGATCTGTTCAATGATATCTCTTTCTTTGGCTAGGTCCTGACAATAACCTCCGAGGTGAAATACCTGGGGCTGACCTTTGATTGCAGACTCACATGGAAGTCGCATCTTGACTGGTGCATCAAGAAAGCCAAGATGCTTTTCTGGAGGACCAGGAGCTCTGTCGGCCAGACTTGGGGCCTCAACCCCAAGGCTGTACACTGGCTCTATACTGGGATCATCAGACCCATACTTTCCTACGGGGCACTTGTCTGATGGACCAGGGTCCGGCTCAAGACGGTGCAGGCTGCCCTGCGCAAGCTTCAAAGGCTTGCCTGCATTGGTGTTACGGGGGCCATGAGATCGACCGCAACTGCTTCCCTGGAGGTGCTCCTTGACCTGCTTCCTCTTCATCTCTTCATTGAGGATGAGGCTGTCATGGGGCCTACAGGCTCAACATGTATGGCTGTTGGGTTCCAAGACTTTTGGATTACAGCCATACGAAGCTCTTTCGGGAGTACGCCGCACTTGAGCCGTCGTAAACGATGTGCTCTGACAAAACCGTTACCAGTTTTGATTTCACTAAGCCAGTCAAGCATCCACTTCCCCAGTCGGGCCGAGTGGGCTAACCAGCTGGCTCTTGGCACTGGGGGTGAAACTATTTGGTTCACTGATGGTTCCAAGACTGATTCCGGCGCTGGCGCCGGCTATTACTGCCAAACCACAAAGGTCGGCTTTTCTGCTTGCCATGACACCTTTGCTGGCGTGTTCCAGGCGGAAATTGCCGTGATCTGTTGTGTCGCAGATTACTGCATTAACAAAGGGTATACCGGACGGACTGGAAATTTATTCTGACAGTCAGGCCGCCCTGAACGCGCTGAACCAGTGTCAGATTACCTCTCAACAGGTGCGCAGCTGCCTTGATCTGCTAGCGCGACTGGCGTCCTGCAACATTGTTCTGTTGTACTGGGTGCTAGGGCATAGCGGATACTATGGGAATGAGCAAGCCGATAGTTTTGCGAAAGGGGGCGCGGAGGCCAAGCTCTTGGGGCCGGGCCGGCCGTCCCCATCCCATACGGGCACGTCAAACGGAGTCTGCATGACAGGTTGACTGTCATTCAAAACCAACTCTGGCATAACATGGAGGGCCAGAGACAGACAAAATAGTTAGTCAATGGTCCCTGCAGGTCTCGTGCTAGAGACCTAATTTCGTTCAGCAGATGGGATATTAGGCTGGCCACCGGTCTTCTGACCGGACACTGCCGGCTAAATAGGCACCTCCATCTGATGGGTTTTGTCGACGACCCTCTCTGCAGGTCATGTCGGGAGAAGGAAGAAACATCCGCTCACGCACTTTGCGAGTGCGACTGCTTCGCCTCGCTTAGACTAGAATATTTTGATTCACACACTGTGGAACCCTCGCGGGTCTCCTCTACTACGGTGGAGCGTATTCTTCGCTACGCTGTGGCTACGGGTCTATTTAAGGCCTGAATACAAGGTCGCACAATATGCCTATGGCATCGGTGCTAGGGCGCGAGCCCCCCTTCTTACTAATAATACTGGACTGGGTCTATTTTGTCTACTAGGGGCATTTGTATATACAACCGAACTGCTACGTGGAATTGCCCCACAGGGAGAGGTAGTAGTTACTGTTACTGTCGGAATATTCGCAGTTCACGTGGCTTTAGGTTTAACGTGCCTTGAGTGAACCCAACTATTCATAAAATGCTTTGCCCTTGCATATGAGTTTGGTTCAACCGCTACCTTTTGTTTGGGTGGACTGGGTCTTGATGCAACCGTTACCTTTTGTTTGGGTGGACTGGGTCTTGATGCAACCTGTACCTTTTGTTTGGGTGGACTGGGTCTAGGTATCTCACTTAACTTGACCAAATCGGGGGTACGTCCCTTATGTCTGGCTACTTTTGCCCATACGATTAAAAAGGCAAAATTATTCTCATGTCTACTTCTTTCTTCCTCTATTGGGTTACTCATTGTTTAAGTGGGGGAGGAATTTTCTATCCTTTCATCCGTTACATTCAAAAACGGGGTTAAGTCGAGATTATCATCCCATGGAGAATCTTCAGTTGGGTTTAGGGCGTACAGCATATTTGAATCAATCAACCGTGGGGGCGTATGATATCCGCGACCACGAGGCTAGGCTTAGCTAACGGCAATGTGGACCCTGAAGGTTCCGAAATATTTCCTGAAGCCGAAGAAGATTCTGTGTCGTGTCTTTCGCGGTATATTTTCGACATTGGGCACGATTCGGCATTGCTCATTTAAATTTACAAAATAATTTAATTCAAAATCATCTATCCTAGAAAACAATATTATCTATCACGCGAGTTGTTCTAAAATAAATAAATTCAATTTATATCAATGGTAGGTTTAATAAAACCTATGATTCAGCCCGATTGAAATAGTAAATTGAGAACTACGCCTCGAATGTTCGAGAAGGAAGGGTACCCAATATGTCGGCGATCTTGTCTAAACTACAAATAATTTAATTCAAAATTATCTATCCCGGAACACAATATTATCTATCACGCGATTTAATTCTAAAATGAATAAATTAAATTTATTTTAATGATAAGATTAATAAAATTGTGATTCAAACCGATTTAAATAGACATTCTAAAATTATGCCTCCATTGTTCGAGAAGGAAGTGACCCAATATGGCGGCAATCTGTCTAAACTAGAACTAACCTGTATCTAAGCTCACGAATCGGGCCCGACTACACCGTCGGAAAGAAAAGCGACGGGACGCGAAGAAAAAGGACCGAGGCTCAAAAAGACGGGCACGGCACGATTCGTAACAGTTCCCCCTCGTTAGAGTAACAGGTGGCCGGTCGTTTGGGGGGTTTGTTTCAAGTCCCCTAGGTCCAATAGTAAGGGGAAATCTGTCTCGTAAGCCCAATTTGAAGCCGTCACTACCGTCCCGTATGGAAATCCAAAATCAAATAATATACAACATACCTTTTCTTGAAACTTGTAATAAATTCTTTTTATTGGTACGATAATATTTTCTCAATGATCCAAATTTGGAGGAGCGCGACAGTCTCGCGAATACAATGGTTTTAATAGTTGTTACGTAAGAAAAACTTGACCCGTGCCTGGTTAACGGAAACAAAAACCCGAACTGAATTTGGTTGACCAACCGGCGTTTCTTGTCGCCTCGGTTGTGTTTTGGGACGGGGGTGAGAATAAGAAAAGAGGAGGAGCTTAGACGGCGGCTGGCTGAACATATTCCCAAAGTTGGAAATGGATGTTAAGCCCTCCGTCGTCGTCTGCAACGGCTTCAAGAGTGAGGCCGCTGCATGCACCCCCTCGGAAAAGAAGAAGAGAATGGAAAGAAAATAGGAAGGGACGGGGCGTGAAAACAAAACAAAGATATTTTAGAACATGGAGAAAGTTAATAACAGAAGTGTTTTCAGTTAAAGTAAATTCGGGTGGTCATGAATCCATTTCTGAGAATGAATTTCCGAGGACACAGGGAGGCAAAATGAAGGCCGACTGCGTCACAGGCCTTGCAACGGTAATTCCCACTTGGACGCTGAATGACGGGATATCCGTCCGTGTGGATTGGGTAGAGGCGAATGGTCACACTCTGTGGCATCCCCTCCCACGAGATCGGAAATAGTTCGCAGTCACGTGGAGGTTCGCGCAGATATGGGAGATCACCGACAAAGATTTGGTCGTAGGCCGACACCAGATATAGTTTATCTTGTGGTATAAGGAGGCGGTCATAATCAAGGAAGGTGTCATGTTCCCGAGATCCTGAGGGAACGGATTTCCTGTCTCAGGAGCCTCAATCGCGCCTGTAGCTTCCGTAGTACCCGGACTCTGTAGCAGTCCGGTTTCGTTGAGGCGGGCTTGCGGCGGGTCGGCTGCTTGAGGGGTCTACGGCGGTGCGGTTTCTTGAGGGGTCTGCGGCGATTCGGCTGGATACCGAAGGGCGATCTCAAGCATGAGGTCGTCCAAGGACCTAGGAGGAGCGGCCCCGGCAATCGGAGTGTGGTCGAAACGTCTGTCCTGTTCAGGGCGTGGCAAGTCGCCTCGCTGAGTGTTGTCTTGGTGGGGACGTTCAGTAATCAGTTGCGGGTCCTCTTCTTCTGGGTGTGCGTCTAAGGCGGGAGTTTCATCGTCTAGCGTCTGTCTGTCCTCGTGCAGGATCAAGACGTCGTTTTCCCGAACTGCATTCCTCACGGGACGAATTGGTTTCATGAATTCCTCTTCCCGGGAGAGGGGTTCGAAAGTGTAGGCCGCAGGACAGGAAATAATAGGGAAATCCCGAGGGGACGGATTCAGTAGAAAATCATCGGGAGTGATTGTGGCCATCGTTCCTCTCCGGCGTTCGGGTTCCAGTCTCCAGTATAATGGAGGAGTAGCCATCTAAAGAAAAGAAGAGTAGTTAGTAGAGTCCCATAGGGATGTATATGATGTTCCCATTGGAATCGAAGTGTGACGGATCACAATGGCACTATGATGTTTTTTCTCGGGCTAAACGGCTGTTAGCACCGTATGTCTTGGGTGGGCCAGCCTAACTCTTTCCCAAGGTGGTTTTGCAATGGGGACTCTCTTGAAACAGAAATCTGTAGGGTCCAAGTCAATGACGTCCTTAATTCTTAGATACAGAGAAACTTCGTTTGGCGATCGTAACATGCGACTCTTTTTTCCAGGGGGATAGTAGTAAACATCCATGTCTACTCTACCGGGCTGTACCGTGTGTCGGTAACACAATTCTCGAATCCCTCCTTTCTTGCATGGTTTCTCATAATTCGTCGGAAATTGTTCCGCAATCGACGGAGCTAAGGGAGAGTGAGTATCTTTTCCAGTACTCACGGAATCGGAAAGTTCATCCACTGGAACTAAAGGGGTAAGGTTCGTAGCTGCTGGCGACTTAGCTTTGTTGTCGAACTCGTCGTCGTTGTGGCTCTCGTTCACTTTTTCACCGTTTCCTGTCTTCATTCCTGTCTATTTCTTCAGAAGAGAAACTTAATTGATCCCGGGGCTGATCTCGTGGACGACCTTCTCTTTTGTGTTTACTTTGAGGACGAGGGATGGACGGTTCTTTGGTCGACATATTTCTACTACTCGATACTTTCCGTAGCGGCTTCTTTCTTCTTCCAATGGTAGAAGATGAGGTGGTAGGGTGACTTCTTTTGAGGAGATCGGGGATCTCTGGCTCATCACTTGAGAGCCTGCTACTTAATAATTTCCTTACAGGTTTTCGTGTCGATCCAGGAGCGGCGGAAGAAGTGGTCGGATGACCTCCCTTTTTCTGTTCCGGCTCGGATATTCTCTCTTCATCCGTCGATGTGCTCAATTTCCGAAGAACCTTTTTTCTGGGTTGAATTCCTTCGGTTGTCGTCGTAGTTGGGTGATCTTTCTTTTCTCTTCCTGGCGTGGGTAGCGGAATGGGAATCTCTTGAGTCGTCTCAGCAGGAAGATGAGGTCCGTGAGGCAATTGCTCGTTGGCCGGTAGTGTCTCTTCCTGATACTTCTTTGGCTTGAGGTACTTCTCCGTTTCTCCTTTCAGGGTCTTTTGATTTCTCCTTCGGAATTCTGTCCACGAATCGGAATGGTCCAATCATCTCTACAACTTCCTCGAAGGACTCAGAGGAAGGTTGAGGTCTTTCTTGTGATACGTTGTGGGAAGGCGTCCCTTCAAGAGGTGGTGTAATTGTTGACCTTGTTGGAGAAACAAGTGTTTTCGGTATGGTGTTTTCCAATTCTTGTCTTCTTTCTTCGGGTAGGACTTCTTCGGGTTCCGCTGATTCTTCTCCTGGAGAATGAGAATCTACGTTTTCTTCTAACGGAACTTCGGGAGTTTGATATAATTTGAGTTGTGAAATGTTAATAGGGACGGTCTTTTGTCCCGAAATCATATCTTCTAGGATGTAAACCAGGGGACTTCTTTTCTCCACGATCTTGTAGGGGTCAGTCCATTTCGGACAGAGCTTTGCCATTCGACCCATTTTTGCGTTTGATAGGGGATGAGTCAACTTCCACACGATCGTCCAATGTCGAATTCAAGATCTTCTCTCCTGAGATCATAATATTTTTTCTGTTTGGCCTGAGCCAATTTTGAGAAAGCCTTGGTTAATATCCACTGGTCCTTTAAGATCTTCAAGGTCTCCGAGCGATCTTCGAATTCCTCGAGGGACATCCCTATATCGATGTCCCACGGAAGTCTCTGTTCTCGTCCCATGTTTAAGTAAAAGGGAGGTCTTTTGGTCGTCTCGTGGGGGGCTGAGTTTATGGCGAACACGAGAGCGTTCAGGGTTTCATCCCACGTTCTGTGTTTATTCTCCACATATATGGAAATGGTTTCTCCGAGAACTCGATTTACCCGCTCAGTGATGTTCGACTGAGGATGATACGGCGAAGTGTGAATTGGTCGGATGTTGAATAATTTGCACGTATCGTGCCATAAAGAGGACACGAACTTAGTTCCTCTTGAATACAACGCAACAAGCCTTGATTTTTTTTCTTGGCGATTTGGAAATTGAGGACACGGAAGAATTTTTTGAGCCGCGACTTCGTGGAGCAGATCGCAAAGGAGTTGTACTTGAAACTTCAGGTTCTTCAGAAATTAATATTATATTACATTACATTAAAAATGGCTTAGTTACTTATTGCAAATGATTGAATTTCACTACCATTTTGAACGCTTTTAAACCGTTCACTTTTCTCAAAAACAACGCTTGGAACTTTGATAAATAGTTTAGGGTCGTACGATCCAACAGCTGGCATACACCCTGTTTTAAAATTGACAAATGAATTAAGTATCCCGACCGTAATTGACAAATGATGTCTGTGTTTTATTTTAAGTACACACAGTGTAGCCACGGAATTTTCAGAACCAAATTCCCTGACTTTTTCAGGTTTTCCCTGACCTTTTAGGCCGCAAGTGTGAATTTTTACAGCACGTTTTAAGTGTTTATAATTAAATAAACTCTCTGCATTAAGTTTTCCAATGTATTTGTTGCACCAAATGAATAAGAAACGTTTTAACTATAAAAAACAGTCTAAGAGATTTTTTAAGAGAGCATTTACTTTATAAAAACAATTCTAGACAACAATTTTAAGGATTGCTCTAGAGTTTTTTGTGTTAAGAGACGGGATGAGGAGAAACTTTCATTACTCTTTCAATAAAGACTTATCCACAGAAATGCTACCCACAAAAATCAATTCCCTGTCTTTGCTGAAATATTTTAAATTCCCTGTCTTTTCCCTGACCTTTTCGGAACCATTTTTTAATTCCCTGACTTTTCCAGGTTTTCCGTGACCCGTGGCAACCCTCTTTTAGCGTTTAGAAATTTTACCCACTAAAATCAAACTCCCTGACCTTTTGGCCCATTTTTAAATTCCCTCACTTTTCCAGGTTTTCCCTGACCCGTGGGAACCCTGTATTAGCGTTTTCAACTTAGTTCCGAAACTGGTTCTATGCGGACATAAAGCGTTTAAAACAGCGCCATCTGTCGCCAATAAACGGAAACATGATTCGTTTCCGTCCCCCCTCCCCAGAAAAAACAAAGGACTTTAAAGTTTATTTTGGCCTATTTACGCTACTCTGTCTATAGACACTCTAGTTTAAGGTTAAGAAAAAACAAACCACTATCAATAGTTTCCAACTCAAAATGGTAGGCCTATATGATGATTGTTTCAAAGTTTTCGGTCAAGCCAATTACATTCATAAATAATTCTCTATTGCTGATGTCATTTGTAAATGTCCACTTTATAATTAAAATAACAATTTGATTAGATGTTTTTATATAAATTTCCAAGTCAATGGGTTAATTAGCTCTAAATTTAAAAAGTGCCACTGTCAGAGACAAAACACATGAAGCAAATACAAAATACAAATGAAATCATTGTCTCAATCAAATATCCTAGGCTTATACTCCCTTTTAAAATGTCAGCTAAGGCAACACCACAAGTAGTTCCTCCCCATTGTAAGTAGTACCCCGAGATAGTAGTACAAAGGGGGAGGCTGCCATATTAGGCTATTTTTCCTCGCACCAAAAGGCAACGGCAAATGAAGCCAGAGTTCATTACAGGCAGGAAGGAGGCTACCCAGCTAACACTACTGGTGCTTCTTGGCACAAGGCAAATAACCTAGTGGATGTTTTATAGCAGAGCTTCTTCATATTTGAAATATTAAAAAAATGCCTAAATCTATTACTAAGATTACCAATGAACACATTTAGATTTTGAATGCATTGCAGGGAGACTAAAAGCTTCGGTAGACGTCAAAGCTAGAGCTTCCATGTAGGGGTAAAACCAGAACATGGACATGCCTTCTTTTTAAACAAATTAACCTTAAATGTTGCCACACATAAAGGGGGTCAGATTTCAGTCTTATAGCCCCTTTAGTCAAATAAAGATAATTGCAGAAACTGGAGGGCTTTGGGCAATGATGGGCACAATATACAGGATTAAAAATATTAGAAATAGACAAATTTAATTTAATTTAAATTCAGTGCCATCAATCTTGATTGAAGGCAACATTTGAAATAGTTAACTTTTCTAGAAACTAATTAAAACTATCAATCACACACAAAGCTTTAGATATTTTTAAGTCAATGGGCTTCAACAAACTAATAATAATACTTTATTTAGTAACAAACATTACAGGCAACCACAAAAGGCCTAGGCCTGTTAAGTGTGGCTACCGGGACAGATACAGAGAAAACGACAAATAAAACTTAAATTATAACATTATAAAGAAATACAAACAAAGAGATAAAGTTCAAAGAGTTATATTACCGATATTCTCATTAAACCGTTTGACTTTGGCTTTTGGAAACATTTTAACGCGAAAGTATACAAGCAGTTCACACTGGCTGGTCGATTATCACAAAATTAAGTTAACTAATTTTTGATCTTATGATTAAATCCATCGCGTAGACTTCCGACTCTCTTCACCACTCACAAGGCAGCAAAATGTTTTGAAAACAACTGCCTGCAATTTGATTGATTGCAATTTTAATGCAGACGACTGTTTCATTGTGTCGTGCGGAGCTGACCATGGTTCTATAGAGTACACGTCACCTTACACTAGTTTTGGGGGGGCAAGCCCAAAGGTATTGTTTAAAATTTAGCCTTCAAATTAATTTTTTTTTAAGTTTGGACTCTGGAGTTACCTGGTGGCAATAATGAGTTTTGGGAAAATGAGTGGCATGCTTTTTCAAATCATAGCCCACTAGATCACGCTGGCTGTATATGACTATGAGAGAGAGACACTCCATGACATTATATAAAAACGTCTTGGTTTAGACCAAGGCCGAAAAAACAAACGATATGTGTGAGGTTTATTAATTGACTGAAGTTAAGATATTGAAATTTTTCTTTAAGTATTTTTATCCACTCAATCCTTAATCAATATTTAATTCAATCAACTGATTTTACTGTTAATCGATCTATTCCCTCTAAATTAATTTAAAAAATTACATATCTACGCTTTTTCAAGAACAATTACATTTCCGAAAACATTTAATCATGAAATTAATTATTTTCAAGGGAGTACGTGTTGAGGATACAGTATTGAATATTTGAAATGTTCTACTGAATGTCTAAAAAGAGCAAGCGAACTTTGGCAGAACTCGAATGGAAAATGTAAATATTTAGTCGTGGATGCCAAACAAGGGTGTTGCGCGAATTTTCACATTTAATTTCGTATATCGAAATGCTACATTTCTACTGTCGCCTCTATGAAGGTAAAGTTGCACTGGAACTTCCATTTCCGTACTTAAGAATTTCTTGGTCATAACTCAGTCGATGGTAATATTGGCTGAGTGTGTTGCGACGGCTCAGATGACCCATACACTGAAACCACTGGTGATTATAAAATGCCATGTATTGGGAAAATAGAGGAAGGGAGGGGGTGTCGGAGTAAATGTGACCTTCTTGGCATAACTAGTAACGAATGATGTGTTTAACCATATTATTTCCGCGGGAAATGAATATAACAAGTACTGAGAAGTATTTCTGTTTATGTGATCTTTACCCTTTACCACACAGGATAAACTTTGTTGCTTTGTCTTAAGTAGACGACATTCACTGTGAACGACAGTCTTATCAACAACTTAAAACAGATTTAAACTTTTTTTGGTGCAAACTTGAAAATTTGTCAAGCCAGCGACAATTAAAAATATGTCGGTCAAGGTGCTCACAAGTTAGTAACCATCGACACGAAATCCCTTCAAATTAATTAATTTCATGATAAAATGTTTTCGGAAAATGTAATTGTTCTTGAAAAAGCGTAGATATGTAATTTTTTCAATTAATTTAGAGGGACTAGATCGATTAACAGTAAAATCAGTTGATTGAATTAAATATTGATTAAGGATTGAGTGGATAGAAATAACTAGAAAAAAATTTCAGTATCTGGAACTTCAGTCAATTGATAAACCTCACACATATCGTTTGTTTTTTCGGCTTTGGTCCAAAACAAGACGTCTTTATATAATATCTGTTACTTCAGTCTTAATTTAATTAAACTTTGAATAATTATGTTTGCTTTACCGTCATGCATTTGCACTCTACAATATAATGGTGCTTTCAAACACCATATATTCAGTTTTCTCCAGTGCCAAAAAAGATATCATTTAGGGTGTACCTTAACCCCATTTCTATGATCAATTCACGCCATTTACTAAGATTATTTGCAAGTATTAAGGAAATATTAGGCATTTAAGCACCATTTACAGTGGCTTTTAACATCTTTTTTAGAAAATCTGTTGTTTGGCCTGAGCCAATTTTGAGAAAGCCTTGGTTAAGATCCACTGGTCCTTTAAGATCTTCAAGGTCTCCGAGCGATCTTCGAATTCCTCGAGGGACATCCCTATGTCGATGTCCCACGGAAGTCTCTGTTCTCGTCCCATGTTTAAGTAAAAGGGAGGTCTTTTGGTCGTCTCGTGGGGGGCTGAGTTTATGGCGAACACGAGAGCGTTCAGGGTTTCATCCCACGTTCTGTGTTTATTCTCCACATATATGGAAATGGTTTCTCCGAGAACTCGATTTACCCGCTCAGTGATGTTCGACTGAGGATGATACGGCGAAGTGTGAATTGGTCGGATGTTGAATAATTTGCACGTATCGTGCCATAAAGAGGACACGAACTTAGTTCCTCTTGAATACAACGCAACAAACCTTGATTTTTTTTCTTGGCGATTTGGAAATTGAGGACACGGAAGAATTTTTTGAGCCGCGACTTCGTGGAGCAGATCGCGAAGGAGTTGTACTTGAAACTTCAGGTTCTTCAGAAATTAATATTATATTACATTACATTAAAAATGGCTTAGTTACTTATTGCAAATGATTGAATTTCACTACCATTTTGAACGCTTTTAAACCGTTCACTTTTCTCAAAAACAACGCTTGGAACTTTGAGAAATAGTTTAGGGTCGTACGATCCAACAGCTGGCATACACCCTGTTTTAAAATTGACAAATGAATTAAGTATCCCGACCGTAATTGACAAATGATGTCTGTGTTTTATTTTAAGTACACACAGTGTAGCCACGGAATTTTCAGAACCAAATTCCCTGACTTTTTCAGGTTTTCCCTGACCTTTTAGGCCGCAAGTGTGAATTTTTACAGCACGTTTTAAGTGTTTATAATTAAATAAACTCTCTACATTAAGTTTTCCAATGTATTTGTTGCACCAAATGAATAAGAAACGTTTTAACTATAAAAAACAGTCTAAGAGATTTTTTAAGAGAGCATTTACTTTATAAAAACAATTCTAGACAACAATTTTAAGGATTGCTCTAGAGTTTTTTGAGTTAAGAGACGGGATGAGGAGAAACTTTCATTACTCTTTCAATAAAGACTTATCCACAGAAATGCTACCCACAAAAATCAATTCCCTGTCTTTGCTGAAATATTTTAAATTCCCTGTCTTTTCCCTGACCTTTTCGGAACCATTTTTTAATTCCCTGACTTTTCCAGGTTTTCCGTGACCCGTGGCAACCCTCTTTTAGCGTTTAGAAATTTTACCCACTAAAATCAAACTCCCTGACCTTTTGGCCCATTTTTAAATTCCCTCACTTTTCCAGGTTTTCCCTGACCCGTGGGAACCCTGTATTAGCGTTTTCAACTTAGTTCCGAAACTGGTTCTATGCGGACATAAAGCGTTTAAAACAGCGCCATCTGTCGCCAATAAACGGAAACATGATTCGTTTCCTTCCCCCCTCCCCAGAAAAAACAAAGGACTTTAAAGTTTATTTTGGCCTATTTACGCTACTCTGTCTATAGACACTCTAGTTTAAGGTTAAGAAAAAACAAACCACTATCAATAGTTTCCAACTCAAAATGGTAGGCCTATATGATGATTGTTTCAAAGTTTTCGGTCAAGCCAATTACATTCATAAATAATTCTCTATTGCTGATGTCATTTGTAAATGTCCACTTTATAATTAAAATAACAATTTGATTAGATGTTTTTATATAAATTTCCAAGTCAATGGGTTAATTAGCTCTAAATTTAAAAAGTGCCACTGTCAGAGACAAAACACATGAAGCAAATACAAAATACAAATGAAATCATTGTCTCAATCAAATATCCTAGGCTTATACTCCCTTTTAAAATGTCAGCTAAGGCAACACCACAAGTAGTTCCTCCCCATTGTAAGTAGTACCCCGAGATAGTAGTACAAAGGGGGAGGCTGCCATATTAGGCTATTTTTCCTCGCACCAAAAGGCAACGGCAAATGAAGCCAGAGTTCATTACAGGCAGGAAGGAGGCTACCCAGCTAACACTACTGGTGCTTCTTGGCACAAGGCAAATAACCTAGTGGATGTTTTATAGCAGAGCTTCTTCATATTTGAAATATTAAAAAAATGCCTAAATCTATTACTAAGATTACCAATGAACACATTTAGATTTTGAATGCATTGCAGGGAGACTAAAAGCTTCGGTAGACGTCAAAGCTAGAGCTTCCATGTAGGGGTAAAACCAGAACATGGACATGCCTTCTTTTTAAACAAATTAACCTTAAATGTTGCCACACATAAAGGGGGTCAGATTTCAGTCTTATAGCCCCTTTAGTCAAATAAAGATAATTGCAGAAACTGGAGGGCTTTGGGCAATGATGGGCACAATATACAGGATTAAAAATATTAGAAATAGACAAATTTAATTTAATTTAAATTCAGTGCCATCAATCTTGATTGAAGGCAACATTTGAAATAGTTAACTTTTCTAGAAACTAATTAAAACTATCAATCACACACAAAGCTTTAGATATTTTTAAGTCAATGGGCTTCAACAAACTAATAATAATACTTTATTTAGTAACAAACATTACAGGCAACCACAAAAGGCCTAGGCCTGTTAAGTGTGGCTACCGGGACAGATACAGAGAAAACGACAAATAAAACTTAAATTATAACATTATAAAGAAATACAAACAAAGAGATAAAGTTCAAAGAGTTATATTACCGATATTCTCATTAAACCGTTTGACTTTGGCTTTTGGAAACATTTTAACGCGAAAGTATACAAGCAGTTCACACTGGCTGGTCGATTATCACAAAATTAAGTTAACTAATTTTTGATCTTATGATTAAATCCATCGCGTAGACTTCCGACTCTCTTCACCACTCACAAGGCAGCAAAATGTTTTGAAAACAACTGCCTGCAATTTGATTGATTGCAATTTTAATGCAGACGACTGTTTCATTGTGTCGTGCGGAGCTGACCATGGTTCTATAGAGTACACGTCACCTTACACTAGTTTTGGGGGGGCAAGCCCAAAGGTATTGTTTAAAATTTAGCCTTCATATTAATTTTTTTTTTTAAGTTTGGACTCTGGAGTTACCTGGTGGCAATAATGAGTTTTGGGAAAATGAGTGGCATGCTTTTTCAAATCATAGCCCACTAGATCACGCTGGCTGTATATGACTATGAGAGAGAGACACTCCATGACATTATATAAAAACGTCTTGGTTTAGACCAAGGCCGAAAAAACAAACGATATGTGTGAGGTTTATTAATTGACTGAAGTTCAGATATTGAAATTTTTCTTTAAGTATTTTTATCCACTCAATCCTTAATCAATATTTAATTCAATCAACTGATTTTACTGTTAATCGATCTATTCCCTCTAAATTAATTTAAAAAATTACATATCTACGCTTTTTCAAGAACAATTACATTTTCCGAAAACATTTAATCATGAAATTAATTATTTTCAAGGGAGTACGTGTTGAGGATACAGTATTGAATATTTGAAATGTTCTACTGAATGTCTAAAAAGAGCAAGCGAACTTTGGCAGAACTCGAATGGAAAATGTAAATATTTAGTCGTGGATGCCAAACAAGGGTGTTGCGCGAATTTTCACATTTAATTTCGTATATCGAAATGCTACATTTCTACTGTCGCCTCTATGAAGGTAAAGTTGCACTGGAACTTCCATTTCCGTACTTAAGAATTTCTTGGTCATAACTCAGTCGATGGTAATATTGGCTGAGTGTGTTGCGACGGCTCAGATGACCCATACACTGAAACCACTGGTGATTATAAAATGCCATGTATTGGGAAAATAGAGGAAGGGAGGGGGTGTCGGAGTAAATGTGACCTTCTTGGCATAACTAGTAACGAATGATGTGTTTAACCATATTATTTCCGCGGGAAATGAATATAACAAGTACTGAGAAGTATTTCTGTTTATGTGATCTTCACCCTTTACCACACAGGATAAACTTTGTTGCTTTGTCTTAAGTAGACGACATTCACTGTGAACGACAGTCTTATCAACAACTTAAAACAGATTTAAACTTTTTTTGGTGCAAACTTGAAAATTTGTCAAGCCAGCGACAATTAAAAATATGTCGGTCAAGGTGCTCACAAGTTAGTAACCATCGACACGAAATCCCTTCAAATTAATTAATTTCATGATAAAATGTTTTCGGAAAATGTAATTGTTCTTGAAAAAGCGTAGATATGTAATTTTTTCAATTAATTTAGAGGGACTAGATCGATTAACAGTAAAATCAGTTGATTGAATTAAATATTGATTAAGGATTGAGTGGATAGAAATAACTAGAAAAAAATTTCAGTATCTGGAACTTCAGTCAATTGATAAACCTCACACATATCGTTTGTTTTTTCGGCTTTGGTCCAAAACAAGACGTCTTTATATAATATCTGTTACTTCAGTCTTAATTTAATTAAACTTTGAATAATTATGTTTGCTTTACCGTCATGCATTTGCACTCTAAAATATAATGGTGCTTTCAAACACCATATATTCAGTTTTCTCCAGTGCCAAAAAAGATATCATTTAGGGTGTACCTTAACCCCATTTCTATGATCAATTCACGCCATTTACTAAGATTATTTGCAAGTATTAAGGAAATATTAGGCATTTAAGCACCATTTACAGTGGCTTTTAACATCTTTTTTAGAAAATCTGTTGTTTGGCCTGAGCCAATTTTGAGAAAGCCTTGGTTAATATCCACTGGTCCTTTAAGATCTTCAAGGTCTCCGAGCGATCTTCGAATTCCTCGAGGGACATCCCTATGTCGATGTCCCACGGAAGTCTCTGTTCTCGTCCCATGTTTAAGTAAAAGGGAGGTCTTTTGGTCGTCTCGTGGGGGGCTGAGTTTATGGCGAACACGAGAGCGTTCAGGGTTTCATCCCACGTTCTGTGTTTATTCTCCACATATATGGAAATGGTTTCTCCGAGAACTCGATTTACCCGCTCAGTGATGTTCGACTGAGGATGATACGGCGAAGTGTGAATTGGTCGGATGTTGAATAATTTGCACGTATCGTGCCATAAAGAGGACACGAACTTAGTTCCTCTTGAATACAACGCAACAAACCTTGATTTTTTTTCTTGGCGATTTGGAAATTGAGGACACGGAAGAATTTTTTGAGCCGCGACTTCGTGGAGCAGATCGCGAAGGAGTTGTACTTGAAACTTCAGGTTCTTCAGAAATTAATATTATATTACATTACATTAAAAATGGCTTAGTTACTTATTGCAAATGATTGAATTTCACTACCATTTTGAACGCTTTTAAACCGTTCACTTTTCTCAAAAACAACGCTTGGAACTTTGAGAAATAGTTTAGGGTCGTACGATCCAACAGCTGGCATACACCCTGTTTTAAAATTGACAAATGAATTAAGTATCCCGACCGTAATTGACAAATGATGTCTGTGTTTTATTTTAAGTACACACAGTGTAGCCACGGAATTTTCAGAACCAAATTCCCTGACTTTTTCAGGTTTTCCCTGACCTTTTAGGCCGCAAGTGTGAATTTTTACAGCACGTTTTAAGTGTTTATAATTAAATAAACTCTCTACATTAATAGACCAAGAGCCAGTGGCCTGGATCTTACCTCATAAAGTACAAAAGGTCTGACCATTGGAATGAGTTCAGTTTTGATGCTCATTAATAGATTTGGCCGTCTTACGCGTCACAGCTGGGGCATTTGAGGGGGGCGGGGTCATGTTTGACCCTAATGAGGTATGATTTCTTACCTCATGAGGTACATGAAAAAAGAAGGTGCCAAATGATAGAACTGGAAATGGCGATTCCAAATATATGAAATCTGACGTCATCAAAGGGGGCCATCAATAAATCAGACGGGGGTTAATATGGTCGAATGAGGTATGAATTCTTACCTCATAAGGTACATGTATGAATCCGGTGTTGTTTGATAGATCTGATCGTGCTAAATAACAAAATGTAAAATCTGACTGGAAAATACGCGGCTTAGGTTTAATCTGACGGCCTGATTCTTGCGTCAGACTATGACAACTTCGTGCCTCATAAAGCTAGATTCCCACTCGACCGAAAAAAACCGGCGCAAATCACGAAGCATACGGTAAAAATTTTACTTTACGCTGTCGTCCGGCTGTAGACTGTTCACACTACGACTGAATTTTGAGTTGGCCGGTAGATATTTTTGGGTCACGTGACAGATTAGAGTGGTTTCCATAACATTTATTTCGCAATCTGAATTGGTATCTCTGTCCCATTGTCGCTTAGATCGTACAAGAAAGTATATTTTCTAACCTCCTCAATAAAGACTTCCTTATTAACATCTTACCTCAATACATTTCCATTAGACACATTTTTCTTTCTTCCTGGCATGTTTCGAACCAAAAAAAATGCATGGCGGCTATCAATCTATCTAGCGTATGCGTGCACTCTTGAAATTTATGACGTAGTCAGTGGGATAATTTCATTGGCTGAGACACCGGCGTAACGCCGAACACGACCGAAAAAAAAAACACAACTTGCTCCCGGCCCAGCAGAAATTCCGTCGGGGTCGGCGTAAAGATTTTTCGGTCGAACCCCTTTCTGCCGGGTCTCCGTCGTGATTTCCGTCGAGTGCGAGTGTAGCTTAAATGTAGCAGGTGATATATTGTAAAACCAGCCCCACTGATTAAAAAATCATTAAATTTAACTTGTTTGAGCGAGTTGCCTGTTTCTATCGATGTAATGTGGTGAAATATTTTTGACTGTGATAAATGAGATGAAGTTAAATTGGCATCATTTAATAATAGAGCTATTTCAATTCGGGGGTAAGGAGAGTTTTTGAGGCGGGTTTTCGCCAGTCCCCACCCAGGTGCCTTATTGTGCGCGAAATTTAGCATAGAGTTTTACAGTGGCCCACACGGAGGGAGGGTGAAAATCGCCTCCGTTTATTGGCAGGCCCAACTGTGACGTTTCCTCTTCAACTGATATAGCTCTATGCAGGCACATTTTATTTCAAACTCATTCAATGAAACCTTTAAATTATTATTTAATTCAAACAAAGATACAAAAATGTTAAATTTTAATTGTCATTTGGTTCATCATCCGAATCAGTCTGATAATCAATATATATAGATTGTTTCATCGTCATAGTCACCCTCCCTCCGTGTGGGCCACTGTAAAACTCTATGCTAAATTTCGAGCACAATAAGGCACCTGGGCGGGAACTGGCGAAAACCCGCCTCAAAAACTCTCCTTACCCCCGAATTGAAATAGCTCTATTATTAAATGATGCCAATTTAACTTCATCTCATTTATCACAGTCAAAAATATTTCACCACATTACCTCGATAGAAACAGAGGCAACTCGCTCAAACAAGTTAAGTTTAATGTACTTAACATCAATGGGGCTGGTTTTACAATATATCACCTGCTACATTTAAGCTACACTCGCACTCGACGGAAATCACGACGGATACCCGGCAGAAAGGGGTTCGACCGAAAAATCATTACGCCGAGCCCGACGGAATTTCCGCTCGGCCGGGCGCAAGTTATGTTCTATTTTTCGGTCGTGTTCGGCGTTACGCCGGTGTCTCAGCCAATGAAATTATCCCACTGACTACGTCATAAATTTCAAGAGTGCACGCATACGCTAGATAGTTTGATAGCCGCCATGTATTTTTTTTGGTCGGAAACATGCCACGAAGAAAGAAAAATGTATCTAATGGAAGTATATAGATGTAAGATGTTAATAAGGAAGTCGTTACTGAGGAGGTTAGAAAGTATACTTTCTTGTACGATCTAAGCGACAATGGGACAGACATACCAATTCAGAGTGCGAAATAAATGTTTTGGAAACCACTCTAATCTGTCACGTGACCCAAAAATATCTACCGCCAAACTCAAATTTCAGTCGTAGTATGAGCAGTCTACAGCCGGACGACGGCGTAAGGTAAAATTTCTAGCGTATGCTGCGTGATTTGCGCCGGGTTTTTTCGGTCGAGTGGGAATCTAGCTTTATGAGGCACGAAATTGTCATAGTCTGAAACAAGAATCAGGCCGTCAGATTAAACCTAAGCCGCGTATTTTCCAGTCAGATTTTATATTCTGGTATTCAGCACGACCAGATCTATCAAACAACACCGGATTCATACATGTACCTCATGAGGTAAGAATTCATACCTCATTCGACCATATTAACCCCCGTCTGATTTACTGATGGCCCCCCTTGATGACGTCAGATTTCATATATTTGGAATCGCCATTTCCAGTTCTATCATTTGGCACCTTCTTTTTTCATGTACCTCATGAGGTAAGAAATCATACCTCATTAGGGTCAAACATGACCCCGCTCCCCTCAAATGCCCCAGCTGTGACGCGTAAGACGGCCAAATCTATTAATGAGCATCAAAACTGAACTCATTCCAGTGGTCCGACCTTTTGTACTTTATGAGGTAAGATCCAGGCCACTGGCTCTTGGTCTATAAGTTTTCCAATGTATTTGTTGCACCAAATGAATAAGAAACGTTTTAACTATAAAAAACAGTCTAAGAGATTTTTTAAGAGAGCATTTACTTTATAAAAACAATTCTAGACAACAATTTTAAGGATTGCTCTAGAGTTTTTTGAGTTAAGAGACGGGATGAGGAGAAACTTTCATTACTCTTTCAATAAAGACTTATCCACAGAAATGCTACCCACAAAAAAAATCAATTCCCTGTCTTTGCTGAAATATTTTAAATTCCCTGTCTTTTCCCTGACCTTTTCGGAACCATTTTTTAATTCCCTGACTTTTCCAGGTTTTCCGTGACCCGTGGCAACCCTCTTTTAGCGTTTAGAAATTTTACCCACTAAAATCAAACTCCCTGACCTTTTGGCCCATTTTTAAATTCCCTCACTTTTCCAGGTTTTCCCTGACCCGTGGGAACCCTGTATTAGCGTTTTCAACTTAGTTCCGAAACTGGTTCTATGCGGACATAAAGCGTTTAAAACAGCGCCATCTGTCGCCAATAAACGGAAACATGATTCGTTTCCGTCCCCCCTCCCCAGAAAAAACAAAGGACTTTAAAGTTTATTTTGGCCTATTTACGCTACTCTGTCTATAGACACTCTAGTTTAAGGTTAAGAAAAAACAAACCACTATCAATAGTTTCCAACTCAAAATGGTAGGCCTATATGATGATTGTTTCAAAGTTTTCGGTCAAGCCAATTACATTCATAAATAATTCTCTATTGCTGATGTCATTTGTAAATGTCCACTTTATAATTAAAATAACAATTTGATTAGATGTTTTTATATAAATTTCCAAGTCAATGGGTTAATTAGCTCTAAATTTAAAAAGTGCCACTGTCAGAGACAAAACACATGAAGCAAATACAAAATACAAATGAAATCATTGTCTCAATCAAATATCCTAGGCTTATACTCCCTTTTAAAATGTCAGCTAAGGCAACACCACAAGTAGTTCCTCCCCATTGTAAGTAGTACCCCGAGATAGTAGTACAAAGGGGGAGGCTGCCATATTAGGCTATTTTTCCTCGCACCAAAAGGCAACGGCAAATGAAGCCAGAGTTCATTACAGGCAGGAAGGAGGCTACCCAGCTAACACTACTGGTGCTTCTTGGCACAAGGCAAATAACCTAGTGGATGTTTTATAGCAGAGCTTCTTCATATTTGAAATATTAAAAAAATGCCTAAATCTATTACTAAGATTACCAATGAACACATTTAGATTTTGAATGCATTGCAGGGAGACTAAAAGCTTCGGTAGACGTCAAAGCTAGAGCTTCCATGTAGGGGTAAAACCAGAACATGGACATGCCTTCTTTTTAAACAAATTAACCTTAAATGTTGCCACACATAAAGGGGGTCAGATTTCAGTCTTATAGCCCCTTTAGTCAAATAAAGATAATTGCAGAAACTGGAGGGCTTTGGGCAATGATGGGCACAATATACAGGATTAAAAATATTAGAAATAGACAAATTTAATTTAATTTAAATTCAGTGCCATCAATCTTGATTGAAGGCAACATTTGAAATAGTTAACTTTTCTAGAAACTAATTAAAATTATCAATCACACACAAAGCTTTAGATATTTTTAAGTCAATGGGCTTCAACAAACTAATAATAATACTTTATTTAGTAACAAACATTACAGGCAACCACAAAAGGCCTAGGCCTGTTAAGTGTGGCTACCGGGACAGATACAGAGAAAACGACAAATAAAACTTAAATTATAACATTATAAAGAAATACAAACAAAGAGATAAAGTTCAAAGAGTTATATTACCGATATTCTCATTAAACCGTTTGACTTTGGCTTTTGGAAACATTTTAACGCGAAAGTATACAAGCAGTTCACACTGGCTGGTCGATTATCACAAAATTAAGTTAACTAATTTTTGATCTTATGATTAAATCCATCGCGTAGACTTCCGACTCTCTTCACCACTCACAAGGCAGCAAAATGTTTTGAAAACAACTGCCTGCAATTTGATTGATTGCAATTTTAATGCAGACGACTGTTTCATTGTGTCGTGCGGAGCTGACCATGGTTCTATAGAGTACACGTCACCTTACACTAGTTTTGGGGGGGCAAGCCCAAAGGTATTGTTTAAAATTTAGCCTTCATATTAATTTTTTTTTTAAGTTTGGACTCTGGAGTTACCTGGTGGCAATAATGAGTTTTGGGAAAATGAGTGGCATGCTTTTTCAAATCATAGCCCACTAGATCACGCTGGCTGTATATGACTATGAGAGAGAGACACTCCATGACATTATATAAAAACGTCTTGGTTTAGACCAAGGCCGAAAAAACAAACGATATGTGTGAGGTTTATTAATTGACTGAAGTTCAGATATTGAAATTTTTCTTTAAGTATTTTTATCCACTCAATCCTTAATCAATATTTAATTCAATCAACTGATTTTACTGTTAATCGATCTATTCCCTCTAAATTAATTTAAAAAATTACATATCTACGCTTTTTCAAGAACAATTACATTTTCCGAAAACATTTAATCATGAAATTAATTATTTTCAAGGGAGTACGTGTTGAGGATACAGTATTGAATATTTGAAATGTTCTACTGAATGTCTAAAAAGAGCAAGCGAACTTTGGCAGAACTCGAATGGAAAATGTAAATATTTAGTCGTGGATGCCAAACAAGGGTGTTGCGCGAATTTTCACATTTAATTTCGTATATCGAAATGCTACATTTCTACTGTCGCCTCTATGAAGGTAAAGTTGCACTGGAACTTCCATTTCCGTACTTAAGAATTTCTTGGTCATAACTCAGTCGATGGTAATATTGGCTGAGTGTGTTGCGACGGCTCAGATGACCCATACACTGAAACCACTGGTGATTATAAAATGCCATGTATTGGGAACATAGAGGAAGGGAGGGGGTGTCGGAGTAAATGTGACCTTCTTGGCATAACTAGTAACGAATGATGTGTTTAACCATATTATTTCCGCGGGAAATGAATATAACAAGTACTGAGAAGTATTTCTGTTTATGTGATCTTCACCCTTTACCACACAGGATAAACTTTGTTGCTTTGTCTTAAGTAGACGACATTCACTGTGAACGACAGTCTTATCAACAACTTAAAACAGATTTAAACTTTTTTTGGTGCAAACTTGAAAATTTGTCAAGCCAGCGACAATTAAAAATATGTCGGTCAAGGTGCTCACAAGTTAGTAACCATCGACACGAAATCCCTTCAAATTAATTAATTTCATGATAAAATGTTTTCGGAAAATGTAATTGTTCTTGAAAAAGCGTAGATATGTAATTTTTTCAATTAATTTAGAGGGACTAGATCGATTAACAGTAAAATCAGTTGATTGAATTAAATATTGATTAAGGATTGAGTGGATAGAAATAACTAGAAAAAAATTTCAGTATCTGGAACTTCAGTCAATTGATAAACCTCACACATATCGTTTGTTTTTTCGGCTTTGGTCCAAAACAAGACGTCTTTATATAATATCTGTTACTTCAGTCTTAATTTAATTAAACTTTGAATAATTATGTTTGCTTTACCGTCATGCATTTGCACTCTAAAATATAATGGTGCTTTCAAACACCATATATTCAGTTTTCTCCAGTGCCAAAAAAGATATCATTTAGGGTGTACCTTAACCCCATTTCTATGATCAATTCACGCCATTTACTAAGATTATTTGCAAGTATTAAGGAAATATTAGGCATTTAAGCACCATTTACAGTGGCTTTTAACATCTTTTTTAGAAAATCTGTTGAACTTATAATATTACTTAGTTTAATGGTTTTAAAAGTAGGGAAAAAGTACGCTACCTATGTCACATCATTAAACCAAGTGAAGTGAAATAATTATTATAACCACTACACCACAGACACGTGGTCCAAGAGATCTAACTAATTTTTATGTCCAATCACAATGGTTAAAACATTTTATCTACCTGGGCTCGAACCTGGGACTTTCAGTGTGTGAAGCGGATGTGATAACCACTTCACCATAGATACGTGGTAATACTGAGTTTTCCAAGAGATCTAGCTAATTCAAGCGCCCAATCACGATAGTCAAAACATGTATCTACCAGGGCTTGAACTTGGGACTTTCCGCGTGTGAAGCGGACGTGATAACCACTGCACCATAGATACGTGGTAGCACTGAGTTTTCCAAGAGATCTAGCTAATTCTTATGTCCAATCACGATGGTCAATATATGTATCTACCAGGGCTCGAACCTGGGACCTTCCGCGTGTGAAGCGGACGTGATAACCACCACACTACAGATACGTAGTAACACTGAGTTTTCCAAGAGATCTAGCTAATTATTATGTCCAATCACGATGGTCAAAGCCGTACTTCTGTAATTAACTAAAATTAACATACTTAGACTTAATTGTTTTGATCAAACTGGCTGATAGCACACCCTGAATACTTAATTGTTAATTTAAGATGATTCCGAAAAGTATCTTCGCTGTAGTTTTTAAGTTATCGGTGGGGAAAAATCACGAAAAACCCATGTTAATCTCCATAGGAAATTAGCAAAAGCGGGTGAATATTACTTTAACGTTACAAAACGGTATCAAGTCATATCTACAAGGGCCTACCGGCCCTGTAGAATAACGGAAATCGTTTTAATTTCTTCTGGCTTGTGCAACTTTCAAGTTTGAGTTTTTAAAATGTTCAATATTGATCCCTTAACAAATACTCCCTACAATTTAATTAATTTCATGATAAAATGCCTCGGAAAATCGAATTGTTCTTGAAACTTTTTTATGTCGTTTATTTTTTTTGGTCCTTGGTCCAAACCAAGACGTTTTTATAATCCTATATGGCATAAGGAGAAATAGTGATTACACGGCAACCTAGCTATGAATAAAACTTCTGATAACGCTGGAATAATTCAGTATTTTAATTTAAACGCTTCGTTTGCTTATCAATAAATACCAATAGATGCTTATTCAGTTAAACTAGTATACTTTTTTTCAGGTATTGGCCACAACGATCGCTTTTAAGATCACCTAGGATTCATCCTGCTACGTCATTTATTAAAATATATTTGCATATTGGCATTTTGACACAACCGAAGAACGGTCTTTCTTAGATACCTTGTAAACACAAAAGAATTATCTCTAGCATATTACCAATTGTGAGTGACGTTGGTGAAGATCTTCGGAAAAGAGCGCACTCCCTCTTCTGAGGAAAATCTTCACTGACTTGTTTATCCGAAGATTGAAATTGTGGCGATATATGAGTTAACACCCGAAAAATTTTCAAGCTTCCAAAAATAATGGTCTAGTGTAGAATAATCAAGTTATACGAGGCAGAATGGGCATAGTTAGTCGCGGAGCGATTTTAAGGCTCAAGAAATACGCTGCAGCCTAAAGGAATTTCTTTTGCCTCATTGTCCCTTCGTTTCAGGGCACGATTAAAGGGGGGCGAAGGGGCACTGGCCCCCGGGCGCAAGGCTTGCTGGGGGCGCATTGAGTTAAACTATTCCCCCCTAAGCCACCACCCCTCTATGCATTGTAAAGGCGTTAGATAAGTGGCAATAAGTCGCAAGATGACTTGGTCCAATTAGCTAGCTGAACTTATAAAATATGCTGTTCCTTCTTTTTCCGACTTAAGGGGGCGCATATTATCTCGGCCCCCGGGTGCAAAATTTCTTAAAGTTAAATAAAATCTTTTCACCTTTTAAAGGAGGAGATTAAATTGTTTATTGAGTACATGCAACAACATTTGTATTTAGAAGCCTGAATATAAAACGTTGACCGTTTCAATAATGTTTTATAGAGTTTGAGCTGCTATAAAAAAGTTATCGAAACTACCTAAAATGTAACGTCTGTATGCGAATTATGCCGTAGCTTCCAATACGCTCAAATACTAGCTATATAAAATATTTAGATATCAAGGAATGAAATAAAACATCTCACCATTTTCCAGAGGATATTTTATCGTTCATTGGATCCATGCAACAACATTTTCAAGTGAATAACAAAAACGGTGCTATATTGGTGTTTTAAAGGTGACCATTGCTTTCTAAAAAAAACCTTAGTTAATAAACGTGTAAAAGTTTTCTAGAATTACGAATTTTTCGAAAAGGGTTTTATTCAAAGTTTGTTTTGTAATTTTTTAACTGAAGTAAAATCCGGGCCTTTAATATGTGGTAAAATTTCAATATGATCCATCCTATAGTTTATTTTATAAAACATAAGGTTGCTAAGGGTTGTTTTCATTAAATTAATTACAGATTTTGGAGAAAAACTAGAAAATGTCCAAAGAAATATCATGAGAAATTTTCCAGACTTGCAATTTGTAAGCACCATTTTAAAATTAACAATATTGTAACATGGCTGCCAGATTCCTGGAGTTTCTACTCCTTGGATCTGGCAGGGTGTTATGCCTCCATGTTACATGCTCCTCCTCCTATCCTAATCTCTGTGATTTTTCTGTTAAGTCAGTCACTAGTCAGCTCTCGGACAGAGCGGTTGTTTTTTGTTATAGAAACTGTCAAGTGTACAGTCTAGTTAGGTTTATCCCTTTTTCTTTATATTAATAAAGTATTAGAAGACTCTTCTCCTATTTTTGGATTATTAAAGTAAGTTGTCTTTAATTCATTTTTATGGCCCTCGGGAGATTCTCCCTTAGTTAATTTCTACGGAGGGTTACATAAAATGGCGCCCGAACAGGGACACGACTATTTAAGACTAGGCCTTAAGCCTCGGTCATTCCCGTAAAAAACTGTTTATCATTGTCGGTATATCCGCCCCCCCACGTGGTGTTAAGCCTTGGCTTCCACGTTGGTTAATGATTAAACTAGATTAAACTAAATTAAATTAAATCTTAATTAATCATAATTAATTTAAATGATAAATTAAAATAAAATTATCTTTGTAATCAATATACTGAATTTAGATAACTTACATGATTAGTTGTATAAACTTAACTTATTTGACTATTTTGACCATTGTAAACTTAACTAAATTAAATAAATAATGGCCAACTCGGACAATAACACATGGAGGTCGCCTCGAACATCAGAGGATGAGGAGGATGATTCTACTTTAAATAAAGGGGAAGATAATTCAAAGGAAGAACTGTTTGCCTCTACGGAAAATGATGGCGACACGCTAGCACCGCCAGAATCTGATGATCCTTTGGAGAATTTTAACAGGTTTCTTCGCATTGAGGAAGAGAAGGGCGAAGAAGATTCTGATTCGAGAAAGAGGACTGCAGGCTCTTCGGTTTTGGGATTTTCTCCCTATCAATAATTCCCGCGGAAGAGCATTCCTGCCCCCAAGGGAAGTTCAACTCCCTCAAATTTCCCTCCTCAAACTGGGATTGATTCCCTTGTTCCTCCCAAATCAGCGTCTAAAAGCGTTAGGCCTAAAGTTAGTTTTGCTAACACTTTACCTACTCCTCTAGTTAAAACTACCGGAACTCAAATGTCTCCGTCTCGTTCCACTAGAGATACTGGTTTCAACCGACAAACCCTTCAATTTGGACCAGACACTACTGATGAGGAATTAAGATCCTTTATACTGCCTTTACTCCAAACTTTGGCAGATAATTCTACCACACAGGCTAATGCCGTAGCCCAAAATGTAGCAATAAACACCGAAATAGCTACTAGTTTGGATAAATTAGTTAGGTATTACCTACATTAATAAATAGATGTACAAATTCTCAAGTAGCCCAGACGGGAAAAGTCCCTATTGAGCCTCCAGAAAGGTTAGCCTTTATGGGATCTTCTAGTGATAATGCCTCAGAATTCTTAGCTGCTTTCGAGGAATATGCTAAATTTCACAAGCTTTCGAATGAAGATAGGTTAACAGCATTGCCTCTTCCTTTACGAGGGCATGCTTTATATTGGTACCGGGATTTAATCCGTCAGTATGACGATATCTGTAGCTCAAACCCTACTCATCCTCACTTAGCTTGGAAAACATTCAAAAGACATTTTAAAGCTCAATTTAGAGATTCTGAAGCTGACTCTAAAATTAAAAATAGATATTTCCCAAAGAAGTCAGAAGGATAAAGAATCTGTAGAAGATTTCTTCGGGGATGTAATGAAATTAAACTTAGGGATGACTCATCCTCTTTCCGAAAAGGAGTTAGTTCCCATATTTAAAAGTAATTTAAAGGATGAACTTAGAACTCCTCTTCTCTTTTAACAATTTACTTCTATGGAACAATTGACGAATTCCTCTAAAACAATTGAAAAGGATATCGAAGTAAGGAAAAGGAATGCTGAGAAAAGGGAAAAGAGGAGATCAGCCCCTAAACTTAAGACCATAACCAAGGCTGTATCATCTTGCCCTGTGTTGTGTCTGTTGCTTAAAGTAATCACGACTGGTTATAAATCAACGTTTATTTATTTGGTTCTATGTTTTAGTGCAATACACCGCACGCGTCTCTGTACATTAGTTACATCTAGCCGTGGCCCGTCAACTGTTAACTATAAGCCCGTCTGCCCCTGTTTATACACATTGCTCGTTATCAGTTTTGGTCTACTGTTGTTATTTCACGCCCAGGTCTACTATATATATTTTTTACATTAGGTCTACTACAATACCTCTTTTCATTTAAAAAGATAAAAGGATTTTTGAACATTTTACAACTATTTTACATATTTACATAACGTTTTCTACTAATTTTAATTCTATAAGCCCAATTCCGATAAGTACATCGTGGTGGATTCCTCCGGTAAGCGGTTGCGATTTAAGAATTTGAACGTTTCCATGATCTCCGACGGGTTGAGATTGAAGTGGGCGGATAGCGTGTCTGTCAGTTCCTTCG
This sequence comes from Phalangium opilio, assembly GCF_054372755.1. Lineage (NCBI taxonomy): Eukaryota > Metazoa > Arthropoda > Arachnida > Opiliones > Phalangiidae > Phalangium > Phalangium opilio. The sequence goes on from NW_028324198.1 coordinate 3,414,247, forward strand.
TTGTTTTGTCCGTCACTTTGACCGGTGCCAATAATCCCCGCAGAAGACTGTACGTGGGACCACCAATGGCCGTCAGGAACATCGCCCTCTTCTTCCCCTCCATTTCTTCCGTGTCGATGTCATTGGCTGTGAAGAGCAGCTCTAATCTCTCGGAATGGACTGCCCACGTCTGCGATGACTCGTGAAATGGGTCGACTTTGCCAAACATAGCCATGCTGATTCCTTTGGTCGTTTTCTTTTAAGCGTTGGAAAGTGGAAGTCCCCCACAACGCGGTGAAAGTTCTTCGTGTAGTTATGGCGATTCGTACTGCTCACAATTATCACGATCTCGCCTCCGTCGCCATTGTTGTGTCTGTTGCTTAAAGTAATCACGACTGGTTCTAAATCAACGTTTATTTATTTGGTTCTATGTTTTAGTGCAATACGCCGCACGCGTCTCTGTACATTAGTTACATCTAGCCGTGGCCCGTCAACTGATAACTATAAGCCCGTCTGCCCCTGTTTATATACATTGCTCGTTTTCAGTTTTGGTCTACTGTTGTTATTTCACGCCCAGGTCTACTATATATATTTTTTACATTAGGTCTACTACACCCTGCAAATTGGGGGTCCTCTCATAGTCAAATTTCCCCTGGGCAGTGTCAAAGCCCGTATGATCCCCCTACTTCTCCTTCACATCCTAAATGGGAATATCCCTTAAAACCCTTAGACTCTAGATCAAAAGCTAGAGTTCAAAATATTTCAAATAGTCAGAGAACCTATACAAGAAACTTCAACCGAAGATCAAAATCCCCTGGTCGTCATTTAGCCTTATCTTACTCATCTACACGCGATATTACGTGTTACAATTGTCAGAAACCAGGTCACCTTGCACATGACTGTCCAGATAAAAAGACTAGCAAGTCGGGGGAAGCCAACAAGGGAGAGGTCCCGTGTGGTCCCTCTCCCGGTGCCCAGTCAAGAAGAGGATTGAATCCGTTAGAAAAGGTTCAAGTTATAAAAGGGTTACTATCCCTGTAACTTTTGAACACGCGACCCTTCACGCTAAGTTATATACTGGGGCTGATGCTTCTTTTGTTAGTTTAGATCAATGGCAAAAGATTTGTAAATTTAGAAATTCTTCAGAATTTCCTGAAGATGAACAGTTAGATTGTATAGTTTGGGGTGATGGCCGTTATACTTTTACGAAAGGTTCTCACGAACTAGAGTTTTCTCTAAAGTCCCATGAATTTGACAAACAATTTAAATTTCAATTCTATATAGTTCCTTCCCTCACTTGTCATTTTATATTAGGACAAGATTTCCTGGAAGAAAATAGGGTCAAATTAGATTTCGAATCTTCACAATTTTTAGTGGGTAACCTAAAGATCCCTTTTTCAATTCCATCTGAAAAGGATCCAATAGAAAAGGAGATTGTGAATAGTATTAGGGAAGCGGTTTCCGCAGCCCCTATTTCTGATGAACAACGTCAGCGATTAGAATCCCTATTGTTAAAATTCCCTGAATTATTTTCGGATAAAGTAGGAAGAACAGGACTAGTCTTCCACTAGATAAGTACGGGTAATAGTCCGCCCATCAAATCTCAACCTTATCGTGTTAATGACCAGAAAAGGAAAATAATTGAACAACATGTTAGGGAAATGTTGGACGGGATCATTAGACCCTCCGTATTTCCTTGGGCTTCGCCCGTAGTTTTAGTTGATCAAACAAAACGGGGTAAACCCTATCGGTTTTGTATTGATTATAGAAAATTAAATCAGGTTACCATAAAGGACCCTTATCCCTTGCCTAATATAGAAGATATGCTAGCAAGAGTAGAAAGGCCGAAATTCGTTACAACTCTTGACCTTAAATCAGGGTATTGGCAAGTGGAAATGCACCCTAAGAGTAGAGAGAAAACTGATTTTGTGACTCATATGGGAAAGTACGAGTATAATGTACTCCCTTTTTGGCTTTGTAACGCCCCTAGCTCTTTTCAGCGATTAATTGACGAAATTTTTAGAGACACCGACTATTTCTAATTAATTGACTATTTAGACGACATAATATCTCTTAGTGAGGATTGGGATCAGCACTTGACGTGTTTAGAATACGTCCTAAATAGATTAAAGGAAGCGGGTCTCACCCTACAGTTGAAGAAGTGTCGTTACGCTCCAAAAGAAATTACTATTTTTGGTCACATAGTTAACGAACAAGGAGTGCATATTGATTCTTCAAAAATTGAAGCCATTGAAAAATTTCCTCCAACTAAAAATATTAAGGATCCAGAGATTTTTAGGGATGGCAGGATGGCAAAATAGATTTATTAATCATTACTCCCAAACAGTAGCCCCTATTAACAAACTCAAAAGGAAGGATCAGAAATTCATTTGGGGTGTCGAACAGCAACAGGCGTTCGAAAAGATCAAGGAAGAAATTTGTAAGGCTCACCCTTTAGCTTCCTTTAGAAGGGATTCCCCATGCAATTTAAATACAGATGCTAGTGATGCAGGGTTAGGTGCCCTTCTATCCCAAATTCAAGATAATGTAGAAGTTCCTATAGCTTACGCTAGTACAGGACTTAAAGACGCAGAAAAGAGGAACTCAACTAGTGAGGAGGAATGTTTAGCCATTTTTTGGGCAGTTAAGAAGTTTAGGCCCTTTCTAGAAGGTCGGAAATTCACTGTCCTTACTGACCATGAGGCTTTACAGTGGTTATTTAAAATCATGGAACCAAATTCTCGTCTAGTTAAGTGGGCGATGTACCTTCAAACTTTTGATTTTATAATTAAGCTAAAGAAAGGAGTAGAGAATGTAGTAGCTGACGCTTTATCGAGAGCTCCGATAAACGTCTTCAGCATAAACTCTAGCTTCTCTACTTCAAATTCTACTAGTATCCAGGATGCAACTGTAGTAGTACAAGTTCAAATTCTACCGGTAGTAGTTCATCAACCTCCTCTAGTGATTCTGTTGAAGGTCAGATACGTCGTCCAGATCCTAGAGCCTTATATTCGGTATTTACATTGGAAGATGTAAGAAAATCTCAAAGGGAATACCCTTTTGCTTCCCCTATAATCAATTCCTTGCAAGGACCTAACCCAGTTAGGCATAAAATGTTCGAACTAAAGAATAAGGTCTTCTATATAGAAGACCTTATAGGAATTATCCTGAGAAAATTTATTTACCACCCCGTTTAAGGCTAGAAGCCATGCGGTTATTACACGAACACGCTGTATCAGCTCACAGGGGCAAAGATAAGACCCTGAGATATTGGTGGCCAACCATAGTCAGTGATGTCCAGGACTATGTTAGAGGATGCACACAATTTAAGGCTAGAAAAAGGAAAAAGCCAGGGCTAATGCAACCCTCTGAGATAACAAGTCCTTGGGACCAGATTAGTGTCGATATTATGGGACCTTTCCTCCAAAGTAGACACCATTACAAATACCTAAAGCTTGATTTCCACTAGGGTGCGTAAGTACCTACACGCGATAAAAAGCGTCAAAATTACGTTGCGTACTTTTTACGCAATGCGCAAAGCGATTTCCACTACAGACATTTCACGCGCTTAAAAATTTTTGGCGCAATTTTTGAAACCAATAAAGTAATTGAAAATTTCCTAAGCCTATTTTTAAAAGCAAAATGGATATCGCAACGATCGCTACTATTTCAACTCTGGGAAGTTTAGCAGCTAATTTAAGTGTAATAAATTTGGGATTAGTTTTACTAATATCAAGAATAATACAAAAGAAAAGAAATAAGTACCGCAAATCAGTTTGGGTTAGGAAAATATTTCAAAGACGAAAACAATGTGGCTACTACAGCAATTTGGTGCAAGAAATGCGCAAGAGCGATGATGAAAGTCATTTTAGGTAATTGTAGGAAAAGGTATAGGTTTATCAGACCATAGTTTGACTATTTGAGTATAACTTCACCAGATTTTTTCGGATGACTGCAAGTCAGTTTGATTACCTGTTATCATTGATTGAGGCTAGAATAACAAAGAAGGACACCCGTTTTAGAAAAGCAATATCAGCAGCGGAACGTTTGGCGATAACACTTCGGTGTGTGCAAAACATTTGTTAGGTCTTATTGCCATTTTAACCTAATATACTCTTGACAGTTACCTAGCTAGTACTGACATGCAACTAAGTGTGGCTTTCGCTTTCCGAGTTGGTCCAGCCACAGTCTCGAAAATTGTTCGTGAGACTTGCGATGCTATATGGGAATTCTTAGCTCCTAAGTATTTGATTTTTCCCAAAACTAAAGAAGAATGGAAACACGTATCAGCCGGGTTTCAAGGAATGTGGAATTTGCCTCACTGTCTTGGAGCTGTGGATGGGAAACATGTTGTTATAGAATCTCCCTCCAACAGTGGTTCTAAATATTACAACTATAAAGGAGCCTTTAGCATTAATTTGATGGCTATGTGCGATTCCCATTATCGATTCACTATGGTAGACATTGGAAGTTACGGCAGTCAAAGTGACGGTGGAGTTTTTTCAGAATCTACATTTGGCTCAAAGCTTTTGAATCAAAAACTAGAAATTCCTGATGAAGAACCACTGCCAGGAACAAGTGATAACTTCCCTTATTTTTGTGTTGGTGACGAAGCCTTCCCATTACATCACAACCTCATGAGACCCTATCCGGGCCGTAATAACCCCCACGAAAAGAAGATCTTTAACTACAGGTTAAGTCGAGCGCGACGCGTGATAGAAAACACGTTCGGGATACTATGCTCAAGGTGGAGAATTTTTAGAAGACCCATTCGTGCCAAACCAGCCAACGTAGATAGTTATGTTCGAGCTTGCGTTTGTCTGCATAATTTCTTGATGACAGACGATATGGGTAAACCAAGGTTTCAACGAAATTACAACGCCCCTTCAACTGGAGACCAAGTGCGACAAGATGGGAAGATCATCGACGGAAAGTGGAGATCACAAATAACCTCAGCATGCGCTATCAGAGGTGGTTGTGGCATTAAATCTGGCAACAACCACAGTAAAAAAGCCGCGGAATTAAGAAACCGCCTAGCTTTGTATCTGTGCAATGAGGGGGCCGTTGGTTGGCAAAATGAATATGTAAATAGGGGAAAATTACCCGAGGAATAGGGAGACGGACAAACCTCCACAAACTATTTCACTTAAAAAGGTTTAATGGTACATTTTATTTGTTTACTCGTAAAAGCTTTTGTTTGTACATTGTTTTACAGAGAAAAGATAGCTTGAGTAGAGCTCTTAACTTGTGTATTTTTCATTTTTCTGAGTCTCAAAAAGTAGTTTCTCAATATTGAACCTGACTTCTGCCTGGCTATCTGGAGACAACTTTCTCACTCTTTCTTCAACACTCTTGAAGTAGTGAAAGAGCTCATCTTTCTTTTCTGTCTCCTCTTTTGGTTTATTTTCCATAAATGCACTCGCCATGGTTTTAGCCAGAAGAGTGGGATTGAAGTCTTTCACGCTGTCAGTGGCCTTTTCCACCAACTTCATTAATTTGATGTCTGTAGCGTCAAACTTGCTTCTTTTGGGCTTAGGTTTATATTGATAATCCGACTCCTCGTTTAATTGACTAGGTCCATCACCACCATTACTACTATTAAGTCCTTCAATGTGCCTAAATAAAGGAAACTGTCGGGCATAGATTCCAAGTGAAAATTAAACTCAGTCATTTACTCAGTATCTGCATTTCCATCGAGATCAGGACGAGGGTTTGTTATTTCTTGGAAAAGTTTTGTGGCCTCCAAATCTCTGGTTTTTTCATCATCAATTTCGTCTTCTTTGTCCTCCGTACATTCAGCGTCATCATCAGATACATTGCTTGTAGTTCTGTGTGATAGATGATAGATAAAAATATTTTTAATTTTTTATATAAAGTTATAAACCGATTTTTTTTAAGCATTGACTAACTGTCGATGAGAAACGTGAACCTCCAATAGATTTTTAAGTATGTCGTAAAGTTTCCATCTGGGTGGAGCCACTTCACGACTGCCAGCTCCACTTTTTAAACTGAGTTTATATGCTTTTCGTTCACGAATAAAACGGTCTTTGAGACCTTTCCATTTAGTAGCAGCTTCATTTTCTAATATAATAACAGAAAATGGAAAATGCTTTAATATCAGCTCTTGTTTAGATTTATGAACAGAAATAAAAAAGAAGTTTGATTTAACTAGATTTAACTTCTCAAATTCCAGAAGTTCGTATATTCAAAATTGTAATGAGCGGCTAAATGTGCTCCTGTTTTCGTGATTTTCAAGTGTTTTCAACTATATAAATTTCTCCCTTTTCTAAAATAGTACTAAATCGGGTATGTTTTTACCCCTAAATATCCCTAGCTACTCCAAATTATTGCTAATATGCTTCATTATAGCTATCTTTCCACAATATTGTTATTATAGTTTCTTTCTACCCTAAGAAGAGGAGCACTTTAAGCCATTCGTGAATTATATAATTTTCATATCATATTCTTAATTCCATTTCCTAAAATATCAATTGCTAGTAAAAGCTAATATCAATTGAATAATTTGAATTTGACAGGATTGACCAAGGGTTAGCGTAGGCAGTACTAGTACTTACGAGATAGTCCAAACTTTCTTCCAATTTCTCCCCAAGCGTTTTCTTTCTTACGGCAGTCTTTAAAATGACGATCCGAATTATCATAGATGAATTTATACGGCCTGATTTCTTCTATAAAAGTTTCGTTATCAATGTATTTGTTTGTACTTTTTCTACTCGTCTTTGATGCTGCCATTTTGTTCATTTCTAGTCGACTTGACGACGGCGGACGGCATCGTCTCTCCGCCGCCAAGAGAGGGCAAGATCCTTCTTTTTGATTGGTCGAAAGTTTTGCGTTAAAGTTGCGTCGCGTAAAATTTAGAAATTGAATGTCGCGGCGCGTAAACGACTTTTGCGTGTCGTAGCGCGTGAAAATCTGACGCATTTTGTCGCGCGTAGGCATTTGCGCGTCGTTACGCGCTCTAGTGGAAATCAAGCTTTATAGTCTTTGTCGATTATATGACAAAATTCGTGGAAATGATACCACTTAAAACTATTACTGCTAAGACTTGTGTCCAGGCTTTTAAGTCTATTATTACTAGGTGGGGAGCACCAAAAGCTATCCTTAGTGATAGAGGGGTACAGTTTACTTTGAAACTTTGGCTGCAAACGTGCAGAGCTTTTAGAATTAACCCAAAGTTTACAACCCCCTACACGCCTAAGAGAAATCTCACCTAACGAGAAAATAGAGTAATAGGCGAGTTTATATCATTCTATGTAGGGAATCATCATGACAGATGGGATGAATCCCTTGACCTTCTTCAATTTGCTATCAATTCTGCACCCCATGAAACCACGGGCAGATCCCCTTTCTTTTTGAATTTAGGGCGGGAGCCAGGTCTCCCTTGGGATTTAGAAATTGAAGAACCCATTCAGGACCCTGATGACCCCAGTCGTACAAAAGCTTTAAAAGTTCTTAAGAAACAATTAGAATTCAGTAATGAATTATCTAAGTTAGCGAAAGCTCACCAAAAGAAATACTATGACCTCCGTCATGACCCTCTAGAATTTGAGGTAGGAACGCTAGTATGGATGGAATCACATCCTTTATCAAGTACGACTGGTCAGCTTATGAAAAAGCTTAGTCCTAAATTGGCAGGTCCCTTTAAAATCATAGCAAAACATTCTCCCGTAGTTTATGAGTTAGAGGACGCTAACTCAGGACAGAATGTAGGAAAAGTTAATTTAGAGCATCTAAAACTCTACTGGACTAACGTAGCTGTCTTCGATAACGCCAGAAATGCCCCCGTTTCGCAATCAGAAGTCGCAGATGATCCTGAGCCTAGTCCTTCTACGGATGGTGGGAGTGCACACCACCAACCTGCGGAGACTTCCTCAACTACTTCATCTGAACCATCCTCATCACCGTCACCGCAGGACGGTCAGGAAGTCAATCAACCGATTATTCCTGTTATGCCAGATGTCCTTCAAACCTCGACATCAAGTACAATAGAAGATCAAGCAGCGGATGTACAGATCCCTCCTGCAAATCGCGATGATTCACATCAACCTATAGATTCTGATAGTGAACCGGGCATGGCCCTTTTTGAAGACCCTCCTCTCCTCCTTTTTACCTATCATGATATGAGGGCTTTTCAGCTCGATCATCCCTCTAATAATAGTCCGCCTTCTACGGCAGGGGAGGCTTCCCCTTCTGATCATGAATCAGTCGTGGAAAATAAGCTACATACACCAACCTCCAGTTTCACGGAAGAAATTGTAACACCGGAAGACAAATCAACGTCTTCTGAAAGGTCCAAATCGGAACCTGCGTTACACCATTTACCTTCTTCTGGGTTTTCGGTGGTAATAGTACCTCCAGAACCGATTTCTACTCTTTCGGAGGAAATATCAACCCCTGAACAGCCTCCACACTCACAATCCCAATCACAGCATGTGTCTGACAGTTCGTCGACCACGTTGTCGGAATCAATGAGAACTCCTCGTCTAAATAGGGCTACATTACCCGATATTTATTTAGAACATTTTAAATTGGGAGGGCGACGAGAGGTATGTAAGAAAGCGACGGTTCGGCCCGGAGGTAATGAAGTTGACATCTATTACTGACCTCCTGATGATAAAAGATTAAGGTCACCTTACGAGGTTCAAGTTTACCTTAATAATAGTAATATCCTGAACCTAAAAAGGGAACATTTCTGCTTTTCCCGAGAGCCAATCTCTATATTCCCATGGGAGTTTATCTCCCAAGCTAATAAGAGACTCTATTAATCAATTGTTTTAATAGATGGCAAAAAAAGCTGAAGATGCCCCATGGTTCTTCGAATTACCAAAAGGGATGCGAAAAACAGATAATAAAATGTCAAAAGCCCTAGACTTAACAGGAAAATCTCTTGAAGTAATGGCGAAATATTGCCCTGCCAGTCCACAAAAACAAGAAAGATGTAGGAACTGTGGAGACTTGGGACATGAAGCACGTGATTGTTACATGCCTTACCGTTTTAGAGAGTCATCAACTTCGTGCTCTTTATGCTACACCAAAGGACATATTGAAGTCAATTGTCCTTTCAAGGAGGAAGAGACAATTATTCTGGAAGTCTCTCGGGAAGAAGTCAATGAACTACTAGATCCTGCGATGACTCGTGAAATGGGTCGACTTTGCCAAACATAGCCATGCTGATTCCTTTGGTCGTTTTCTTTTAAGCGTTGGAAAGTGGAAGTCCCCCACAACGCGGTGAAAGTTCTTCGTGTAGTTATGGCGATTCGTACTGCTCACAATTATCACGATCTCGCCTCCGTCGCCATTGTTGTGTCTGTTGCTTAAAGTAATCACGACTGGTTCTAAATCAACGTTTATTTATTTGGTTCTATGTTTTAGTGCAATACGCCGCACGCGTCTCTGTACATTAGTTACATCTAGCCGTGGCCCGTCAACTGATAACTATAAGCCCGTCTGCCCCTGTTTATATACATTGCTCGTTTTCAGTTTTGGTCTACTGTTGTTATTTCACGCCCAGGTCTACTATATATTTTTTACATTAGGTCTACTACACCCTGCAAATTGGGGGTCCTCTCATAGTCAAATTTCCCCTGGGCAGTGTCAAAGCCCGTATGATCCCCCTACTTCTCCTTCACATCCTAAATGGGAATATCCCTTAAAACCCTTAGACTCTAGATCAAAAGCAAGAGTTCAAAATATTTCAAATAGTCAGAGAACCTATACAAGAAACTTCAACCGAAGATCAAAATCCCCTGGTCGTCATTTAGCCTTATCTTACTCATCTACACGCGATATTACGTGTTACAATTGTCAGAAACCAGGTCACCTTGCACATGACTGTCCAGATAAAAAGACTAGCAAGTCGGGGGAAGCCAACAATAATAATAATATCCTGAACCTAAAAAGGGAACATTTCTGCTTTTCCCGAGAGCCAATCTCTATATTCCCATGGGAGTTTATCTCCCAAGCTAATAAGAGACTCTATTAATCAATTGTTTTAATAGATGGCGAAAAAAGCTGAAGATGCCCCATGGTTCTTCGAATTACCAAAAGGGATGCGAAAAACAGATAATAAAATGTCAAAAGCCCTAGACTTAACAGGAAAATCTCTTGAAGTAATGGCGAAATATTGCCCTGCCAGTCCACAAAAACAAGAAAGATGTAGGAACTGTGGAGACTTGGGACATGAAGCACGTGATTGTTACATGCCTAACCGTTTTAGAGAGTCATCAACTTCGTGCTCTTTATGCTACACCAAAGGACATATTGAAGTCAATTGTCCTTTCAAGGAGGAAGAGACACTTATTCTGGAAGTCTCTCGGGAAGAAGTCAATGAACTACTAGATCCTGCGGGAACGGTTCCCTTGGAGGAGTCTTCCTCCTCCTCCACGCTGGAAGAAACTGCTGGGTTTAACCCTACGTCAAAGGAGGTCGCCCAGGCGGTTTTCGACCCCTTTTCCCTGACTCCCTACTTACATATCTCTACTCAATCTAGAGTCCATGACCCTATCACGGTTTACAAAAAGTTTAGGGCGCTAGCTCTAGCTGACACACGTCCCATACGGATAAACTCTTCTCCCAATCCACTCCCGCTTCCTTCATCTCATAGGTGGGAGCCTGAACTGGACTCTGAGGAGGAGGACAATAATTGGGAACGCTTTGGCTCAATGGGCTGGATCCCTAAAGGACCCTTCCCGAAAAAAATAGTCCCCTCACGTGTCCCTGACGCTAAGCGTCCCTTAATTCGGAATAACGTGCGCTGCTGGCGGTGCCATAAGATTGGTGAACACGTTGTATCAGATTGTCCCGGAAGGAGGAGCAAAGCCGCAGAAGCCAGAAGAGAAGCCAGAAGAGAAGCCCAAAGACAGGCCCGTTTGGCAGAGAAGCGTGAGAAAAAAGAAGAAGAGCAATAAAAGAAAAAAAAAGAAAAATAAATAATTTTGTGATATTTACATCTATTACTTACCCCTGCTAAAGATATATCAGGTTCCTCGGGGTAACTTTTTTTTTCCATTTTTGTAAAGAGTTCCTAAAGAGGGGGGATGTAACATGGCTGCCAGATTCCTGGAGTTTCTACTCCTTGGATCTGGCAGGGTGTTATGCCTCCATGTTACATGCGCCTCCACATAGCCTAATCTCTGTGATTTTTAGTTAAGATAGTCTGTAGTCAGCTCTCAGACAGAGAAGTTGTTCTTTTGTGTATAACTGTAAAGTGTACGGTTAAGTTGGGGTTATCCCGTTTTGGTTTACTTTATATTAATAAAGCCTTAGAAGATATTCTTCTAATTTTGGATATTTAAAGTAAGTTGTCTTTATTTCTTTTTATAGCCCTCGGGAAATTTTCCCTATTTAGTTTTATTCTATAGAGGGTTACAACATGTTAAAATATTTGAAAATTTAATACGGGGCGTAAACCCAGGCCCCTCTTCCGCGGCTGCTACCTGGTCCTCCTCTTCCTCGGCCTCTGCCTGGTCCTCGGTCCTTCTTTAAGGTATACATACATTTCCTATCGGTCAGAAGCCGGAGAGTTGCCTTCCATTGAGGGCCAAAGAGATTGTCTGATTTCTCCCACACGACCTCTTTGAGCGCCTCAATGGTTGCATCCTCCAAGTTAACGTGGCTTATTATGTTGTCACGACGCATTGCTTCAACAGATGTAATGTCTTGGAGGATGCTGGCAACCTCTCCGACAAAAAAATTGGCAAGTGTCTGCTGTCCTTCGTTGTGGTTTTCAATAGCATAAAAATAATATTATTAATAGATAATGAATTATACTAGAAAAATAATAATAGCTTGTCTCCCATACGACCGAACTTTGCGGATTTTGTATTCGGTCCAATGGGACAAAAATCTTTGCTTCAATATTCCCGATGGGGGTAAAAAAATTACGGAAACGCAAAGATTCTACAATGCTTAAAATTTGGAACCGTAGATCTTGACGTGACCTAACCTAACCTAACCATAACCTAACTTAAGCTAACCTATCATAGCAAAAAATAAACCAAAGCAATCGTCTACTTCCTAAGCAATTGGAGCTTAGATTTTCACATCTTACGAACATTAATTCGGTCCTACGGGAAATAACCATATATATATATATATATATATATATATATATATATATATATATATATATATATATATATATATATATATATATATATATATATATATATATATAGAAATAGACACTCCGTAATAATAAATGTCTTTATTTCAAAATCTAGTTTCCAATATGCATCGCCAATTTTTGTTTACCGAAAATACAACGGCAACCGTTCAAGTGTTTTATGGGGATGAAGCTATTCGCGGAAGAGGGCGCTAGGGGCCACCGAGGTCCTAGTAGGCCCATAGGGCGACCCGCCCGAGGCCGTGGGGCTTTGATAGGTCGACGACCTGGAAGGCCCCGAGGCCCTGGGCCGATCCCTCCACCTGGAAGGCCCCGAGGCCGTGGTATTGGAAGACCCCGAGGCCGTGGTATTGGAAGGCCCCGAGGCCGTGGTATCATGCCACCCCAAGACCGTTAGGATATCATACCACCCCGAGGCCGTGGTATCGGCCGTGCTAGATGATGTCGGTACGGCCAATCTGTACAATGGAACGGAAGACGAGTCCGTGGTATAAAAATTCATTTATTGCTTAAAGGTTAAAATTTACAATTATATTATACAATTCCGATAAAAGGGGCTGCTGGAAGCCAACTGGGATCGTTGGAGCCTGTCGCGCAGGCTGCTGCGCAAGCTCAAGGCGCTGAGATTGAAGGAGAACTAGCTCCAAATTTAAGTAATGTATTATTTTCAAATAGAGTGGTAAGACCGAAGTACAATGGTTGTGTTTATGGGGAATTTTTCAGTCATAAATGTTCTCTGACATTTTGCCATCCAGGTCAGAATAAAAGTCGTTGACGGATGACCCCTTAAATAAATTGATCAAAAATGTCTTGATTAGAATCAAGACCTAAAAAGTATCGATAAGACTGAGGTTATCACTTGTCTGAAGGATCAGATATTATTTTTTCTTTTTAATTGAAACTTAAATGCATGCTTAAGAAAAAACAACGTTCCATTACCGTTTTCCGCTGAAATAAATTATTTTACTAGTAATCAATTTCAAAAATTTACTTTTCTCGGCTTTTCGACCACAATTCCACTCCCCGAAAACATTTTATCATTACATTAATTACTTTTGAAAGAGTACGTGTATGGTTTTGCGTTTTAAAAGGTTCTTAAAGACGTTACATCCCCATTCGTGACCGGCACGCTAGTGGAACATTTTATTTATTCTAAAACCAATGGCGCCAAATTCAGTAATATCAAGTATAATTTAGTCAACCGTCGTATCGTTCTTTCTCATAGTTCAGGGCATGATCAGTGTTACTGCCCAATTTCTCTCTCTAGTTTCTAACAATGGTTAGAGACTATTTGACATGTCACGGCACAACGTTATATACATTTGTAAATTCTATGTAGCACAAAAGGAAAAAAATCAATTTTTTTTTTATATTTTGGTTTGAATTAAATAAACTCATGATAGTAGTTATAACAAACAGAAAGTCAAGGGAATGGCACCGGTAATGAGCAGCAAAAAGAGAGGTAAGTTTGCTTCAAGTTAGCAGAGGCACATGGTAGTGAAAATGGTAATCTAGAATTTTGTTTGTTCAAACCTTAATATATCATGATAAATTCAAGTGAGGAGGCGGCACTACCAAGAAAGATTGATTTTGGCAGATAACAGCGAAAAAATTATGTGCTACACACACTGGGACTATGGGAGAGTCTCAAGGCCGAGGTCGCACATGATGAAATTTCAACTCCAGTTTACATCAATTCTCCCTGGTCGTACTAGTAGCAGGTTAAGCTATAGTTTGCTCAGGTCCTGTTAGTCTCGAAAGGGTTATATAGTGCTTGAAACTTTTAAAAGGTTCTTGTCATGGCTAAACAGACCGCTATTACAGTTTTTTTATTGTTTTATAGGATATTTTGACACGTTATCTCCCAAAAGTAATTAATGTAATGATAAAATGTTTTCGGGGAATGGAATTGTGGTCGAAAAGCCGAGATAAGTAAATTTTTGAAATTGATTACCAGTAAAATAATTTATTTCAACGGAAAACGGTAATGGAACGTTGTTTTTTCTTAAGCATGCATTTAAGTTTCAATTAAAAATAAAAATTAATATCTGATCCTTCAGACAAGTGATAACCTCAGTCTAATCGATACTTATTAGGTCTTGATTCTAATCAAGACATTTTTGATTAATATCTGTTCCTTCAGTCATCATTTTAATTAAGAATGTTAAGAAACTTTTACATTTTCAAAATCTGCACTAAGCAGAAACATATATATAGGGGACCATAACTTTAGCTCAATCAGACATTTATTTATAATGATACTTAAAAAAAACGTAAATCAATAAAAGTTTGTATTCTCATTGTAATTGACATAATACAATTTTTTACAATCATTTATTGAAACGCGAGGCGCCCCCTAAAAATTCCAGAAATAGCACCAAATTGACAATTTTAGAAATTTTTTAAAAATGTTGATTTATGTCCGTTTAACATTTAGCTCAAAACTATCATAAGCCCAATATGAATTTCGGATATCCTTAAAACTTCACAAAGACGATCCGAGATTGTCAATTTCAAACTTTTTTGTAGCATAAACTAACGTCCGTTTGATATTAAGCTTAAAACCTTAAACAAAATATAGTCAGCGCTACCCTAAAAGTTCACAAAGATGATCCAAGATTGTTAATACGCCTGAAAAGTGCCATCATCAAAACATGTAGCCGGGGAAAAGAGAGCGTAATCGAGTGGACTATGCCAGTGGTTGGAAGTCTCGGGGGTTGGAACAGGGATAAGGGAGTTGGGATGGATTGGAAATGATGATGGGCGACCTGCGGCACCGTATCTCTCCCAATGTACCTCGCGCACGCCCCTACCCTTCGGTAGGCGATTGTCAAGTGCTGCCGCGAAGCGCCATTTTATTTGTATGAGAGTTAGCTTCTATTTTGAAGATATGGGGAGCGCCCTTTAGAATTTCGTCCAGTACGACCCTACCTAACCGCTGAGGATGCTGGGAGCACTATGGTGCCGTAGGTGGGGGTACACAGGCAACGCTATAGGTATGGGGGTTTCCACTCCATTCCTCTCTCCTTCAAGGTTGGGACTCCAGGCATAGCCAACTCCATCACGCACTCGTCAACGTAAAGCAACTCGCGCCAGCGTGGGAAATAAGGCGGTGACACAGGGCAAATGATCAGTTTAAAAATTGCCTGGTCCAGTTCAAAAATTAAATAGGAGTGGTCCACGAGACTACTAAGAAAGTTCAAGGGTAACCAGACTCCACACATTAAAATTCTAATATTTTAATTATCCACTTCTTTAGCTTAGCAGACGACGTGCTCTGTACAATGGTCACGGACCAGTTTATTTATTCCAAGTCAGGAAAGTCGCTGGCCTAATGTCCAGTTTAAAAAATACTTATTTGGTCACGGACCAGAAAACTCACGTAAACGCGACGCTAATGACGAAAACTACGTATTTTCCGACTGAGGAGAGGCGAAATAGCCCGGCCTCCTTTTACGTCCCCCCTTGTATTTTGAAAGTGGGACTGGGACTATGGCGGTGAATACTTAGTAAACTAGATATCGCTTCTTGGTAAAACTTTATATAACTAAATCCATGAGTTTATAACATATGTTCCATAACAAGGTTCATACAACTTTTGGAAAACAAATTTCCCTGATATTTCCAGGCTTTTCCCCATATACTTCCCTGAGTTTTCCAGGTTTTTCCCGTATATGGAGTATCCTATGGAGCAAAAGTTAACGAAGGAGGGAAAGGGGTAACTAGGACTATTACATAATCGAAGGATATCCCCGTATCTCTAATATAACCAGAGTTACGAGCTTCCAAAATTTAGTGTAATGTTAATATTATGGAGAAGGCAAAGTACCTACAAGCACCCGGGAAAGTACCTACAAGCACTCACAAGCACCTACAAGTACCCGGGGCAAGCACCCACAAGTACCCACAAGTACCTACAAGTACCTACAAACACCCACAAGTACCTACAAGCACCCAAAAGTACCCACAAGTACCTACAAGCACCCACAAGTACCTACAAGCACCCACAAGTACCTACAAGCACCCACATAAACCTACAAGCACCCACAAGTACCTACAAGCACCTACAAGCACCTACAAGTATCTACAAAAAACCACAAGTACCTACAATCACCCACAAGTACCTACAAGCACCCACAAGTACCTACAAGCACCCACAAGTACCTACAAGTACCCACAAGTACCTACAAGCACCCACAAGTACCCACAAGTACCTACAAGCACCCACAAATAAGTACAAGCAACCACAAGTACCTACAAGCACCCACAAATAAGTACAAGCAACCACAAGTACCTACAAGCAACCACAAGTACCTACTTGCACCACCAAGCACCTACAAGCACCCACAAGCACCTACAAGTACCCATAAGTACCCACAAGCACCCACGAGTACCCACAAGCACCTATAAGTACCCACAAGCACCTATAAGTACCCACAAGCACCCACAAGTACCCACAAGCACCTATAAGTACCCACAAATACCCACAAGCACCTACAAGCACCCGGGCAAAGAACCTACAAGAGCTCAAACGCCATGTTTTTCTTGCTTAATATCCCTCTAACGGCGTGAATCACGACAAAAACGCCGTAAGTCCAATATAAAAAATTAGGGCTAAAATGCGTGTCTCTAACAGTGGTAAAACGCTGTAATTCCAATACCCAAAACAACGTAAGTCAAAGTATGTGTTAATAATGACAAGTTGGGAAACCAAAATAAACCTCTCCGAGCCGAGACGAATTTACTTTCCAAACACAGGTCCACCAGCCAATGAGACAAACCGGAAATACATAGTTCTAATCGACGTGATATTGCCATGATCATTTGTAAAGTTTAAAGCGGTTAATAATTTCCTGCGTATCCTCAATAATTCTAATGAGGACCTAATATCTATCGCTTAAATGTGTATTTAACTTTCGACTCACTCTGAACCGTTAAGACCTCCTATAAGAGGACATGAAACAAGGTCAATTATGGTTAAGATTTAGGTTATCTTATCTCATAGACTCAGTCGTTTCAACACGTATGGAAAAATGAAGTATTAACATCCTTATTATTTAATGAAGCTAAAAGTTACGTTTACACTATATATAAATGTAGTAAAGATGAATTAAAAAGTAAACACCAAATTTTAAATGTTAATATCAAAAGATGTTCTTGGAATATTGAGATGAAACAGAGCTTTATAGCTACACAACTACTAAAAGAATCGTAATGCCGAAAAATATTTAAGTATTTCCATTCAATATTCTGCAAAAAGAAAATGTTATCGTTTTGTAAGAGATCTTTCCATCCCACTCGTTTTATATTAACTTTGATATGCGTGTAGTGTTTCGTTTCAGATGCAATCTTCATTACTCATTCTATATTAACTCTCACTTGTGTCAGTACATAGAAATAAGTTTATCTTAAATAATTAATTAAATATAAATGATATTAATTATTTTAATCGCCAGTAAATAACTTTAAAAATAGTTTAATCGTTTAAAATAAAGTTGTTCCTATTATCTTTCGAAACTTTGCTAATATTGACGTTTAAAGTGAAGGGTACCCCTCTTGCCCGCTTTTGTCAAATTTTGGGATATATATACGATTCGTTCCCATTATAATAATAGATAAAAACGCATTCGCGTGATCCGATGGTGGAAGTACTGCCATTGGGAGGCTAGACGTTTCTCGTAACCCTAGCCGATCGCCGCGTATATTATAAAACCAAACGATGACGAAGGAAAAGAAGCCAGACCTGATGATGGTGGTGCATAGAAGCTGGTGTCAATGTGGAATTGACGAAGAACAGAAGATGGTGGTGCTTACGAGCCAGCAAGTACAGGCTAGCAGATTGTGGTCCTTAGAAGCCAGTTAGTAAAGACTGGTGTTGGTAGATGAATGGCCTAATTTCCGTGAACCGCGAACGCGTTACAGAAATCGGGTATTTGTTTGCTCCAATTTGTAAACTGCGAACGCGGTCACGTGGGGTCTGGCAGAGAGACAGACAGACACACAGACAGACAGACACGGCCGGTGTAATACCTCTCCGTGACATAAGTCACTCGGAGAGGTAAAAATTACTAGGAGGTAAACATAATAACAAAAGGCTCGCGACGGAAATAAAGCTATGAAATTTTAAACACCTGCGTAAATTATATCCGAAGGTAGTGAAGATAAACAACAAAATTTTGCAAAAGGTGTAATTTTATTTGGGAAAAAAATTTCAGAAAAATGTTTCATTTACTTCCCAAATTAAGTTACGCCTGTTCCAAAAATTTTTTGTTATCTTCATTTACTTCCCAAATAATATTATACCTTTTCCAAAAATTTAAATTTTCATTTACTTAGTTTCCAAAATAATATTACGCCTTTTGCAAAATATTGTTGTTTATCTTTATATATTTCCCAAATAATTTTACGCCTTTTCCAAAATATTGTTATTTATTTTCAAATATTTCTCAAATAATATTACAGGGTTTCCAAAATATTGTTGTATATCTTCATATATTTTCCAAATAATATTACGCCTTTTCCAAAATCTTGTTTACCTTAATTTACTTCCCAAATAATATTATACCTTTTCCAAAATTTGACATTTTCATTTATTTAGTTTCCAAAATAATATTAAGCGTTTTGCAAAATATTGTTGTTTATCTTCATATATTTCCCAAATAATTTTACGCCTTTTCCAAAATATTGTTGTTTATTTTCATATTTTTCTCAAATAATATTACGTCTTTTCTAAAATATTGTTGTTTATCTTCATATATTTCCCAAATAATATTACGCCTTTTCAAAAGTATTGTTGTTTATCTTCATATATTTCCCAAATAATATTACGTCTTTTCCAAAATATTGTTGTTTATCCTCATGTACGTTTCGAAATAATATTACGCCTTTTTCAAAATTTTGTTGTTTATCTTCATTTACTTCCCAAATATTGTTATACCTTTTCCAAAATTTTGTATATGACAGGCAACAGTCACGTAGCCAAGTGAAATACGAATGCTTATTGGCTGATCCAAAACTTTGATAATTTTCGAGGAACTTTGCTAGGCTGTTAGTGTGGGAAACGTTGGTACACAAGATTCAATAGAATAAACGTGTGAGAGTTAAGCTGAAGAAAATTTGACACTGACAGTTTCCGCTGCTCTCACAAGTGGTGTGCCTTGACGCGCTGTTTCTTTTTATTAGGTTTTACTTATTAAACTTAGTTTAAAATGCCAAAATTTGAAAATAAATCAAGAAACAAAGTTCGCTTTAGTGTAGGACCATAACAAAACCAAGGTAGAACTCGAGCGGCTTCGTCTTCAGGCTTATCGTTCGAGAAGTTTCTGAACAAAATAAGTAGTCGGTGCTTTACACTACTAGTTCTGATTCTGATTCAACATATATAGAAGCTCAAAAGTATATGTTGCAATGAGTGTTGCCATAATTATTGCAGTGACACGGAAGTTTTCTGGGCCTAGATTTTTTATCGAATTTATCTTAACGGTAATTTATCTTAACTGAGAATGAGATGAGAGGAGGTTTAATAATGAGTAGTGAGAGGAGTAGAAAACTTTCAATTTTATCTTAATTGAGATGAGAGGAGATTTAATAAAATTACGAGAGAAAATGAACAGTGAGAGGAGTGAAACATTTTAAATTTTATCTTAATTGAGATGAGATGAGAGGAGGTTTATTAAAACTACGAGATAAAATGAGCAGTGAGAGGAGTGAAAAACATTTAGTCTTGAATTAAATATTGGTGAGAGACGTGAAAGTTACAATGATGTTTTGTTTGGGAAAGGAGTGGAGCTTCCCAGTTTTATGGGTATACATTTGGGAAAGGAGCGAGGTTTACTGGAAAGGCCTACTATGGAAAACCAGATGGAGTGAGCTACTCGTTCCCCGCTGAAAAACATTGAGGAGTGGGAGTGGGAGAAGCAGAGGGTTCGCCCATGTCTGGTACAGACTGGTGTCCATGTGGGATGGACGAAATACCAGGTAATGTTGGTGTTTAGTAGCCAGTAAGTACAGACTGGTGTCCATGTGAGGTGGACGAAAGACCAGATGATGGTGGTTATTAGACAGACAACAGAATAATAGCTAGTGTAAGTGGAATACAAATTTCCGGGAACTGTAAATGCGATTCGGAAATCGAGAACACATTTGCTCCGATTTGAAAACTGTGAACGTGGTCCCATGGGGTTTAACAACAGACAGACAGACAAACACACACACACAGACAGATATGTTGAAATTAGAACCTCTCCGTGACAAACGTCACTCGAGAAGTAAAAATTTATACTTTTGTCATCAAAATTATTTTTGATAAGTAAAAATATTTATAGAAACAATTGTGCCCATATTTTCACCATTTCTTCAATAACCCCTACATATCTCACCCATTCTTCAATAACCCCTACATATCTCACCAATTCTTCATTAACCCCTACATATTACACAATTTCGTGAATAAACTCTATATTTCACCATTTCTTCAATAAGCCCAATATAATATTTCACCATTTCTTCAGGAACTTCTGGGATACTTGGAATGGTTATTGAACCATATACCAAATGGCAAGATGTGCATAGACCAATTTGTCACAATGGCTTTTAACATCACTATCATCTACGAATTGGCCGCCTTATTTAATCTAAAATTCCAGGGGTAGAAAGGCGGCACTCGTATCGAAAATGGGACTTTCTAGCATGGGGAATTGCGAATTTGCATATTCTAGAGCACCAGGACAGTTTTTTTCACGCCCATGTTTCATCCTGTGCGTAATCAATTCTTGAATTCCCTTTATATATTTTGTCCCCTTGAGAAAATAGTGAAGCTGAGTCGAATGATTAATTAGACTGTTTTGTCAATTATTCCACTTGAGGAACGCAGGCTTAAACGCTCTAGAATTGAAAAGAGTCGCGTAGAATGTTTTACAAATACGCAAAAATAAGCACAAAAAATGTTTCGCTTCTTCCTTGCGCTTCGTACGCTAAACGACGCTGCTTTCGGGAAAGAAGAACAATGTATGACAGGCCAAGAATGAGCATGATCTACTCGTATAATGTTTCAACGCGCTTTTAAGAAAGCCGTTGGTCATAATAATCATCGGTTACTGTTTTTATACTTAAAAAAGCTAAAGCTTTATTCTACAGTTTTGCGTGACGCAAAAACGTTTCTTTGTGCGCTTTTATTCCTCGCAATTAAGAACAAAAGTCTAGAAATAAGCTGTCATGGTTGGACGCCATTTAATAAGTTAATCAGTTCAAAAAGAAGTTAAACTCTGAGCCGGCTTTATTCAAGCCGTTGCATGAGTTAAATCATTAGCGTAAACTTTCCCCAAAAGTTTATATTTCAGTTATAACGCCCCAAGAGCAATTTCGAAAGAACTTTACTTAGTCACGCGAGCAATGAGTTAGTTTTTACTCGCGCGCATTGAGTCTTTTTTTTCTCGCGAATAACTTATTGAGCTCATAATCAATGCTTCAAGACTCCCAATCAGCCGGCGTTGTTTTTGGTCCAAATTAATTTTCAGAGTCAGCATTAGAAGTAGTTGGTTATCATATTAACTAAATCCATATTCTTTGTAGAAACTCCCTCTAAATCATCTAATCTGAGACCAGAAATATAATAATCCACACTAAATTCGTAATCGGAAATACATTAACCAAGAAAATGGAAATAAGGCAAAATGTCATAAAAAAGATGGGGTACGAAGGTTCCTTTATGGTGTTAGCTTGAATTAATTTCAATTTGCGTAGCTTTGGCGTTTCGAAAAAGGGTTTAAAATATGCTTCCATCCGTAGAAAATTTCTACAAAGCCGTTTTTAAACGTCAAGCTACGTTATATTAGAGCATTCACTCTAGCAGATTAAAGGTATACTACTTACTGTATTAAAATCATGGTATAAGTCGGTGTCGTAATGAAGCACAATCTGTGGGCTGAGATATGTGAAGTCAATAGTCTATACAAACAAAATAGCAAAAATCAGAGCCAAACATTTTTAATATTCTTTTAACAGTTGCTGACGTCCAGCCGAATAGCAAATATGATCTGCAAGGATTAATCTACTTTGGCCTATTATTAATTAACAATGATTTATCTAGATTAGCCTATTATTGATCCACAATGACAATGATTCATCTAGGAGGGTTCGGATGAAATTTTTGTATTGAAAATCCCTAACTCGACCAAATGTTTCAAATATCCCTGACCATTTCAAGGTGTTTAGCCCAGAGTCCACTTCACCACACCTGGCCCATATTTAGAATTGCTTGAAGCATGGTCTGATACAGCAAACGAAATCCCTGCCCTGTCCCTGACTTTTTAGGAAGAAACTTAGGAGGAAGACTTAATAGGAGCACTGAAAAAAATAGAAAACTTGGTCATCCCTCACCTTGCATCCCTGATGTCGATTCGACACAAAATTAAACTAATAACAGAATAATTATTGTCTATGAAGAGATTTCCACTCTAAGCCTATGGCATGTCTACAGGTGGGTCGTTTTAGAATGCTATCTTCTATGCTACAGCCAACCTACAGCGCCCTATACTAACTATTACCGTTAGCCTCTGTAAGTTTTGATGGAAAAGAAAAACCGGGTTAGACCGTGGAGGAAAACTCCTTTTAACAAACGGGGAGAGAATTTGAACCAAGTCAACTAATGGTTATATTATTTTTAAATTATTCTGGGAAGACCTTCCCCATACGGTGCTTAGTCAACCTATTTTTATTAAAGCTCCTTTACGCAGGGAGAGAGCTAATAGTTAGGGACCAGGTTTTTTTCACGAATTTTCTATGGTGTGCTGGTTTTTATTTTACGACCTTTCGTGAAATTATATGATATTATAGGACCTTTCGTGAAATTATAAGATAATGTAGGTTCAAAAGTATAGGATTTTATAGGAATTATAGGGCCACTGGGCTCCCTGCAATCCCTTCTCCACCGGGGTTTTACTACTGACGTATGAGGCCGATATCGTCGGTTACCTGACATCGGGAAGGGGAAGAGAGAGGCAGTTCGGTTTCAGACGTTGTAAAGGTAACATAAAAAAGAATAAAGAACTTTGTGACTTTAAATTTGCTCTACTATTTGTTAAAACTTAACCTGTCACGATTAATTTAGTCGTGATAGAATTTAGGATCATAATCACTGACTAAAGCTCGTCACAATGGAATATAGACCGTCTTTGAATAGAAAATTCGAGTTTCAGGTTATTTTCCTTATGCAGTTAGATTTAAGGTTCTGTCAGCGTCGACAAATATAATGGGGACCCTACACTCTCAATAATTTTGCGCAAAAAACGTGGGGCCCGTTGTTAAATTACAAAGTATTAAAAAAACATTAACCGGACTAACATTTGTGCAAAGTTAAAAAAAATATCACAATAATTTTAAGAAATGAAACATTTCCTGTAAATTTTGCACAATATTTGCGTAGTATACGATGAGGCTCTTAGTTTGATCCGAGCCGTAGTAGTAGTAATAATAATAGTAGTTGTGGCCGGAGTTTTTCGCTTTCGTTATCGTTATTTTTATCTTAAAAGGAACTCTATATTACCGCAACCCACCCATATGTAAAGCTGGGCTCGGTTAGAGATTTAATTTTAATTACATTTTTTTAGATCGCAGTAGGGAATCGAACCCGACTCGCTCACGTAGTAGAAAGACATTCTACGACTGAGCCATAGACTTGACAGAAACTCCGAGTTTTTTTCCTTAAGTTTTATCTCTAAAATGTCGGGGTGACGTGGGGTGAGATACCTCTTAATATTTGGGGTCGGATACTTCTGAACTTGTATCTTTGGGGTCGGATACTTCTGAACTTGTATCTTTGGGGTCGGATACTTCTGAACTTGTTTCTTTGGGGTCGGATACTTCTGAACTTGTTTCTTTGGGGTCGGATACTTCTGAACTTGTATCTTTGGGGTCGGATATGTCTGAACTTGATTCTTTGGGGTCGGATACTTCTGAACTTGTTTCTTTGGGGTCGGATACTTCTGAACTTGTATCTATGGGGTCTAATACTTCGGATCTTGTTTCTTTGGGGTCGGATACTTCTGAACTTGTTTCTTTCGGGTCAGATACTTCTGAACTTGTATCTTTGGGGTCAGATACTTCTGAACTTGTTTCTTTGGGGTCGGATACTTCTGAACTTGTATCTTTGGGGTCGGATACTTCTGAACTCCTATCTTTGGGGTCGGATACTTCTGAACTTGTATCTTTGGGGTCGGATACTTCTGAACTTGTATCTTTGGGGTCGGATACATCTGAACTTGTTTCTTTGTGGTCGGATACTTCTGAACTTGTATCTTTGGGGTCGGATACTTCTCAACTTGTATATTTGGGGTCTAATACTTCGGAACTTGTATCTTTGGGGTCGGATACTTCTGAACTTGTTTCTTTCGGGCCGGATACTTCTGAACTTGTATCTTTGGGGTCGGATACTTCTGAACTTGTTTCTTTGGGGTCGGATACTTCTGAACTTGTATCTTTGGGGTCGGATACTTCTGAACTTGTATCTTTGGGATCGGATACTTCTGAACTTGTTTCTTTCGGGTCGGATACTTCTGAACTTGTTTCTTTCGGGTCGGATACTTCTGAACTTGTATCTTTGGGGTCGGATACTTCTGAACTTGTATCTTTGGGGTCGGATACTTCTGAACTTGTACCATTGGGGTCGTATACTTCTGAACTTGTATCTTTGGGGTCGGATACTTCTGAACCTGTATCTTTGGGGTCGGATACTTCTGAACTTGTATCTTTGGGGTCGGATAATTCTGAGCTTGTATCTTTGGGGTCGCATACTTCTGAACTTGTATCTTAAGGGTAGGATACTTCTGAACTTGTATCTTTGGGGTCGTATACTTCTGAACTTGTATCTTTGGGGTCGGATACTTCTGAACTTGTATCATTGGGGTCGGATACTTCTGAACTTGTTAGGGTAAGGCATCGAAGGGCTAATCACTCTGATTGTATGTACGGTAAATCATTTAAGCATTGTAAAAGATAGCGCTATTCACTCATTGGGGTAAAGAAAGAGGGGTTATCCACTCATTAGGGTAGGGTTTAGAGGGGCTATTCACTCGTACGATGTGGCTACTATTACGAGCCCTTGGGCCGTCTTGTTTAACTCGTTTAGGTAATATTCGGTTGGGGTACATTAAGGTCTTACCACACATAGCTGAAAAGGTTTTCTACGTCTACCGAACATACACAGCAAGCCAGCCTTCACACATACTGCCCTTTCCGCCTCAAAATGAATCTTTCACTCTAGCTACCTTGCCCGCATTCCCTATCCCCTCCCCACTCTAACCCCAAACACCGGAGTAAAGAGAAAATATTTTAATTTGAAACGCTTTCAACAAATGGGCTTCGCTACAGCTGTCCATCAAATTAAACCAAATTGGAGGGTTACATAGCTGTCTATCAAATTAAACCCAATTGGAGGGTTACCGAGATACCAAACTTGTTTACCAATACTTCCGAGAGCCGGAGCTGGGGTCCCGACTAATTAGTTTTACGTCCGTCCAAAGTCAGTTAAACTGCTGCAAACGCAAAGAAAATCCCCAATGTAATTTTTTTATCGAAATTCTTTGCTTAATCGGTATCTAGCCACACTTGTTCCTGGCGTACCCCGGCCACAAACACACAAACAAACAGTGCAAAGCAAGGTTCGCTTACATAACCACACCTAGCAAAATTACCTGTAAGTTAGCCATTAAAAATATGGAATAACAAAAATAACCGTAATTTATGGTATTTTATATTATAACAGGCTTATTACCGTGGTGATTTACAAAATTTACCGGTAAAATTTGTAAAATTACGGTTATTTACGTCGTACTCTCTATACTTACACCTATGGAAATAGTTTTTAAATCTTCGAAGGCTCCGACTGGAGCAGCGTTGAACGTCACATTTTTGGCAGACAGTAATCTTTGATGGGCGTACGTGATTGGCTTTGGTCCCATTGAACCGAATTCCCATTCGACAGAACGGCATTTTTTGTGGTGTCCCATTCGACCGAACGTAGCCAAAAGATGCGATTTTATTATAGTCCCATTGGACCGAAATTCTATTGAACTGGAAGAAGACATACTGTGTGGTTTTGCATTAAATATATTTTTAATTAATAGGAAAATCTTTTGGAAAAGGTGGCAGCTAACTAATAGGAGAGTATTTTAGAAAAGGTGGTAGCTAATTAGTAGGAGAATATTTTGGAAAAGGTGGTAGCTAATTAAAAGGAGAATATTTTGGAAAGGGTGGTAGCTAATTAAAAGGAGAATATTTTGGAAAATGTGGCAGCTAATTAAAAGGAGAATATTTTGGAAAATG
The DNA here is from genome assembly GCF_054372755.1 of Phalangium opilio. NCBI lineage: Eukaryota > Metazoa > Arthropoda > Arachnida > Opiliones > Phalangiidae > Phalangium > Phalangium opilio. The sequence goes on from NW_028324198.1 coordinate 3,440,687, forward strand.
TGGCAGCTAATTAAAAGGAAAATATTTTGGAAAATGTGGCAGCTAATTAGTAGGAGAATGTTTCGGAAAAGGTTGCAGCTAATTAATAGGAGAATATTTTGGAAAAGGTTGCAGCTAATTAATAGGAGAATATTTTGGAAAAGGTGGCAGCTAATTAATAGGAAAATCTTTTGGAAAAGGTGGCAGCTAATTAATAGGAAAATCTTTTGGAAAAGGTGGCAGCTATTTAAAGGGAGAATATTTTGGAAAAGGTGGTAGCTAATTAAAAGGAGCATATTTTGGAAAAGGTGTCAACGAATTATTGGAACCAAACCAAACCTAACCTAACCCACCCGAAACCAAAATATTAGAATTTTAATTTAAAACTTAAAGACATTGATGGAACTACCATTAAGACTGTACTTCATTTTAAGCACAATTTGTTTATTAATTCTATATACCTATTGCCTTGAAAGGAATGAAAGTGAGCGTTTTAATTAGTATCACGAAACATTTACTTTTAATATTACTAACATACCTTTCGGAGATTCGAACCAACAACCTATCGCTTCGCAGTCCAACATCGTATCCACTACATCACCGAATCGCTGACGGCTACAGTGTTTCAAGTTATATTCATGTAATTTTTAGGGGCGTATTCGGACGATTGGGATTTCGGTCCATCGGGAATATAGCCATTGGGCTGGAAATCTAAAATGATTGCGGGATATTCGGTCGAATGGGATTTCGGTTGAAAGGAACGATACCCGTGATTGGCACCGTCCATGTTGGGGACTCAAATTCTCGCATTGCAAATTCGTAACTGATTGGAATTGCTGTCAGGTCCGATTTCTGGAAATGCGTATGAGAAAAACAGTTTGCAGTTGGCCCTTAATGGGAGCATGAAGGGTTGAAACAAGTTGAACTCATTCGCTTTAAAATTATACAGTAAAATGAAAAATAAGGCCTCGCTTTTAAACGATTTTCATTTTGCCTGAAATGTATTCTCGACCATTTTTACTCTGAATTTTCAAGCAAAGCTCGACCATCCATTTTAAATAGGCTTTGTCAAGGAAACTAGAGTGCTCTCAGGTTGAGAAGATTTCACCTACTAGAGTTTTGGCGCAGAAAGTTTCGTCAGTGGAACACGATCTAACACGCTACTACATCACTTTTGTTATGTATTTTACTTATTTAAACTTTGCGGATCAAATTTTTTGTATTACTCATCGCTAGGGGTCACTAACGAACAAGTCAAAGCAGGCTACAATAAACCTTAGAACCAATATGGCACCCGAACATTGTGGTTGTTGTTTCTAATTCTTAATTAACACTCAACAGAGCCAGCCATTATAACTAGTTAAGAGTCAAAGAAACCTAACAAATATAAAAAAGGTAAAAACACTCGAAAACCGTCGCTCGGTCGAATTTTTCAGAGCAAGAAAGATCAATTCTCTGGCAGTTTTTGGGGCCAGTGTTTTGGGGCGTGTGTTGCACTCGTGATCCCAGTAATCGGTGGACCTCGCTTTCAAGTTCTCTCTTCAACCCTTCAACCTCTTTTTAAAGCTTAATCGATCAGCGAATTGAGAATATAATTTTTCAATTCACGCCTAAGTGCAATATTTGAGCCCTAAGTTTTTTAGTCAAGGCGTCGCTTGTTGCAATCTCGACATCAATAGCGCGCTCTGGTTACATTTTATCGTAGCGAGATTTTCCAGAAGTTAAAGACAGACTGCGCAGAACGAGTTGCGCCAACTTTCGAATTTTCCTCTCTTGTGTGGATTAGATCTGCTTGGCAACTTGAATGGTACACAATGAAACCGAGGGTGGGACATTCATTTCAAACTTAGGGCTAAAATGTTTTATTTATAGTGACAAACCTTCACGGAATCTTGATTACCATCATTCACGTGTATGTACCTTAAAATATAAGCTCAATTATGAAAGAGTCTTTTACAAAAACCAAGCGGGAGTACCAAACTATGAAACTTAAACAAATTTAATCGAAATTTTAGTTGGCTAAGGGTGGTTTAAGAAGTGTAGGGACAACATTTAATTTGACTAGTTATTTTTATCCAATTAGTCCTTAATCAATATTAAATTCAATCAACTGATTTTACTGTTAATCGATCCATTCCCTCTAAATTAATTTAAAAAATTACATATCTACGCTTTTTCAAGAACAATTACATTTGCCGAAATCTTTTTATCATGAAACTATAAAGTGTATGCGAAGCGGTAAAGTGTATGCGAAGCGGTAAAGTATAGACGAAGCGGTAAATTATAGACGAAGCGGTAAAGTATAGACGAAGCGGTAAAGTGTATGCGAAACGGTCAAGTGTATGCGAAACGGTAAAGTGTATGCGAAGTGGTAAAGTGTATGCGAAGCGGTACAGTATAGACGAAGCGGTAATATGTAAACGTAGGGGAAAATACATACGAAACTGTAATTCCTCCATGAGAGGGCAGAGGTCGAGGGTGACGGTTAGTTTAATGCGTAGCGGGAAAGTGAATGCGTGTAGTGAAAGTGCATGAGTTAAGAGTAGATATGAAATGTTCCTATTTTTACTAGTAATATTTCTATAAACGATGGAGTATGAGTTTGTACCCACCCGTGAGGGTTGGGCCCTTTTTATTTAACACAAAAATTAATTTCGGGGATAATTTAAGCGACCTTCGCAATTTTGTCCTGCAGTATCCTTTTATCACAACTTATCTTCAAGTAGACAATCAAAAGAGATGGAAAAATGTGCGTAACAGTCTAAGGGAAACCCACAATTTAAGAATGATACATTAAAGTTGTCCACAATTTATAAACTTAATTTCTTCGGAGGTCCCACAATTTAAGAATCATACATTAAAGTTTTTCACAATTTATAAACTTAATTTCTTCGGAGGTCCCACAATTTAAGGATCAGACCTTAGAGGAATCGCCAATGGTTTTTCGGAAAATTTGTTTTATTTGTTTGTTGATATCAGCTATTTTGACATTGCTGTTTCGACTATCGCTGTTATGGAAGAGTTTTTTTTTGACAATCGCTGTTCTGAGAAATCGCCGTTTCGCCACATGCTGAAATGGGAAAATAACAAGCTGGTCCAGCAACCAGAACATTTTTGCACACCCAATCAATTTATAGGACATTGGTCCAGTGAGGCAGTGACCCCTATAAGTGTCTCAAAGTTATCTTATTTCCGTCCCGGCTAAATAGAAAACCGGCACAATAGGCAGGGTTCATACAACTTTGGAAAACAAATTTCCCTGAGATTTCCAGGTTTTCCCCATATACTTCCCTGAGTTTCCTAGATTTTTCCCGTATATGGAGTATCCTATGGAGTAAATGTTAACGAAGGAGGAAGGGTAAATAGGACAATTACATAATCAAAGGGCATCCGCGTATCTCTAATATAATCAGATTTATGAGCCTCCAAAGTATAGTGTTATGTTAATCCTATGGAGGGAATGTTCACTAACATTTTGCTTAATTACTCGGCCCCTGTTTGACAAAATCCCAAGTTTTTAGTATCGTTGGATGGTGGGCAAATAAGACTATAACATACTCGAAGACAATCCCCGTATCTCTAGTAGAACCAGAGTTATGAGCCTCCAAAGATTAGTGTAATGTTAATCCTATGGAGGGTATGTTCATGTCATGAACATTTTGCTTAATTACTCGGCCTCAGTTTGACGCAAAGTTCCCTGATTTCCCTGAATTTTACTAAAAATTCTAAATTTCCCTGAGGTTTTCGTCAACTATTTATTTCCCTGATTTTTCCAGGTTTGTATGAACCCTGATAGCTCACAGCAAGACAAGGTTGAAAAGGGGGCGGAAATAAGTCAAATACTTTGAGCCTCATGGAAATTCGCGAGATCGGAAATTAGCAGAACACTTGAAATGTATCCAGGGACACTAAATCCAAATGTAAACATTAGGGTTGGTTCCATAAGGAGAGAGAGCTTAAAACGCTATTCTCTAACCCAAATCCAAATCGACATTTGAATCTCCCGCCAAACATTTCACCATCTCAAATTATTTTCTTATTTCTTTAACCTAAATCGACATTTGAATCTCCCGCCAAACATTTCACCATCTCAAATTATTCTCTTATTTCTTTAACCCAAATCAACATTTGAATCTCCCGCCAAACACTTACCCAAATGTACGTCACTTCCTCTTTCATTGCATGTTTTTATTTCAGCATAAATTACACTAAGGCAGTAAACTAATTATCTACGATAAATTAATTTATTACTTTAAAATTAGAATTTTATTCATTATAAAACTAAGCTTTTCCTGAAGGTTAATTGAACCGTTTAATTGAAATTATTTAAACTATTAGTGATGATCAATTGGCCAATATCGTAAATTAACCGATGTCAATAACAATTTATTTAAAATCAATGAAACGAAAATATCAATATCAAACAATTATCCATTGGAAAAGATATCAAGCTATTCTTTAAAGGAATGGTTCACCCATAAACTTTTTTTGCCTTAATCCCTTTAATTACACCCAAAACTAAGATTTCGAGAGTTGAAAAAATTTTACATAAAGTATATTTTAAATTAAATCAGAAAAACTAATTGCATTGAGGACCTTATAGCGCCTGTATGGTGCTTTTCCGCAAAGCCAGAGAGACTGCGATACGTCACTCTCATATATTAATTCAGTCCTCCATCTTATTGGCCGAGATATCTATAGGACAAGCTTCTACTAAAAAGTAAACTCGACTATTACGCGGTTGAGCGCTAGACCGGCGACAAGGTACTTTGGCAGCGCCGGTAGAGCCGTAGTCAAGCCTGCCCGTAGAGACCGCCGTAGCAAAGGCCTAGCTAGTACGCTAGCGAATCGTGATTTTGATGCACTATAAGGGTACTTACAGTGATCGGGAACAGTTTAAAAACTAACCGCACACCTAGAGTTAACAATCTGACAGTCTTTTATAATACAACTCGGCATTTCGGCAATTAATTTTGATTCAAATTTATCAACGAAACGACTAACGAGAGCTAAACATACTTGAAGACGAAATTGTCAGACTTAAAAAAAAAACCCGACCTAAATTCTTCTGCTTGGAGTGCTAAAATCTCATTGGCTAAACGCTATTTAAACCAGCCAGTCATCTGGCAGGTCTGGAAAAGCACGACAGTGAAGTTTAGAGATAGGGGTTAAGGGTTTTGTCCATATAAAATTTTATTTTAATTATAAAATGAAAACTATCGCTAATAATTTAATTTCAGTAGTGCCACTATCTTTATAAAAGTACTATTGACGCTAAGAGACAAAAAAAGTTTATGGGTGCCCCATTCTTTTAATTTAAATTTCTCAGGTTAAGTTTCAAAAGAAGATGAATTTTATTTTTTTCTGATACCAAAATTGGCAGCTTCTTGCATAAATCCCGAAGTTTTTCTATTCCAAAATAGAAATGTTAACGTTTTGTGATATTAAAGGAGAAATATAAATATAATTTTCGTTTCTTTTAAACTAGTTTCTATAAAGGAACTTTAATTAAATGGTCATTTATATGAGTACACTTGCCGATAATGGATTTTACTAATCTAGACAATTACTGCGTCTTTTAATTAATATTTTATAAATACTACCTGAATATTTTTTTAAATATGAAAGATTATATTTTTATTTCAGTTTAATGAGTTTAAAAAATTGGTATCCGTGCTTCAGTTAAGCTTTGATATTGACATTGGTTAATTTACGATATCGGCTAACGATCCTAGTCTGTTTATAACATTAAATCGGAACTTCAAGTGTCACTAGACAGTATATAACTTCAAAATCGAGAGTTAGGAACTTTGTTTTCTCAACAGGATATCCGTGGATAAACTTATCATTATATGTGATAGTGTAATAAGATAATGTGACGAAGCGGCTCATTGAACGTTGGGCAATGGCCTCAGAGTTTTGCTTGCAATGGTCAAGCTAAAATTACTCACTTGACGCAATCTTCTAAGGAGCTATTAGTAAAATAATGTATTACGAACAAAAATAGTCTCACTTAGTCCACAAAAATTATACTTAACTTGAAAAATTAATATTTAAATCAAAGTAGAAAATTTAGTTAAGCAATGGCTTAGAGCATTGCCGTCGTCAGTCCGCAAGGTTCCCGCGTACGTAATATAAGACTCCCGGTCTACCGTAAAAACTGGCGCGTTTAGACCAGAGATCTCTCCGACGTTTATTCTCAGTATCATCTTAAGCTAAAAATACGAGGTTCCCTACGTACATAATTTACGATGCCCCTGATAACGCGCGCGGTCTCTTGAGCCGCGCCAATCTGCCCTTAGTTTATTCTCAGTATCAGCTTAAGCTTAAAATACGAGGTTACTATGCTCGGCAGCACGTCGCGCTCGGCGCTCGGCATTCGAGGGATCAGGCAACTAGCGTAATACGCTTCCCATCGTACACCCTCAGAAAGACTTTATTACGGAGCGGCTTTCCCCTCGTCAACTAGAAACGAACAACGCCCGAGGGATCATCCATTAGCGTATTCCCCCGGTATTACCTTTTTGGTGATTTTAATGCCGTAAATTCGGGAGATATGCCTTTAATCCGTTCTAATATTGAAAAAGAAACTGTGAAAAGTAATCCCGAGTGTATTTCCGCGTTAAACGGCGTAATACGCTTCCCATCTTACATCCTCAGAAAGACTTTATTACAGAGTGGCTTCTCCCTCGTCAAATTTTCCGTATGGAGTAAGATTTTGCAAACGCCATCTAGATGTCGTGTGCAAAATAACAAACGCCATCTAGATGTCGTGTGCAAAATAAAAATACATCTCTGTTCTTCAACTTCGCTACATAACTACTTTACGACTTGGAAAGCGGTCCATAAACAAATAGAAGCTCGTAAAAGGATTCACAAAATAACTCTAAGCCTAGCTTCTAGGCGACGTCAGAATGCCTACCCTACCGGAACTGACTACCCCGTGTCCGAGGGTGGTGAAATACGCCAAATCCCCCCTCCTTCACGACAGAATTAAACCTCAATTACTTCACTCGTTAATCTTTCATCAAAGTGGACTATCAATTCAATTTGCATTGAAACTTGATAATTAAAACCATCGCAATTCAATTTGCATTGAAAATTCGTAATTAAAACCATCACAATGAACGTTTGACATACAAAACAAACACGATGAAATCGGTTATTAAAAATTCCAATTAATGACACTCACTAAAAAATCACTAACGCTATCATGCAAGAATAATGAATACGAAAAATGTTTATGAAATGAATTGGAATTATCACTAACAATTAAAGGGCCTCTGAATAACTCATATTTTACATCAAAAAGTCAGTATGCTTTTAATAATCATCTTTAAAAATGTTAAAGGTGATTTAACAAAGACAATCCTACCCGCCCTTTTAAAGGAGAAAAAAAAGACAAAAAGAATTACTGTTTTTCTGGCAACTAGACAATTATAAATTCCTAATTTGAGAGTCCTTGGATTAAATGTGTATAAATATTTTTCAAAATGGAATATTTCACTTGAGAGTATAGAAAAATGATTATAGTCATTCAGGACTAATGTTGAACTTTTTAAGTCCATCCTTCACCGTTTCACGTATCAAACCATTAATCTCTCCAATAAATCCAAAGCGAACCATACATTTAACACTGAACTGGAAATTTTACCTGAACAAAAAACTAATCATTTTAAAAAGCCATTCTGCAGACTAAAAATTATTTTCCTTTGGAAGCTACTAATAAAACCTTTTAAAATACGCAACTATTAGCTTAAACATGGAAAACCAAAAATATTACCAGGAAAAAAATTAATTAATGATAATTTATAATAACAAATCAACCATGGAAATTTAAGCCCAAATTTCATGCTATAAATAAATGTAGCCAATACCAAACCAAAAGTTTGCATAAAATAAATCTTTCGTACAATCATAGAATATCATCATACGTGTTTAACACTCAAAAAACAAAATATTCATAATGTTTTTTCATTCTTTAATGATTCATGAGGAATTATGAATCAAAAGTTAACTTCAAAATACAAGATAATGTAATAGCCTATTTATTAATTAAAGAACAATTTTCTTGAATGAAATTATTGACCATAATTTTTAAAATTATTAAATTACTGTACTCAATGCTTTTGTTTAATAGCCGACAACACGTAATTTCACCATTCATTTCATAAGTACAAATAAATAGTAATTTCCAATGCTTAATGCAAATTTCTGGTCAGCCCCCATCGAAAATTAATTACTAATGCCGATGCTATGGTATGAGGGAATCGAAAATTAAATAATAATGCCTATTATATGGTATTAGAGAATACGCGATGAAATAATGGCTAAAATCAACCCCAGTTTCAATATTTAAATAGATTAATAAACAATTAAGACTGAAGTGGCAGATATTAATCAAAAATGTCTTGATTAGAATCAAGACCTAAAAAGTATCGATAAGACTGAGGTTATCACTTGACTGAAGGTTCATATATTAATTTTTCTTTTTAATTGAAACTTAAAGGCATGCTTAAGAAAAAACAACATTCCGTTACCGTTTCCCGTTGAAATAACTTATTTCACTGGTAATCAATTTCAAAAATTTACTTATCCCGGGTTTTCGGGCACAATTCCATTCCCCCAAAACATTTTATCATTACATTAATTACCTAACGGTTTTTAAGTAACAGTGCTCTCTCTGAGAGACGACTACGAAAAAAAAAACAAAATCATAGAATAAAAAATCACAAAATATTAGAAAGGGGGAGGAGCATGTAATATGGAGGCAAATATGCTCTGCCAGATCCAAGGAGTGGAAACTCCAAAGAATCTGGCAGCCATGTTACATCCCCCGCTTTAGGAACTATGTGCCATTAGATTTAACGAATTTATCATGAAGAACAAAAAGGAAAGGGTTTTTTTATTTCGGGGTTAGAGTTTGCAAGGACTTGCGCCCTGAACTTATGGTGTACCGTAATGGGGGCATTGACGTCCGTTTGGTGGAGAGATTGAGGTAGGTAACGCGCCAAGGACCAAAGATCTGACTCGGCATTAAGTGAAGGAGGAGTTGCTAAAGGGTTTAACCCTAAAGAGAGGTCCGGGACGGACGGAGTTGAGGCTAGACTCAAAGAGGCAAGCTCCCCCATTTCTTCCTTCGTGTCTTCTAAAATGAATACGTCCTCTTCATCAAAAGGACAGTTGGTTGCAATATGTCTCGACGAGTAGCAAGTGGAGCATGAATTTGTAGAGTTTAAATACCGATTTGGCATATAGCAATACTTTGCTTCATGTCCCAAATCGTCACAATTGAGACATTTTATTGCTTTCCCCCGTTCCTTAAGACAATACTCTTTCAACACCTTTACTGATTTTTTTGTAATGCTGATCTGCCGTCGTGTGTTTACTACTTTTTCTTTTACTCCCTTAGGGATGTCGAACGACCAAAGTGAAGGACTGTTGTTGGATGCCATCTTTAAAAAAAAATATTAACATTAGATATGTCTTTTGTGAGCCTGAGATATAAACTCCCATGGAAAAATAGAGATTGGCTCTCGGGCAAAAGAGAAATGTTCCCTGGTTAGATTTTTTATGTTATTATTCTGGAGGTAAACTTGGACCTCGTAAGGTGACCTTAATATTTTATGGTCTGGTGAGCGATAGTAAATGTCGACTTCATTTCCTCCTGGCCTAACTGTTGCCCTTTTGCACACTTCTCCTCGCCATCCCAATCGAAAAGGCTCTAAATAAGCATCGAGTAAGGTAACCCTATTTAATCTTGGGGTCCTCATAGACTCCGATAACGTGGTCGAGGAGCATTCGGACGCACGCGATTGAGAATTTTGCTCAGGCGTTAGAATCTCTTCCGTAAAACTAGAAATTTGCTCAGTCTCCGCGACTGATGTTACATGATCAGACGGGGAAGCCTCCCCTGCCGCAGAAGGCGGACTGTCACTAGATGGACTAGTGAGCTGGAAAGCTCGCATATCATGGTTGGTATGGAGTAGGAGAGGAGGGTTTTCAAGTAGGGCTATGCTCGGTTCACTATCAGAGTTAGTAGGTTGACAAGGTAAATCTGGAATATCAGGAATGATCTTTTGATCTACAGTTTGATCGTTCAGAGTAGTTGATATCGAGGAATCAGATGAAGTTGTTGAGGAAGTCCTCGTAAGTTGGTGTTCATGACCACCGTCCGGGGAAGAGCTTCACTCAGGATCATCTGCCACTTCTGACTGTGAAGCGGTTGCATTGAAGGCATTGTTGAAGACAGCTACGTTTGTACAGTAGAGTTTAAATGTTCTAGATTGACTTTTCCTACATTCTGCCCTGAGTTATCCTCCTCTAACTCGTAGACTACAGGAGAATGTTTGGCGATTATTTTAAAGGGACCTACCCATTTAGGACTGAGTTTTCCCATAATTTGACCTATCGTACTTGACAAAGGATGGGTTTCCCTCCAGACTAACGTTCCTACTTCAAATTCAAAAAGCAAGGGGATCTGCCCGTAGTTTCGTGTGGTGCAGAATTTATTGCAAATTGAAGAAGGTTTAGGGATTCATCCCACCTGTCATGGCGATTCCCTACATATAATGATATAAGTTCGCCTATTACTCTATTTACTCGTTCTGTGGGATTTCCCTTAGGCGTGTAGGGGATGGTAAACTTTGGATTAATTTTGAAAGCTCTGCACGTCTGCTGCCAAAGTTTCGACGTACATTGTACCCTTCTATCACTACGAATAGCTTTAGGAGCTCCCTACCTAGTAATAATAGACTTAAAAGCTTGGACACAAGTCTTGGCTGTAATAGTCTTTAGAGGAATCATTTCCACGAATTTTGTTATATAATCGACAAAGACTATTAAATACTTACAGTGGTGTCTATTTTGAGAGAAAGGTCCCATTATATCGACACAAATTTGGTCCCAAGGACTTGTTATCTCAGAGGGTTGCATTAGCACTGGCTTTTTCCTATTCCTAGCCTTAAATTGTTGGCATAAATTACATCTTCTAACAAAGTCCTGGACATCTCTAACTATGGTTGGCCACCAATATCTAAATGTCACTTTACTAAGGGTCTTATCTTTGCCCCTGTGAGCTGACAAAGGGTGATCATGCATTAACCGCATGGCTTCTAGTCTTAATCTTGGTGGTAGATATATTTTCTCAGGATAATTTCTGTATGGTCTTGTATACAGAAGATTATTCTTTAGTTCGAACAGTTTATGTCTAACTGTGTTAGGTTCTTGTAAAGAATTTATTATTGGGGAAGCAAAAGGATCTTATCTTTGTGATGTTATCACATGTTCCAAGGTAAACACTGAGTATAAAGCTCTAGGACCTGGGGGACGTATTTGATTTTAAACAGAGTCGCTAGAGGAAGTTGAAGAACTTCTACCGGTAGAATTTGAACTTGTACTACTACTAGTTCTATCCTGGATGCTTGTAGATAAAGAAAGAGAAGAGCTAAGATTTATGCTTAAGGTCGAGCTAAAGCCAACTTCGGAAGGGGGGAGGGGTTTTTTCATATGCCTTTAGTTTCTGCTCATTTCCAAGCAAGTGTTTCAAATAAAAAATTTCAAGACTTTACAAACCGAAAGAAAACATTTCAAAGATTACAACAAACTTTTGTTTTTGAAATTACATTAAGTTAAATGACTTTAAATTGTAACACGTACGTGTAGATGGGTATGAGATTTCGATCTCTGGCTAAAGTTTCTGTTGTAGGTTCTCTGATTATTTGAAGTGTTTTGAGCTCTAGCTTTCGATCTAGAGTCTTAGGGTTTTAAGGGATATTCCCATTTAGGATGTGAAGGAGAAGTAGGGGGATTACAAGGGCTTTGACACTGCCCAGTGGAACAATGACTATTGGCGGAGCCCCAGTTTGCTGGGCAAGAGGACTCAACCTTTGCTATAGCCTTTGGCTTAGGGGGAGATTTCCTCTTTTCCCTTTTCTCGGCATTCCTTTTCCTTACTTTGATATCCTTTTCAATTGTCTTACAGGAATTCCTTAATGGTTCCATTGTAGTAAATTGCAAAATGAGGAGAGGAGTTCTTAGTTCATCCTTTAAATTACTTTTGATAATGGGAACTAACTCCTTTTGGGAAAGAGGATGGGTCATCCCTAAGTTTAATTTCATAAAATCCCCGAAAAAAATCCTCTACAGATTCCTTATCCTTCTGACTCCTTTGGGAAATCTCTATTTTAAGTTTAGAGTCAGCTTCATAATCTCTAAATTGAGCCTTAAAATGTCTTTTAAATATTTTCCAAGCTAAATGAGAATGAGCAGGGTTTGAGCTACAAATATCGTCATACTGACGGATCAAATCTCTGTACCAGTATGAAGCATGCCCTCGTTAAAGAAGAGGCAATGCTGCTAACCTATCTTCATTCGATAGCTTGTGAAATTTAGCATATTCCTCAAAAGCAGCTAAGAATTCTGAGGCATTATCACTAGAAGAACCCATAAATGCTAACCTTTTCGGAGGCTCAATAGGGACTTTTCCCGTCTGGGGAATTGTACTTCTATTCATTAAAATAGGCAAATCCCTAACTAACTTGTCCAAACTATCAGCTATTGCAGTGTTTATTGCTACATTTTGAGCCCAGGCATTAGCCTGTGTGGTAGAATTATCTGCCAAAGTTTGGAGTAATGGCAGTATAAAGGATCTTAATTCCTCATCAGTAGTGTCTGGCCCAAATTGAAGAGGTTGTCTATTGGAACCAGCATCTCTCGTGGGACGGGATGGAGACATTTTAGTTCCGGTAGTTTTAACTCTAGGATTTGGTAGCGTGTTTGCAAAACTAACTTTAGGCCTGACGCTTTTAGACACTGGTTGGGGAGGAACAAGGGTATCAACCCCACTTTGAGGAGGGAAATTTGAGGGTGTTGAACTTCCCTGGGGAGCGGGAATGCTCTTATGAGTGAATAATTGATAGGGAGAAAATCCCGAGACTGAAGAGGCTCTTTCTCGTATCAGCATCTTCTTCATCCTTCTCTTCTTGAAAGTAAAGAATCCGGTTATAATCCTCCAACGGATCTTCAATCTCAGGCAGTGCTAGCGTGTCGCCGTCATCCCCCACAGAGACAAATAGATCTTCCTTTGACTTGTCTTCCTCATTATGTAAATTTGAGTCATCCTCCTCATCCTCAGTATCATGAGGAGATCTTCATTGTTTATTGTCCATTATTTTATTTAATTAAATTTTTCAATAATCGAAATAGTTAAGGTTGTACAAAATAAACAAGTAAGTTATCTCAATTCAATACATTAAATATATAGATAATTTAATTTCTAATTTATTATTAAAATCATTTATGATTAATTAGGATTTAATTAATAATCTTTAATTATTTACCAACGTGGAAGCCAAGGCTTACCGTCACGTGGGGGGCGGATATACCGACAATGATAAACAGTTTTTTATAACGGGACAAACCGAGGCTTAAGGCCTAGTCGCATCGAGTCCCTGTTCGGGCGCCATTTTTGTAACCCTCAATAGAATTTAACTAAATAGGGAGATTCTCCCGAGGGCCATAAAAATGAATTAAAGACAACTTACAGTTTAAATCCAAAAAATAGAAGACGAATCTTCTAGACTTTTATTGAAATAAGTAACAAAGGAATAAACCCGAATATACCCGTACACTTTACGGTTCTTTACTAACAAAATACCAAACAGTTCTCATTGGGAGTTGACTGACGACTGCGTTTTTGATCGTAGTGATATCGCTGAAGCAAAGTAGGGAGGAGGAGCATGTAATATGGAGGCATATAAACCCTGCCAGATCCAAGGAGTAGAAACTCCAAGGAATCTGGAAGCCATGTTACAATACCTGTATTGTTCCACTTTGGGATCCTTGTTTAGCGCTTTAACAAGGCCTTCAAAAGTATTGACACTGTTAGGTTCGTTCCTTTCCATGGCAAGTGCATCATTGAACGACAACTTGGGAACGATACACCCATCACATTGTGGCTAAATTTCTTTTAACGGGGTATATGGTCAGTAAAATACAGTATCGGAAATTATGGATATAATTAATACAAGAACGAGAAATTGCAAGGCTCCAATGTGCTAAGATAGTACAGCTGGCAGAAGGTGCTAAGGCCTCTTTCTCTATTCCATATATATAATTCTAGTTGGCGGAGGACGGACACTGAACAAAAAATCAATGAAACTGAAATATCAATCAATCATCTACTGAAAGAGGTAACTGAAATATAAATCAATCATCTACTGAAAGAGGTAACTGAAATATAAATCAATCATCTACTGAAAGAGGTAACTGAAATATAAATCAATCATCTACTGAAAGAGGTAACTGAAATATAAATCAATCATCTACTGAAAGAGGTAACTGAAATATAAATCAATCATCTACTGAAAGAGGTAACTGAAATATAAATCAATCATCTACTGAAAGAGGTAACTGAAATATAAATCAATCATCTACTGAAAGAGGTAACTGAAATATAAATCAATCATCTACTGAAAGAGGTAACTGAAATATAAATCAATCATCTACTGAAAGAGGTAACTGAAATATAAATCAATCATCTACTGAAAGAGGTAACTGAAATATAAATCAATCATCTACTGAAAGAGGTAACTGAAATATAAATCAATCATCTACTGAAAGAGGTAACTGAAATATAAATCAATCATCTACTAAAAGAGGTAACTGAAATATATATCAATCATCTACTGAAAGAGGTAACTGAAATATAAATCAATTATCTACTGAAAGAGGTAACTGAAATATAAATCAATCATCTACTGAAAGAGGTAACTGAAATATAAATCAATCATCTACTGAAAAAGGTAACTGAAATATAAATCAATCATCTACTGAAAGAGGTAACTGAAATATAAATCAATCATCTACTGAAAGAGGTAACTGAAATATAAATCAATCATCTACTGAAAGAGGTAACTGAAATATAAATCAATCATCTACTGAAAGAGGTAACTGAAATATAAATCAATCATCTACTGAAAGAGGTAACTGAAATATAAATCAATCATCTACTAAAAGAGGTAACTGAAATATAAATCAATCATCTACTGAAAGAGGTAACTGAAATATAAATCAATCATCTACTGAAAGAGGTATCAACCTACTTTTTTTTAAAAAGAAGGTAAATAAGGATTAGATGGCTTGCTGCTTCAAACAAGATTCTTAATCATGAAGAGAATATTTTGTTAATTTTGATCAGATTTAAATATTCGGTAATCGAGTTGATATGAATAAAGCACTTTTTGCCCACGTCTACTTTAAACTTTTATCACAGATTTCGCTTACCATTTCACAAGCATAATAAACACAACTGAAGGACGCAAATCTATCGGTGATCGGTAACGGTGACCAATATAAAAATTTTCCCAATTAATCGGCTTGAACTTCATTTGCACATTTCTAGTCGTTAATTTGAAATGTTGCGAGAAATTTGAATGGAATATAAGTAGATATCTCTTTCAGTACATAATTTTTGATGTTAATATTGAAGATTCATTGAGTTAAAAAAGATTGTTATTGGTAATTGAATTATGCTTTAATATCAACATCGGTTAATTTACGATATGGGCTTATGATGGTAGTCTGTTTATAAGATTAAATCGTTACTTTAAGTGTCACTAGACAGTATCTACCTCCAAAATCGAGAGTTAGTAACTTTATAACCATCTCCTCATCACAGGACAGCGCGGGCGTCGTAGGTCCCTAATCGGGAAGTACCCGGCGAGTCCGAATACTCGCAGGGTGAATAAGGGGTGTCAACACCATGGACATAGAAAATCTTTCTCTATAGCTAATTCTTCTCTAAGAAACTATGGTTTTTAAAAAAAAGTATTTCTTATCTTGTTGAAGAGATCCATGGCTTGATATTCTTGTTGGCGGTGGTCCAACTGTGGTGCAATTCGAGAGAAAGTGGTACCTTTTTGGGGTCTCAACCCCATCATTTTACACTTTTTACTAGGGTCAAGGCGTGTTCAAGATCAAACACGTGACTTCTAGGTATTTAGCACGTACAAGGGTAAACATTTTTGCGGGCAAAATTATCAGAAACCATGTCATTTGTTTAAAGATTTTCAGGTGTCTTTTTTTGGAGACATTTAGAAAAAAAACCCCAAGCCGTTCTTTGGTTGTCCGTACAAGAGTCTTTGGTTTAATAGTAGCCGAACTGGAAAGCGATGCCCTTAAAGTTCTCTACCAATTTTACCAATATATTCCACAAGACGTTATTTGCTTCGAATATATCGTCCAAAGTTTTCCTAAAACGGGTCGAGTCTCTAAAATTTCCGATACCGACGAATTCGCTGGCAAAGTTTATAAGGAAAGTTGCGATACTAGGTTCGTCGAAACATTTTCAGCTGGTTTCGATGCGCGAATTTAGCGAAGTTCATGTACATTCTAGCTATCGTAACGGCCAGCGGGGTCTCGACGAGATTGTAGTAATAATTTCTCGCGCCGGTAGCGTAAGACGATGTAGGGGAGCCGCCCATTGACTCTAAGAGACCCTTGTTACTCGATACTTAAGTTTCGTTGATTTTGGAAAAGTCAAACGCGAATTGAAATCTGCATTCCACGCACTTCTCTTCCTTGATGGGCAAATTGTTTTCCATGAAGTAATTACTTTTTGCGACTGCCCGGCGGTTATTGATTCGAATAAAAAAGAATCTTTACGGGGATTTAAATCATCGGCGGCTATTCTTATTGATAAATTTTGGGCAAAAACATCACCGAAACAGTCGAAATCGCAAAAGCGATATCACAATTTAGGCTCCTCTACCGTATCGATCGGAATACTTGCTTTGATTTTTGCGAAAGAACGTGGCTGAATCGATATTATCTTCGAACGTTCCATAGTGTCCCACACTATTAGGTTATTAATGAAACTCGTATTTCCGGAAAATCTCGATATTTTTAAACGGTGTCATAATGGAGAACGATAAACTGATTGCAATTACGACGTCGATTAAGGAAACCATTTTAAAACTTTCGAAAAGTGACGCTTCCATCCTCTTAAAAATTAGATAAACAAGATGGCCCCGGCCTTTTAACGTTTTGCCTGGGCTAGCTAAATTTATTGTAAGGTTACCCCGGCCCATATACTTTACGGTTATTTTTTTCTTTTAAATATCAAATATCATTCCAATAATAAATAAAAATAATCTAGCTTGATCTTGGGTTATAGATTTATGAAACAAGTAAATAACCAACTTCTGTCCTATGAACTTGAACAAATTTGTTGATATTTTTGTTTCAAACCTAATATTTGTGGGATAATTGATGCGTTTGGGCAATAAAATTATTTTATTGATTGCACGCTTATAGCAATATGCATCAAGCGCTTAGAAATAGCCCCGAGTCATATTGTATTGAAACTTGACGCAATAGAATTGAAGTAATTTGCATAAGCCCTTAAGAACAACGCAAGACGTGACACGGAAACTGATGGTAGAGATAAAGAACAGAGAAAATCGTACTGAATAGAAGGCAGGCCCGATAGATATTACCGACCAAAACAACCTCATTCCTTTTGTTTATGACGTACTAAGCGCTAATTAATCAGAGAAACCGGAACCGAAAAAACTTACAAAAATCTCATAATATTTGTGCCAAGAAAGTTAATTTAAAAACAATTATATATATCTTAATTTTGTATAAAACCATTTTAGAACTAAAAATGGGGTAGAAGGGACGCCCAGCCTGCCAGCCAGGGTCGGACCAATACTTTTCCGAACCTCTAAAACGCACGAAAGTAAAAACTTTGTAAGGAAATAATTTATAATTCTACAGGGCCGGTAGGCCCTTGTAGATATTACTTGACACCCTTCCGTAATGTTAAAGGAAAATTCACAGTTTTAAGGGTTAGCGTCCCAGAGAAAAAGCTTTAAAAAATTTTTCGGTTTTTTAAGGCAATTGAGACAGGCCATACGGAAAAACTATAGCGAAGTTAGTTTTCGGAATACTTCTAAATTAACAAGCATTTCTTAAATGAGAAGTTTACCTGTTTCGATTTTTAATTATCGAAGTCTAAGTATTGTACTTTAACTAATTAACAAAGTACATCAAAAAAGTACTTTTGGGTCAGAAGTCAGCCTAACCTTATAGCGCGCTTAAACCTATTTCGAAATCGATTGTTTGTTTTCGTTAAGCTTATACCAGTTTGATTTCAAGATGAGCTCGATCGTAAAGATTCAAAAACCAAAGATAAAAATTAACAATTAAGATGACCGAGTCAGGTGATCGAGAGACAAAGCCAATTGGGGTCAAATTTGGCTTAACAATTTTATTATTTAAAATTAGTGGAATATTAGATTGAATGAGGTTTTAAAAGACCGTAATGGTAACATTTCTCGCTAACAATGCACCAAGTTCGAAATGTTACAAAATTAGAATTGGTGATCGAAAAATTTGTTCGAAAAGTTCGACGAAACTAACAGACACAAGTTAGAGAATTGCCTACTTAAATGCCACCAAGTATCGGCCTATAATTGGAGTTGTTTGTGCCTTAAAATAGTTTAAAAAATCATACCTTTTAACATTTTCCATAGTTTCTATGAACACCCTTTTCATTTTTTCCTCTTCATAAGAATCGTCAATTGCGCAGAATGTTTTAACGTTTATCTCTGTATGGCACGGTCTTTCTAAATCCTGAAGATTGACTTGAGACTCTTTATTGACTCCTAACACCTTTTTAATGCTATTGTCCAGAGTGGCTTGGTAATACTCTGCTTGCAAAGGGCTCATACGAGTGTAAACGATAACTTCTTTTTTTGGTGGTAAATTTATGTTCACATCGGCTTTGGTTCGACGGAGTAAAAATTGCGTCAGAAGTAGCTGCAGAGTATGAAATCATAACGCGATGTTCAGTTCTCGCCGGGCAAGTATCGCTGCATCTCCCTCGACGGTGGCAGCCGCGTCCAACAGAGATTCAAACCTATTTCAATGAAATTTTTTACACGTTAACGAAGACCTATCGAAAGTTTTCGGATCTTTTTAAACATTGTCCATAATTTATCACGGGCAAAATTCCCACAAATTTGTAGAACTTACACGTGGAGATCGTCAAAAGTATTTGACAACAGTAATTCCAAAATTGACACCAAGTCGACGACATTGTTTGGAAGAGCCGTTCCACTGAAGAGAAGCCTACTCTCACATTTGTACGTTTTAAGCGCTCTAAAAATTTTAAACGACACCCAGTTAGGACCTGAAATTTGACGAGATGAAAGGGACAAGTAATAATATTACTCGATGAATACGCGGTCTGGATCATTCAAACATGGTCCTTCACAAACTATAATAAGTCTCCATTCAACGCGACTCAGCAAACGTTTTATAATGAAGTCAAAATGCGTTATGACGACGTGACTCTCACGAATTTGTTTCATTTCAAATCTTAAATCTCGTTTACGCCCATGAAACAAAATTGTTCTAAGGCTAGGAGCGAACCTTTTAAATTCGCATAACCATTTACTATGGGTCGATAATGGAGCAACGACCAAAAAGGGTCCATTTTCATTTCTTTCCACTAAACGGGCAATTAAGGCAATTGCTTGTATGGTTTTTCCCAAACCCATTTCGTCGGCTAGGATGCCACTCATTCCCATATCGTACATCGTAAGAAGGCATTCGTATCCTTCTATTTGATATTCTCTCATTTTCGCTTGGAAACTTTCCGGTTGTTTCCCCAAGTTGGTTTGTACTTTTTTCTGCGCGATTCTTTTACATACAATCCTATAATAGATTTTACTGCGCTCCAAAAGCGTTTCCAAATAAGTATATCAAGTTTGTTGTTGCTCCATTTTTATTTCAAAGAGAGAGTAAAATAATATAAGTAATTCGTCAGTAATTAATGATTCTAGTTTATCGGGTTCTTTTTTTAACTGAAAATAAGCCGATAACGGTATTCAGCGCCCACAAATAATGTACCTTTCGCCTCGAATTCTCATCCCGAGCTAGTAGCCTAGGGTACGTTCAGTAACCCTCTTTGATGACAGAGCTTACTAAGCGATGCCAGATTTTCACTACTGTACGCTTTTTCGCTTTTCCGGTTTTGACGTCATGATGCTCAGCGCTTGCTCATCAGAAAAACCATCTAATCGATATGGTTTTTTGATGGCGTGACGTAGCGCTTGACTGTTGTTGGCGCGGGATTTAAAAATTAAATTCCAATAATGCTATTCCAACAGTAATTGTATTAGTTTTCTTTACAAAACTACTTCTACCATTCAAATGGATATAATTTTCTTAAACAATTTCATTATTTGCGAGCTCGTTAATAGTGGACAAGAACCACTTCGTAACGTTTTGAGGGCCAGTAAGACGTTTCCCCAACCCCATTTTCGAAAACAGCGCTAACTTCAAAATGCCAGTTTTCCGTACAAAAACCGTTTACGTCACTGTGACGTCTCGAGCCCATCAACCAAACATCAAGAAAACAGCGATTTCTTTGAGATTTTCGTTACTGAACGTACCCCTAGTGATGACAGAGAGAGAGAGAGAGAGAGAGAGAGAGAGAGAGAGAGAGAGAGAGAGAGAGAGAGAGAGAGAGAGAGAGAGAGAGAGAGAGAGAGAGAGAGAGAGAGAGAGAGAGAGAGAGAGAGAGATGAGCAACACAGACACACGTGACAAGCGCCGCTCCACGCGTTGCCTACGAGAAAATTGAGAAATTCCCGCCGAAATGCCGATGCACTCCCATTGGCTAGATTCAAAATGGAAGAACCTTGCACTCGGTCTCGATCACTATGCCCGTCACGTCCGACTCACGTGGCGACGTCATTTTTGCAGGCGCGTTGCTCGGAGTCGGAAAGCCTTGGACCCTTGGCGTTGCAGTTTCTATAACATTAAACAAAGTTACGAGAGAACTAACGTTAAATAATTTAATTATTATTTTAGTCGATTATGACTTGACACCCTTCCGTAATGTTAAAGGAAATTCACAGTTTTTAGGGTTAGCGTCCCATAGAAAAAGAATTAAAAAATTTTCGGTTTTTTAAGGCAATTGAGACAGGCCATACGGAAAAACTATAGCGAAGTTAGTTTTCGGAATACTTCTAAATTAACAAGCATTTCTTAAATGAGAAACATACTTGTTTCGATTTTTATTTGTCTAAGTATTGTACTTTAACTAATTAACAAAGTACATCAAAAAAGTACTTTTGGGTCAGAAGTCAGCCTAACCTTATAGCGCGCTTAAACCTATTTCTTCATTTCGTTCTCTTTGACAACTAGAAGGGCCTAGGTTTGTGGGTGCTAACATGTTACGTTCATAAATTGCAAATGTTGGCTTTCTTGCTGATTGTCTTAATTTCTTAGCAGTAGACGCTAACAAATTACTTTGGTATTTCATCCTAGCTTGAGCACCTTAATATGTATTTTCTAATTAAATGTAGCACCCTTAATAAGAAATACGTCGTTATCAGGTCGAATTTTCGTCTAGAAAAGTAATTCAGGTAAATAATTACAGTTAATAGAGGTTTTTATATCATTTAAAGTAAGCTTTTCGACGTTCTTTACGGCCAAGGCTTAAATTGTATTTTAGTTTGTCTATGTAATATAGTGACTGTTTATAGTGTCTTTCCTTTTAAAGATTATAAGAAAGCTAATTTCTAGCACTGTTTTTGATTGGAATTACAAAAATTCGCAGTCTGCTTTGATTCATGCTACAAATCCTAACCCTGGGGCCTAGGTTTTACGCTACTTGTAACTTAATACTGTATCTATGACAGTTTGTTGGCGCTTCTAGTTTTAAGTAAAAAATGGCATATATATCCAAATTATTATGGTTTAGAAATCAACGGTATGGTTTTCACCCTGTGAAGAATTCGACTTCAAAATATTACTGGAAACTTCAAAATATTACTGGAAAGATGACAAAATTTTCAATTTGTTTCCCCAAGGGCAGTTAAAAGAGTGGTGTTAATGTTAGCGCAGTTAAGTCAACATTCTCATTTGAGGACAGGTATAAACGGTTTCATTATTTGTTAATCTCACTAAAATGCTACTAATTGTGAAGGTGTGTGGTATAATTCCTGAAACTAAACCAATGTAGAGGACCAGATTATTCGTTAAAACAATTTTGATCCTAGTGAATCAGTCTTACTGTGATGTTACGTTATCATTTTATAAACTATTTGTTACCAGCAGTTTAATTCATAAGTAACAGTTGTGCTGGTTAATCCAGGAGGACAGTGTCGTTATATAATTTATTTTGGCAAATAATTTTCATGTTTACATCACAGATTCTCTCAATGTAACCACGTTGGAAACGGAGGGTTACGTTGTTTGCTATTTCCACAGTCCACATTGCCGTTTGTTTATTGGTTTAAATTGCTATGAATTGTATAGGTATTTGATTTAATTACTGGTATTCAAGCTAAACTATAGAATAGCATCATTCATTAACATATTGTATAGATAATCTTTATGTTACCACAAACCTAGCACAGGATATGATAAAAATTGAACGCAATTTGTTGGAAATAATCAAAAACTCCTCTAAACATTAGAGTTAAGGTGAATTATTTATTAAAAGTCATTTTATAAGCTTAATGAGCACTGACAACAAGTTAATTTCAACGTAATTAACTGTAATTAAGGTCAAATTAAACCAAAATATACATTTTTTTGGATGAAAACTCAGATAACTCTTAAATGATGTTCTTGATTAAGATTGTATCTACCCAAGCCGTTGGTAAAGCCCCATGTTTTCTCTTTCACACTTAAGCTAATTTAAATTATCTCCAAAGTACCTTAATAGGCGCGAAATTCTAAACTTTAGCGTAAAAGGAGAATCGAAAACTCCACTAAAAATTGCTATTAAGGTGAAGTGTACATTTAAACTCATTTTATAACCTATATGTATAGTGCCAAAACACAGTCCTACGTTAATTTTAACTCAATTAAATATAATTAACGTGAAATTAAACCAAAATATACATTTTTTGGATAAAGGCTCAAATAACTTTTAGATAAACTCTTTGATTTTGATTAAAACTACCCAAGCCTATGGTAAAGTCAAATATTTTCTATTTGACACTTAAGTTAATTTAAACTATTTTAAAGTACAATAATTGCCGCGAAATTCAAAAGTTTTGGGTTAAAAAATGAATTTGCGGAAAAAATATTAAACTGCACTAAACATTGCAAAAAAATTCAAATAAATTTTAAGATTAATCCACTCTCACGAACCACGCTCAAATTAAGATTAAAACATCACAAGTTTTTCGTACAGCCACAGTAGTTTCCTATTTCACTTTCAAATTAATTTAAATGTTCGTTAAAATACATCAAAAGCGCATACATTAAAATTTTAGGGTGATTGCAATTAAAGTTAATATTTTATTGAAACTTGTATTATAAACTAAATCCACGCTAGATAAACAAGATAAGCCGTTAAATTAAACTTTAGTATAATAAATGTGAAATTAACCCAAAACACGAATGTTTTGGGTAAATTCATGGATACCTTATAATTAAACTAACAAATTAAAATTAAAACTACACTTATCTTTCACCCAGCCTCCATTTTCCTGTTTAATTCTTACGATTAATTAAATTGTCATTTAAAAGCCGTTAAATTAAACCCAAATCAAGAATGTTTTGGGTAAATTCATGGATACCTTATAATTAAACTAACAAATTAAAATTAAAACTACACGTATCTTTCACCCAGCCCCCATTTTCCTGTTCAATTCTTACGATTAATTAAATTTTCATTTAAAAGCCGTTAAATTATACGATTAATTAAATTGTCATTTAAAAGCATTTTTCCCATTTTTAAAAGAGAGCCATTGAAAAGGCGCGATATTTAAAAGTTTTGGGGCAAAATAGTCGTTGTTCCGCAAGAGTCAAACAGTCACTCCTCTAAAGTTTGCAATTTAGGAGAAGTTCTTATTCAAACTCGTATAATAAACTGCAATAACACTAATAAAAGAAGATAAGCCGTTAAATTCAACTTAATAACCATATTTAACGTGAAATTAATCGAAAACAATAGGTTTTTTAGGTAAATTTAGATAACCTTTAACTGAAATAAGAAAATAAGATTAAACTTCGCGAGTTGTTCTTTCAGCCTAAACGTTTTTCCTATTTAACACTGAAATTAATTACATTATCACTATAATGCATTTAATAGTCTCCAAATACAAAATTTTAGGGTTAGGAATGTGTCAAAATGTAACTTTTCCATTTAAATTTTAATATATCATTAACATAGTTCGCAAAATCACCAGCAACTATTTAATCTGGCAACATTCAATGCTGTTGGTCTGATCTCGACAATACTGTATGTGTATACAGTGTTACGAAACAAATATTTTTCTTCCATATTTCAAATACCGTAGTTTTTAAACTTCTTTCATAAATAAAGTACAACCATAAATCTATTATGTAAGGTCCCCATAATAGACTTATGGTACAACATTATATGCTTATCGAAATCAATGTTTTTGAATATAAGTTAAATGTAATTAACGATACTTAAGTACTTCTTTGAGCAATTAGAAATAGATCAACCCCAAATGTATTACGGTAAAGCAAAAATAAAATTATTAAAATTTTAATTACAATAAGACTGAAGTGACAGATATTATAAAAAAACGTCTTGGTTTGGACCAAGGCCGAAAAAACAAACGATATGTGTGAGTTTTATCATTTGACTGAAGTTTCAGATATTGCAATTGTTTTAGTTATTTTTATCCATTTAATCCTTAATCAATATTAAATTCAATCAACTGATTTTACTGTTAATCGATCCATTCCCTCTAAATTAATTGAAAAAATTACATATCTACGCTTTTTCAAGAACAATTACATTTTCCGAAAACATTTTATCATGAAATTAATTATTTCGAAGGGATTTCGTGTCGATGAATACTAACTTTAAAGCACATTGACGGTCATAGTTTTAATTAAGGCTGGCTTGACAAATTTTGAAGTTTGCAGCAAAAACGTTTAAATCTGTAGCTAGTTTCTGAGAAGACTGATGTTCAAGAAATTGATGATAAATAACTTATTTTGCTCAAACTAATTCATAAACTAATGTCGTCTTCTTAAGAAAAAGCAACAACGTTTATCCCGTGTGGTTTCTTTTAGTAGGTGGCACTCTGTAGCACACGAAAAATATATTATTTTATTTTAATGTATGCGCTTTTGATGTAACTCCCCCCCTTCCTCTATAATTTCAATATATACAGTTTTACAATCACCAGTGGTTCCAGTGTATGGGTCATCTGAGCCGTCGCAACACACTCAGCCAATATTATCATATAGTTCGAGACCTTTTCACATTAGTGAACGGTACATGACTCTCCGGACTTGCCCGCCAACCTTAATAACCTAAAACTATAAAACATTCGTGTACATGAATGATTACGGTTCTGGCGCCTGACGGACCGATCACTCAGTGTAATCGGTGTACATTTGTACGTGAGTGCTCAGACCACTGAGGTGGTCTGAGGTGAGTGGACCATTTTGGAAATTACATACACATAACTAAAACACAGCGGTGATGCCACCATTGAGGTCTTCTCTCTCTTGCCTAGAAGCACCGCTATAGGCAGTGAGATTTGACTAGCCTCTTGCCTGTAGTGAACTTTGGCACAGTCTGGCGGTGACCCTTGGTGTGAGGGAGAATACCCCAATGCTGGCCTCGCCCCTGTGTGTTTTTCGAAATGGTCTTTATGCGTACTAAAATGATTACACGTAA
This sequence comes from Phalangium opilio, assembly GCF_054372755.1. Lineage (NCBI taxonomy): Eukaryota > Metazoa > Arthropoda > Arachnida > Opiliones > Phalangiidae > Phalangium > Phalangium opilio. The sequence goes on from NW_028324198.1 coordinate 3,466,365, forward strand.
TACGTAACCGGTGTACAAGTAGCGCCAACAATGTAGAAAGGGGTGGTGACGTTTCAAATGAAGACTGAATTATGACCAAGAAATTCTAAAGCACGGAGAGGGAATTTACAGTGCAATCTTTTCAAAATAGAGGCGACAATAGAAATGTAGCGTTTCGTTATACGAAATTAAATGTATAAATTCGTGCAACACCCTTGTTTGGCATCCACTATTAAATATTTACATTTTCCTTTCGAATTATGTCAAAGTTCACCTGCTCTTTTAAGAAAGTCAGTAGAATATTTCAAATATTCAATATTGACGCCTCAACACGTACTCCCTTCAAAATAATTAATTTCATGATAAAATGTTTTCGGAAAATGTAATTGTTCTTGAAAAAGCGTAGATATGTAATTTTTTCAATTAATTTAGAGGGAATGGATCGATTAACAGTAAAATCAGTTGATTGAATTTAATATTGATTAAGGATTAAATGGATAAAAATAACTAAAACAATTGCAATATCTGAAACTTCAGTCAAATGATAAAACTCACACATATCGTTTGTTTTTTCGGCCTTGGTCCAAACCAAGACGTTTTTTTATATTTGGTAATGGTCCGACTAAGTCTATGCTGTAGACTTCTCCAGGACCGGTTGGCTCGACAGGCTGTAAAAATCCGGCGGGGTTCTCGTGTCGTGGTTTACTTTTTTGACAAATATCGCAAGATAAAACGAACGTTTTCACGTCGCGAACCATTCCATCCCAATAACAACGCTGTCGCGCACGATAAATGGTTTTCGCGACACCGAGATGACCCACGGACGGATCGTCATGAAGCAATCCAAGAACAGTTTCGCGTAAAAAGAGAGGGATACACGGTACCCATGTTGGTTCCGTGCTAATTGTATTCTCAGCGTGATAGAGGATTGAATCAGATAGAAGATAAAATGCGGCTTTTTTACGAATCGAGCGGGCTAACGGTACGGCGTCTGGCAGTGTACCGTGATTCAAGAAGTCTGTAATTCGACGTATACGATCGTCGTCTTTTTGATGTTCACGTAAAATTTCCGGTGTCAAGGCTGGTAAGGTGTCGAATTCTTTCTTTTCTTCTTCTTGAACCGTAAGAAGTGTCAAACGAGTTACTGCATGTGCTGTTTCTGGGACGAATATCTTCTCATCGTCTACAACAAAGGGGGCGGCACCCTTTCCCGCATCACTATATTCCGCTATGGAAATAGCGTCAGGGACGATGTTGTTTTTCCCAGCGACATGCTCAACAACAAAACTGAATTCTTGAAGAAGTAAAGCCCACCTTACGAGTCGGCTATTTACGTCTCTCATCCTATGCATCCACATTAAGGCTTTATTATCGGTTCGGAGAGTGAACGTTTTTCCATCCAAATAATTCCGAAACTTCGTTACTGCTATGACTACAGCTAATAGCTCTCTCTCTCTGTCGCGTGATATCGTTGTTCGACGGGTTTCAGAGTATAACTTGTGAACGCGACGACTCGTTCTTTTCCGTTCTCGTTTTTTTGCAATAAAACAGCCCCGATCCCTGTTTGCGAGGCATCGGTTTGTAAAATGTATGGCTTTGTTACGTCCAGGAAAGCTAATACGACGCTCTTAATGAGTTCTTGTTTAAGGCGCTCAAAAGCATCCGCTTCGCTTTTTTCCCATCTCCACGGAACGTTTTTCTTTAAAAGCCGAAAGAGGGGTCTTGCTATATCCGACATGTTGGCTATATACGAGCGATAAAAGTTAACCAACCCCAAAAATGATCTTATGGCGGTTTGAGTCAAGGGCGCAGGAAAGTTTGTAATGGCATTGACCTTTTCAGGATCAGTTTGAATTCCTTCTGCCGATACTACAAATCCCAAAAAGTAGATCTGCTCTTGAAAGAAACTGCATTTTTCTAAATTGCAGGTTAAGTTTGCTTTTCGTAGTGTTCCGAGGATTGTTTCTAGGTGTTCTAAATGTTCCTCGACCGTGGAGCTAAAAACGAGAATATCATCTAAATAGCCGCACGCGAAGTCGCGGCAATTTGCCAACACTTTATTCATTAGTCGCTGAAAAGTCATGCGAGCTGTTTTTAACCCGAATGGCATCCTTTTGAAACGAAATTGCCCTTCTGCAGTAACAAAGGCGCACTTGTCTCGAGAGTTTTCATCAAGGTCTACCTGCCAATAGCCTGACCTTCAGTCAATCCGACTAAAGTACTTTGCACCTTTCAGGCAGTCAAATATATCTGGGATGGATGGCATGGGGTAGGAGTCGTCAGATGAAATGGCGTTTAGCTGCCGATAACCGACGCAAAGTCGAAACGTTCCTTCCTTTTTCGTCGCAAGGACGACCGGTGAGGCCCAAGGCGAATATTATATAAAAAAGGACTTGGTTAGCCCAAGCCTAAAAAACAAAACGATAAGAGTTTTTTCCAGTTGACTGAAGCGCGGATATTTTATTTTTCTATATAATTTTAAGGACAATCCGTATTTTACTACTCTTTAGAATTTAATTCAATCTCCTGATTTTACTGGTAATGGATTTATTTCCTATAAATTAATTGAAATAAAAAATTACTTATCTCAGATTTTTCATGATGAAATTTTACGAAAATTTTACCGACCTTCATACACGCAAATACAACCGAGGGGCGGAGTTAGCCGGGGAAACCATTTGTATCTTTGGAATTTATTGCCGGGATACAAAAGATGGTCTATTTTTGAAAGTGAAAAATAAGTCCCGTGCTGTTCTGTGGACGCAAATGGCAAAATATATAGCCTCTGGGTCCATCATCGTGTAGGTACATGAATTGTACGTTAATGGGCTTTCGGGAGCACCTTACCGTGCTTCATAAGTACGAGTTTGTCAACTCGGAAGATTCTCGCGCCCATACGAACAACATCGAGAACCGAAATAGACACGTGAAGGATGCCATTAAGTCCTACAGATCAGACAGATCATTAAGTAGCTATTTGGCCTCTTATTGGTACCGATGCCTATTTTTCAAGGACCAGGATGGAAACTGGCTTCCTCCTGGAATAAATTTTGCTCGGTTCTTGGAAGACGAAAAGTCTTGCTACCCTGGACCGGGCAAAAAATGCCTTGAATTAATTGAAATCGGGGTCTCGGAGGAAGAGCTGGCTACTCTCGATCCCGAGACAGACCCAGCATTTTCAATTGCTGGCCAAAACGAAGAAAACACTGCCGAATTCACTGACGAATAAGGCAACGTTTTCTGAGTTTTTGGCAGTAGGCAAGGGGGCCTGCCTTATCAAAACTCCCCGGTTGGATTATAGCGACAGTAGGCAAGAGAGTCTGCCTTATAGAAACTCCCCGGTTGGATTATAGCGACAGTAGGCAAGGGGACCTGCCGTATCAAAACTCCCCGGTTGGATTATAGCGGCAGTAGGCAAGGGACCTGCCCTATCAAAATTCCTCGGTTGGGTTATAGCGGCAGTAGGCAAGGGGACCTGCCTTATCAAAACTCCCCGGTTGGTTTATAGCGGCAGTAGGCAAGGAGACCTGCCTTATCAAAACTCTCCGGTTGGATTATAGCGGCAGTAGGCAAGGGACCTGCCTTATTAAAACTCCCGGTTGGATTATATCGGCAGTAGGCAAGGGGGCCTGCCTTATCAAAACTACTCATGAGAAACGACGTGTGGCCACCTCCAAGTGGTGTTTCTCGGGTAACGCTAAGTGCCACACTTTACTGCATAGCCATCGGTATAAACAGTTTTACAGTTAATAGTGTATACTTCTTAATGTACACTTCCTTCCAACATATTGAAGCCTTTTTAAAATATTGTTGTTCACCATCATTTGCTTCCCAATAATTGGCCGCCTTTTCAAAAATATTGCTAATTATCTTCACTTACTTAACAAACAATATTATGCCTTTTCCAAAATATTTTGGTTTATCTTCATTTACTTCCCAAATAATGTTACGCCTTTTCCAAAATATTATTGCTTATCTTCATTTACTTCCCAAATAATATTACGCCTTTTCCAAAATATTATTGCTTACCTTCATTTACTTCCGAAATAATCTACGCAATTTAGCAAAATGTCGTTGTTTATTTTTAAAATTGGAGCTTGCATGTACATGTTTCAGCAGGTGTTTAAAATTTCATAGCCATATTTCCGTCGCGAGTCCTTGTTATTATATTTACCCCCCCCCCCTCGAGTAGTTTTTCAAGATCGAGGGCAGTCTGCAGAATGCGTTTAGTCGCGTAGTGGTCTTAATGGCGGTAAGTACATGCAACTTTCAAATTTAAAAAAAAAATTTTGACCAACTTGCTGCGGGTTTAGAATTTTTTCATTATTTTTTTCGAACTTTCGTGGCCTAATTAATCAGAATCAAGTGTTGGTTAGGTTAGGTAGGTAAAGTAAATTCCTACCAAAATGTCTTTGTAATTTTGGAATCTTGAAATAACGAAGGGTCGTTTAATATTAGATAAATATTCAGTTTCTCCTTTAAGTTTTTGGCCATAATTGAAGTTGCTTTTAATTCGGGATCGATTTGAATCAGAAACCATCGGTATACAGTTCCGAAACGGCAAGTTGAAGTAAACAACAGGTACTAAGCCTAAGCCTTGGACGTCAAGCTCAATTTGATCAAGCAGACGACTTTTTCAAAACAACTGAAATACCGGAACAAAGACTATATAGTCGGGCTTAAATGGCACAGTCACTTAGAGTCTTTGGTCCCAGAATCCTCTGCAATAATTCTGCCAAGGACGAGGGGGGGATGAAAGGTTCTGCTTTTCTAAAGCCCAGCGTTATGTCAAATGTGTTGGACAGTTTTTAGAGTCTTAACGTTCTTAAGTAACTTCGGTTCATTTACTTCTGCTAGTAGAGAGTTCGTACGATATTTTTACATTGAAAATCCCCGACTTTTGCAGGTTATCCCTGACCATATTTTCACAATATCCCTGACCATTTTAAGGTATTTACCAAAGCCCACTTTCCACACCTGGCTCATATTTAGCATTGCTCGAAGCATGGTTTGATATACCAAACGAAATCCCTGACATATCCCTGACTTTTGAGGAAAATATTTTAAATCCCTGATTTATTCCCTTATTTTCCATATCGCCGACTTATCCAGATTTTCCAGGTTCAGTACGAACCCTGTTGTTTATTAAATAAAAACAGATTACTTCGCAATGCAGAAAAAATTCTTCAAAAACGGTGAAATGATAAGCGTAACATTAAACCTTTTTCACTGAAAACATTTCTACTTTCGACATAAACCTGCCTCAAAACTTGTAGGCCTACAACCTGACGCGGACGTCAATTTTCCACTGTTCGAAAGTTCAACAGCGCGAAATGTGTGCGCTAGTAAGGGATACATCAATTTTTTTAAATATTCATTGAAAATACTGAGAGGGGGATATGGACATCTGATTGTAATCACGTACTACCAGAAGTTTATAATTATATCAAGAAGTACGTAAATTGGACTAATTGGAGGCTTTTTTCCTGCATTCCTTGAAAGTTCTTAAGCAGACGAATGACTGTTTAGTAGCAACCAATAAAAAGGCAGGAAAATTACGTAGTTGAAAAGTAGTTTCTTTTAATCTTTGACCTCAAATGAAAAAGTAAAATGGCGCCGTTGATTTTGCGGGAATAATAGGTACGGAGCCGCGTTTTAAATAAAAAAAATTTAATTAATGAACTAATGTTAAAACTTTAGTGCGAAAAATGTTTCGTCTCTAACCGCGAGTTGTGAATTGATTTAGGTAACATAAATTGTTTATAAACGTTCATAGTATTTCACGTAAATGCTGCTGCTAACGGGCTAAGCCTTGGCTGTATTTTTGGTCAAACAGTAACTTAACTTACTTAAGGAAGTTCATGTTAAATTTAGCTGCCTTATAAAGGGTAAAATATTTGAAATGCCTCGTAAGAAAACTCCTACGCAGCTACGGTTGTTACCGAAAAATGAATCAACGCAGTGTAATTTTTTTCTAAAATCTACGTCAACAAAACAAATTCAGTATGATAACTCTGATTTCGTGTCAAACGTGTCAACTGAAACTGACAGAGTAGTTATTAAAACCAAAAATTCGTCAACACAAACAATACCAACTGAAAGAACGTTGCTAGGAAATGCAACTGTGAAACACCCACAACAAATATTAGCTGAAAGGCTACCACAAATCTACGTTAATCATAGATCCACGCAATGTGATTTTTTTATAAAACCTCATTGTTCAAGACAATCTCAGACTGATTTTATTGAAGAAACCCCTTCAATTGGAAGCGTAGTTAATGTAGTTTCCAAAAGAAAACCTGAATTTATTTTAGAGTCCCAAAAAATCAAAAAATTAAAAATCAACGAGACCATCTGTGAGAAAGATACGGAAACTTCTACAAATGATCAGTCCTTGTGTAAGTTTTGACAGCTGTTTTTGTTTAAAATTTTGTTTATTGTGTTTTACATCTCTGGATGGCGTTCATGAAGAAAACTGTCATGTTTTGGAAGAAAATATTCCGATTAGCAGTAGTTCTTTGTGTGAAAAGGCTCTAATATCCATAGAAGACCAAATAAAATATTTAAAACCAGGTACTATATTCTTATAATTTTATAGTGGACTTAGTGCCTGGAGTAGAGTTTTCCATAATGACGAAACTTTTCACAGATGGTTTAAATATTGTTAAAAAAAGAAACCGTGATCAAACTCTATTTCAAATCGAAGTCACTAGAAATGATACACTCAGGCTCAGTTCAACATATTTTGACACGCCTGTAAAGCTCGTATTTTCCATAACTGGAACCGTAACGGTTTACACGATGTTTAAAACTCCAACAACAAAAAACGTTTTTGATCCTGATTCTGAAGTTAAAGACATCAACTTAGAGATTATTCAAGAATCTCTGGCAATACTGAGAGATGATTTTGTGTTTTGTACTGGTATTTCACTGGTAATTTTTGTTACTTTGCTAACCCTTTCCATGAAAATGTTTATTAACTTGAAGCGCTAGCTGGCTAAGCATCATTGGTGGGTTGCTAGATTGGATTGAAGCAAAGCTGAGAAATTATTTTGGATGCAAGCACAATCGCGCTGAAAGCTATTAAAAATTCTCAATGAATTGCGTCTTAAGATAAGCTAAAAATAGATATAAACTCATATTTTAAAATATTTTAAGCATGATTCACACAAACTCGAGGATTTAAGAACAAAAAAACTGGAGACTATTAAATACCCTTTTGATAGGCACCAAGCAAATGATTGCCTAGTTTGGCATATTCCCCCAAAGAATATAAATAAGAGTTTATATAGCAGTGGATTGTACCAATGTGGGAAATGTCGTTACCTGAATAGGTAATTTAGTCAATATATTTATAAGAATTTAGGATCATTAGTATGAGTATGATCATGTGAAGTGCTGTCTGACATTAAATTGTTGATTTTTAAGATACATCTTGAATCTGGCTAAGAAGAAAGAAAATGTCACGCCTAGAACCAAACTAAAAAGAGTATCCGTAACCTCACGGTGCAGAATTAGTGTCTTAACTCCTAAATCAAGAAGAAAAAGATTACAAGAAATTAAGCAAAATCGAGCTAGCCTAACCCGCAAGATTAAGAAATTGCAACAAAGGTTAACAGAAGCTAGCGTAACTCTTAGTGATATTCAGCACAAAAATATGCAGAATGTTGTTTTTGAAATAAACAAGAGTGGTCAAAATGAATTAAATAAAATCTTCAAAAGTGCAACCAAGAAAAATAAAACATTGGGTGAAGCCCTTCGAACCTCTTGGAACTTGGACTCAGCAAGAAATGGTTTCGAAAGAGATCAAATGAAGTGTGTCAAGGGGAAAACAGGCAATCGTTGGTGCCCGTTGACTTATCGAATAGCTTTGAGCGTATTTGCAAGATCCCCTGCTGCTTATGAAGCATTGGCTTCCTTTGATGTCCTAAAATTGCCAAGCGTTCACACCATAAAAAAAAGTTGGGCGAAATTCCAAGCAAGCAAGGCATCAATTTAGCGCATCTGAAATGCGAAGCTAATAATTTTAAAAGATACGTTGAAAATTATCGTGGAAATCATAAGCCGCCTGCTGATGGGATTCTAATTTTTGATGAGGTGAAGATTATTGGCAAGCTTATATGGAACTCAAGAAGCAACGAATTCATCGGTTGCACTTTAAGTCCCGAGGATATTCCTTCTATGGAGGATTTATTCAAAGAAAAAACCATGTCAGAGACTCTAGAAGCCGAATATGTTTTGCAGTTCTTGTGGAGGTGCATAGGTGGAAAATTTGACATTTTAGGACCTTACTTTATGCTCCCTAAACCAGCTTCTCAGTCATTTATATCAGACTTGGTGTATAAATTCATTTGGGCATTTCAATCTGTAGGCTTGGAGACTTCGGCATTGGTTTGTGATGGTGGAACCTCCAATATTGGAGCGTTACGTCACACTTTAGGGATGGACGCTTCTTTCAGTTATACAGAAAAGAATGATGGCTCTTTTGATTTTAGTTTCAAACCCCAATTTCAACACCCTTTCCTGAAAAACAGGTGGATATACTGGATTGTTTGCCCAACGCACCAGTTGAAAAACATGATAAATGGGTTACATCACTCCCAGCAAGATGGATCGAGAAACTTTACAGTTATGGGTGATGTGCAATTTGGCTGGAATCAAATCATCGATTTGTATGCTCGGGAAGTTGATCGGGCTGAGAAAAACGAGTTGGCTCAAGTTAAAGGGTTGTCTTTGGCTCACATTGAGAGAGATTCTTGGACCAAACTCAACGTTTTCCCTGCTAAAATCATGCAAGACCTTAAAACGATTGGGGAATTATACAACTATGCAAATCCGAAATACGGGAGTCCCTCTCATGATCATGAGTCAGTTATGGCTTGCCACGATTACCTTTATGCCTGCAACCAAATATTTGAAAATGGGTTGTTATCTCATGAGAGAGTTGACTCTATGAATTCTTCCCCGATTGTCTCTATGAGAAAAGGTTTGGAATATTTCGAACTGTGGGCGACGGAAAGAAATTTGTGTGGTGATTCTCTTAAAAGCCGTAATGAAAACAAATTTTTGGCATGGCAGACTTGGGAACTTTTAAGGATCAGTGTATATGGATTTTCGAACTTAGCCGAGGATTTTCTCTCTCGCCATCCCAATAACTGGATCGCGCCTGTCAGAATAAATGGTTCGGCTATCGAAACCGTATTTAGTCAGCTGAAATATATTTCTGGTGGGAAGTTAACGAGCTTGAACTATTCACCTGGTGTAAGAGCGTTGCTGCTAAAAAATTGTACCAAAACGGTACAAAACGCAGAACAATCTTACCGCAAAGTGAATTTGGATATATTTCAAGATCCATAAATTGTTATTAAATTCATTTAAATATCGTGATCACATTTAATGAATATATTACTGCGAAATGGATGTAAATTGTAAAACCAGAAATTAAAAAATTCAATTAAAACAGGAACTTTTTTTAATTAACACAGGAACTTTTCATGTTTAACAAATCTGAATAGTAATTATCACTCAAATATCACAAGAAATACATTTCGAAATAGTTAAATATCACAATTATTAACCTCAGCTTCACCAACCTAGTCTAAGCATAATTTTTTTCTAGTGATTAAACGTTTAGGTCTAACAGGACTAGCACTTTGTACTTTTTGTTTACGGTTACAAGGCTTAGTTTTAATAGGACTAGTTTTTTTGGTCTGTTCAACAGTGGGCTTTTTGGGTTTTGATGTGGGACTTTGTACTTTTAGTTTGCGACTATAAGACTTAGTTTTAATAGGGCTACCTTTTTTCGTCTGTTTATTAGTAGGCTTGTTTGGTTTTGATGAGGTTTTCAAAGCTTTCTTCTTTATTGTGTTTCTGTAGAGGTAGCACCTTAAATTTTGTCCTCCAATTCCTCTTTTGCCTTTTTTGTCATTTCGCATCCGAATTTTTTGACGAAACAAATCCCCTAACTTGGCGTGACCCAACTTCCTTTGCCAGACTTGTCTGAAATCTTCTAAATCTTCTTTTTCGAAACCTCTTTCAACCACTTCCTCTATTTTTGTTAATGCTTCATGATACATAATCTCCAATTGCTCATTTCTCTTTAATGACGCCATTGTTTCCTCTGAAGTTTAGTAAATTTTTATTTAGGTTATTTAGACTTTAAATAGACTTCCTCGATTCTATTATCTTAAAAAAAAGGACTTACTGAGCACATTTTTTGACAGATCCGTGATGGCATTCCATTTTAACCATTCAGCAATAACAATGTTATTGACTTCTTTTATGTACTCCATAAGTAGTACATGTGGTATGAGTAATCCACCTCGGTTTATGTGAATGAGCGCAGGAGGAATGTCTTCTGGAAACTGGTCTTTATTTCTCAAAGATAGGCTTATTTTATAAAATATGTGAGCTTTATCACGTTGTCGTTGCGTTAGCGGTTTCATGCCTCGTATAAGTTTCTGTGAAACTTGCATGTTTTGTTTGTTTACCTTCCACATCTCCCCTAGACAACCTCCTCCTAGCCTGCACAACGAGTACAGTTCATCAGTTTTAAGATTGCGTAAAGGTTTTTTCAGAAAAGTTGTCTTAATTTGTTAGTTTGCTGATTCGTTCGCTATTAATTGTGCTAGAGTCCTAGCCCGCTCAAAGTTTTCAATTTCTTTGACGACCTTGCTTGCTAACCAATAGACAGTGAGGGCAACTTCAGTTTCATTAAAATCAAGTTTTTCGCCTAAGTCAATTTCAAACTGTCCAAACGAGTACTGCGTTAACCAGCTATTCCAAACACAGGGAAAGTTTGCGGTACTCCTCTTTTCAGCCTTGCAGTTTTCTTTTAATGAAATATATTTTTCACTTAGCGTATTTATTAAATGTTCTAGCTTTTTATCCGGTTTTAAATGTTCAATTATGCTGCAGCGAACTCCAGTCTCATCAATTTTAAAAAAATCATCTTCGTAATTTATTAACGAAACTGTGAATAAAGGACGTACCATTTGTTTACCTTCCATGTTTAATAGAGAAAAGCTATTTAATAAACGAAGTGGAAAACATTAGAATAATTAAGAATAATAATAATAATAATAATAATAATAATAATAATAATAATAATAATAATAATAATGAAACTTTTACCTTTTTGACGGTGGAAACAACCGCACGCGAACCGCCTAGGGCTACCTATCGAGGGCCCTCTAACAACATATTAAAGCAGACGATAGCTTATAACCAATCGTCTGGCACAAAAGCTCAAAACCTGCTTTACGGGGACCTTCTTTTCTTGGCACCATGATACTCTTTCCCTATATAACAAGTAAAGTGTCTGGCGATGACGCGTGCCTCTAAGGGCCATTTTACCGTGATATTTAACTGCGCGGGAAAGGGGGATGGAGAGGGAATAGCAGAGAAACTTACATGGCGCGCGAAAATACGAATTTACGTACTTCTTGATATAATTATAAACTTCTGGTACTACTAAGAACTTAAGGTATATCCTACCCAAAATCCAGTCTGCATGGCTCCCACAAAAATCTCAAAAATAAATAGGGGAAAAAGGGACTTTTCACGATAAAAATAGGGTAAAATAGGGACCTAAATTTTAAAAGTAGGAACCAAAAAGGGACCACTGGTAAAACAAAATGATATCTATTCTGTGAAAATATCACAAACAGTTAGGAACCTATTACCATAAGGACATCATCTCGAGAGAGATGCTATTACTCTTCTATTTTTTCGATAAAATAGGATATTATTTCTGACTTTTTTGTTTATATTCTTATTCTGAGGGAGCGGTAGGTAAGACTTGAAACTGGCTCTAATGTATAAGGAAGGTTTTCTGATTAAAAGTAACTATTTTCGTATCATGTTTATTGTTTTTTAAAAAATCCACTGAACTAGAATATGGGCCTTTACAGGGTTCGTACAAAATGTTTGGAATGAAATTCCCTGACTAACTTGAACAAATTTCTCTGACCATTTGCAATAACGCACATGACGAACATATATGAAAACCAGTCTAAATTCAGTCGAATAATTTTCACGAGTTGTTATTGTTATAAAAATTAGCCAATTAATTCGTTTAAATTTAACATTAAGTAAATTATCAATAACCGGAGCGAGCTCTGCAAATTTGGGGCTCTGCTAAAATCTCAGACAAGACATTTTCAGGTCACCCTTATACTTTTTCTGAGGTTTATAAAAATATTGTGATTTAGGGACCGAATACCAATTTTAGGGTAGATTAATGACCTTGTAGGAAAATAGGGACTTTTAGGGACCTGGTGGGAGCCCTGAGTCTGCCCTTTAACAGTATTATTAATTTATTATGTTCGTAAATAAACGTTTTGCATTAATTAAATAACCAATTGTTTTATTAGGTCCAACAGAACTTCATTTTTACAAGGTACTGAATATTTATTTGCGCCACATCATAGACAATGAACTCGTTGTGGAGTAAGCTGGAGTTAATTTTACCTTGAACTGGGGGTCCTAATGGGATCTCCACACCATTTATGAAAATGCTTTTCTTAGGATCTGGAAAGGTTTGTCCAATTCCCTTCGTACTATGCATATTTCTAGGTAATTTTTCAATAAATTACTTGTCAGATAGCTCAAGCATATTTCCTAAAGCTACTTCGCAGAGGAGCAACAACTCGGTGTTGTTCTCTCAACTGGCGTAACAGTATTTGGCACTTTCAGAGACCTAAAAGAATCACATATTTGAAGTTAGCAACCTATAATTTTATTAAAAGGCTATGTGTAGTACCATATCTGCAAAGTACACTCCTTTTCCAAAGTTGTAACCAGTAGATGGAGCTTCTTTTGGAGCAATACGAAGGCCTTGAGACAAAATGCCCATCATGTTTGGGGTTCTGGAACCATGCCATAGTAGCTTTCTATTAGGGAATTTTTGGAATTCTCGGTAGCGTTCGCGTTATCCCTGACGTGCAATTTTAAATATTTGATCTACTTCAAGTTCACAATCACTGTGAAAATCAGCGCCCGTGTTGTTTACGTATCTTAATAATGTCTCGAATTCTTCGGAATCTCTATCTAATACTTCAATTTCAGTTTTCAATTGTTCATAGTGTTGATCTATTGGATCTTTGGTCGTTCCACCTTCCTCTTTAACTAACTTCTAACCGATCTCCACTTCAAGAAGGAAATCTAGCATTTCTACCTTGGATTTTATTATCTCAACATTTCCAAAAGAGGGGGCCTTATGGTTCCAAAATCATGAGGTATTAGCGTGAAGAATTTATTGGTGCAAGCTATTAGCTGGGCTTTCTTTTTTCGGCCACGTTCATCGTCGAGTAAAGCCAGGAGTTCCGTCAAAACGGAATACGCCTCTTCAATTTGGTTCTTCGAAAGTTTTCCTAGTGGCATTTTCTTCAGATCAATTTCTAACTCCCACATGGCCTTCTTCATTTTCTCCACGTCAAAGATAAGGCGAATTAGTTCTTGGATGGCGTTGGGAAGTTTAGATCCAGATCCTACTACCTGTTTTTCTAAAGTTCCATAGTCAATGTCAAGTGGATACATTTTATTAGGAACCTTTGAGGCAGTGTGGCGTAACTCCCACTCAAATCCTGTTTTTTTCGTAAAGCAACAGCTTTATACTTAGTATCAAAGTGTTCCTTCATCTTTCCACTAATAGTAGTTCCAACACGTCCCTAGCTCCGAAACACATAGTAATCGTTTCCATCGTCTGACTTTATAAGTTGAAGCTTGTAAAATGAATTAGATCCTTGAGTAATGTCGACTTTTCCGAGAACAGCGTTGACAGCTCCTTCTTCGTTTTCAAACACGTGTGTGGTGGCTTCAAGATTTGAATCTGGTTCAACAGCTACGCTGCCTTTCACTATCAGTTTAACTTTCGTGCTCTTTCCGGATGAGAATGTTGAGTCACTTTTTCCTACAGCCGCACTTTTGAGTCTTTTTTCAGCAGCGCATGAATTAATTCTGTCTTCAAGATTTCCACCCCAACTGGCTATGCTGTATTGATGGATCATAGAAACTAAACCTCCATATTCCACACCACTTATAAAGTCCTCAGATACAACGTGAACATCGTGTTCCTTAGCTTCACGAATTTCCTTGATATTTTTCTCAACATCTATCTTGGTACTTATAACGCAAGCTGTAGTTTTGTCAATTTGAGAGACAACATTGCCTCCTAATCTCGATATGCTTTTCTTTAGAGAATCATCGCTACTATGGAGATTACCAACTAGCACTATTTTAGTATGGTTCAATGGTTGTGGCTTTCTCTTGACACCCGAGGTTGATGGCAAATTTTCTGGTGTACTTGTAGTAGGTGCGTTTGTAGGAAAGTAACGGTGTTGCTCTATGTATTCGTAGCTGTTTAAGAATGCATATTCCTCTTTTAGGTGATCTGGAATCTGGAAAGGCTTTCTTCTAGGTAGTTTCATTACATTTGTACATTTGCTCCATTCGCTTGCATTTCCAGTACAGTGTTAACCATCTTTTGAGAAAACAAATTGTCCACCGTCACATTCTGTGCAAGGTTCAAGAGACCCAAAACGTCATGATATCGGAAAGTCTATCTAGAATTTTGCGGTTTCCTGAAGGAATTTTTTGGTCATTATATTTTAATAGTTCCACCATTTCTTTTTTTTAAAGATATTTTTAAGCTCGTCTCGATGTTCATAAATTAACTGGGACTGTTCCTTAAGAATTTTCTTCTCGCCCCGATCAATGAATTCCTCTTTCTTAATTTTATTTGGTGGAGTCACTTCAATTTTTTTTATCTTGTCTGTGATGGCCTTTTGATCTTCAACACAGAGTGTCTTAAATCCTCGTATTTTAGATCCATCTTCCAAAAAATTCAGAGTTTCTCTCGCTTGTACAAAGCAATCAAGGTGATACCACGCTGGATATGGACCAATTTTTCTAGATTTTGCACTCCTGTCAAGTTTTGAAATGCGAACTTGATCCATTGCGATTTTTTCTCCACAACCTTTACAAGATGACCGATTACTTTTGGAATATTCAGTTGAGAAGTCTTGAATTTCAATGGAGGAGCTCTTTCTCTTCGTTCCTTTAGGTGGGGTATTGCTTGAAGCAGCAGGTGCTGCTTGAGACCCACTCGGAATTTCACTCTATATTTTCTCTTGATCTTCCTAACGTAAAGCCTCAAAGTGTGAGATGTCAGCCTCAGTTGACACTATAAACTTTGAGAAAAAGCACCGAAAATGGTACCAATTTGGAATCTGTTTCCACAATAGGAAATTAATGTCACTCGCGTCATCAGATGCTCAATTTTGATATTTTACCTTTTAATCAAAACGTGACGACTGAATAATTGCCCCCATTCTTAGCTCATCCTTAGCTATGCGCCTTTTACAGCTTTTGCATTATGACCTGCCACTTTTGGCATACTCGGTACACCACGGTAGACCTAGATCCATCTCTAAATCATACAAAGAGGTTTGAATAAGTTAGCACAGCTTGATTATTTGGTTTACTTTTCTCGTTAATGATGTATTTAAAAACCAAAACGTTATGTACGGGTCTTAGTTGCAGCAGAAGTAAGATGAGACTAGAAGTAAAGAGCTCAAGCATTGGTAGTAGATCCTGGCATTAGTGAACAAATTTGAGGATTTCATGTCGCTTCCATCACTAGAGGGAAAAAATTGGTCGAGTTTCAAAACATTTCCTACCCATTTCCCCTCAACCTAAAGTCGCGGAACACGGACGCTGGTGCTTGAATCTAGAACCACCGCCAGCGTCTCACGTTTTGGAGGGAAAATTCAGAAACCGCTACCAGAGGGCCAACCGTTGGTGTGTTATCAAGAATATTCACTTTCGCCAAGTGAAGAATTTGGTTAGCTCAGTCTCATCTCACTTCTGGTTGTAGCGATATTTATTCTCTCTGTTGAATAATACACAAAAGCGTCTCTAAAATTCTAAAATCTAGAAATTAAAGTTAAGCCTAAAATTAAAATTACACCTAACATTCAAAAATTTTAAATTAAAATTACGTTTAAATTTCTAGTAAAAATTAAAATTAAGAAACTCGATATAGTTAATAATAGGCCTTAAAAAAAGAACATGCTAGTAAGAAATAAGTCTAAAATTAAGAAAAACCCCAAGAACTCAAAACAAGATCCTACAAAAGTATTTTTTACCAATCTTTTCAATAGTAAAGAATGGAAAATTTTAAACTGTGATGAAAAACAGGATATTGTAAAGAAGCACGCTTCTAGAATTTCGTCGACAACAGGGAGAGGCAGGCTCGAAAATACCCAGGAGAAACCCCAAAAAGCTCGCACATTATTGGTCAAAGCTTTAAAAAATCGAGCGTCCCCCTCTCTTAAAAACTTATAAAAGGTTCTCCTTTTCAATTTATAAAACACAATTTTTACAATTCCCGTTCAATTGATACAATTTTTATGCGGTTCTCAATTTCCAATTTTCGGACGAGGTAAGACTCAATTACTGTTAAAGTCTTTACCAACTTAGATCAATTCAGTTACTTTATTAAATAAAGTTTTAGTTTTTTTATTAAGTTTGATCTAAAAGAGCGCATCAATTATTTAAAATTATCGAGTAGTAAAAGCCCAAGTAACGCGCTTCAATTCAAGCAATTTAAATTCAATTAAGGACGTACGTTTCAATTCGACTCGGTTAGAAAATTTACCCCTAAATGTTGGCTTTTTGACTAACACCCCAGATCAGAGATACGATAATTTCTACAAAGGCCCTTAACAAATATCAATTAAATTCATTAATTAAAGACCTAAATTGAGGGGCTATAACGTTTATCTAGTCGAGTTTGTTTGCGTAAATGACATACCTCTCGAAACAGGTTGGCTAAAGGCCTAAGCCTTGGCCTTAAAATTTCGGAGTTTGAAAATCAAATAAGGAGCGGGAGAAAAAAGAAAACGCGACCGCGCGCCACCACCATAGACATACAAGAAGAACAGTTGAATTTTCAACTTTGATTCGGGTTCAATGGAAGCACTCCTTCGCGTGTGTGATAGGGTGAATTGCTTGTAGCGCCATCTACATGCTGCGAGGTAAACTAAAATATTACTAAAGCCCTGTTTAGCGTGTGTGAACTGTGATAGGGTGAGTTGCTTGTAGCGCCATCTACATGCGGCGAGGTAAACTAAAAAGTTAAGCAGCTTCGAGCGCGGTCAGTACTTGGGAGGGAAACAATGCGGGTTCGAATCCCGCCGGGGACGTTTTATATTTAATTAATTTTTATTAATTTCCGTATGGAATGAAAAGTGTTTGTAAAATAAAGAGATGTTTATTAACAGAGAATTAAAACATTTGCAAGATGAAACATTACGGTATTTATTTTTGATCAAATTGAATAGCTCCTTCGCTCGCCGATAGGGGCGCCACGTATCAAAAACCCTATCACACACGTGAAGGGGTGGGATGGAAATTTTCGTAACAGAAAGTCGCGAGACCCCCTCGCAATAGTTTGTCTAGGTTCTTAATAGTGTTATAATGTCTATGGACACCACATTCACAATCACAAACATAAACCGCGTGCTCGCGTGTTTTTTCGCTCGCGCCCGTTTTTACTTTTAAGCGCCATCTATTGATGGCCTTAAAAGTTATTTAAATTATACTTTTCAAATACTGATTTTTATTTTAGGCTTAGCGCAAGATTTTTCAATTTACTTGAACCCAGACCACGTTTTGATAATCTTAGAGTTAGGTAGACCTAACCAGATAGCGACAGAATCCAAAGACCTAGGGTATTGGGTTGGTCTAACATTGGAAAATATAAAAGCAGAGAAGCAGTTTCGAAGTAAGAGATGGGAAAATAAATAAAAACTGGTCTAAAAATAGTCTGATTTTATCTCTGGAGTACATATGAATGATAAAAAATATGGTATTTTTGAGAGGGTCTTACGTAATGCTAGTCCAATGAAAGAACCCATGTTTTGGTCCCTTGGTCACTATAAAGTTGAAGAAACTAACAGAAAATTTAGCACTAAGATCATAGAGCGTGTAGAGGTTATATTAAAAATAAAAAGCACGTGTGATCATATGCATCTTGTAATAAACCCTTTGAAACTTGGGCATTTTGTCAACATAAGAACCAGGGCACATAGAGCAAGGATAAGATGAAGATTCTTGCATATCTAGGTCCATGGTTGCCCCGAAATTTTCAGATTCAAATTCCCTGACTTTTTCAGGTTAACCCTGACCTTTTTTTGACTAGCTCTCGATTTCGGCGTCTGGTCAAACGTGATCTCGCTTAAACTGCATATAAAACGTCACCCAGCTGGATGAGTGAACAACAAATATTTAACTCATTTTAACCAAGAAACCCGGACTTTGTCGAAATTATTACCCTGAAAGTTTTGGCCCATTTTGAAATTCCCCGACTTTTCCCTGACCCTGGGGTCATTCTAAATCTCATAATACTGTTTAGGTGCAAGGATTAAACAACATATTTAATAATTTACAGAGACGAAAAGAAGAATACGAATAATAAAAAAAACTCTCCATAATCTAATTCCGGGTGTTTCCATCCCCCTTCCATTCTTTGCATAAGCGCATGCGCTCATTTGCTTATATTTTTTCCCCCTCCTTAGAAAAGCTTTTCTTCAGCTTCTCAACTAACCATTCGTTCTAACCATTCCGTTGCTTTCGTGCATGGCGATACAATTCTGATTTTCGTGACAAGGTCCTTGACAATATTCGGTTAACTTTTCCAGCGTTTGATTGACCAGTTTGACGTTACGTTCGTTGATGTAAAGTCCCCGTCGTACTCCCGCAAATGCAATCCAAAAACATTAAAGTTTCCGAGACCAGATTGAAGTTGGCCTTGTTGTTTTGATTACGAAGGAAATTCTAACAATTCGCAATACGCGTTTTCCTTCGTTTAACCAGAAGTGAGATGAGACCAGAAGTATTGAGCTAACCAATTTCTTCACTCCGCGAAAGTGAATATTCTTGATAACACAAGAACGGTTGGCCCTCTAGTAGCGGTTTCTGATTTTCCCTCCAAAACGTGAGACGCTCGCGGTGGTAGACGGCCGAACTAGATTCAAGGAGCCGCGTCCGTGTTTGGCCGCTTTAGGTTGAGGGGAAGGGGATAGGAAATGTTTTTGGAACTCGACCAATTTTTTTCTCTCTAGATTTAGCGCGTGGGAAGCGGCATAAAATCCTCAAATTTGTTCACTAGTGCCAGGATCTACTATCAATGCTAGAGCCCTTTACTTCAGTCTCATCTCACTTCTGGTTTAACTCAAATTTTAAACACGCAACGTTTTTTAATCAAATTTCGCAAAAACACATTTGCCTCAAATTTTTGTAGCTTAAAACAAGTTTTTCCCCAAATCGATCCAAGGTTCTTCACCCTAACTAAATCACGTCATCTCTTTATATTTTTTTTCAGCGCCACCCAAATGGTTATCGAAGCTAAATGACCAGACTGTGTTAGCTGGAAGTAATGCCTCTCTAACTTGCGAAGCTAGTCTGCTAGTGGTTACCCCGAGCCTATAATACAATGGCAAAAAGGTAGGCAGGCGTATTGTTAATTGAAATCTAACTAAAACTGTACGCAAATCTAACAGAAATTTTTAAATAATATTTCAGATAAAAACGATGGTAGCCTAAACGAAAAATCAACGCTAAACCAACAAAAATAGGTTTTAAATTCGATTAAAAAAAGCGACGAATGAACGTACACTTGCGTCGCCACTAACTTATTTCAAACTATTAAACAAAATGTTAATTTGCAGCTTACCGGTACGATTTAAAATCGCCATTGCCATGACACTCAATTTTAAACGGGGCGCGAAACTAATTAATGATTATCTTTATACTAAGCCTAATTTAATTTTAATTACGTAATTTCTAATTAAAATCTAAGAATTCATTATTGATCATTTGGGATCCCATTTATCTTTACAGTGCCCGCCAGATTCGAGGAGAAATTTAGGATTGAGACAGTAAGGAGAGGCGATAGCACGACGTTAAAATGTAAGGCCAGAGGTGACGAACCCTTGACCATAATATGGACCAAAGACAAACAAGATATAATGAGAGACGCGAGGTATAACCTTTTTTTTGTTATAAAAACTCGTTGATTAATTTTGCCTAATTAATTAAATTAATTCAGATATGAAAGCTCCGAGAAAGATGGTTCATACGAAACGTTGAACGCCAAGACGGTGCATTATACAGTTGTCAAGCCAAAAATAACTACGGAAGTGACGAACGGAACATAAAAGTTGTCGTAGTTGGTAGGTATTTTCGAAAGAATATAATTTCAAAGATTGTTATCTAAATCTGTTAATTAAATAAACAGAGGTTCCCGCTCAAATACTGGACGCCAAGGTACAAGAAGTATGGAGTCGAAGTGTTAGTATCAGTTGGTCAGCTCCTTATAGCGGTAACAGCGTCATAACAAAGTACATCATACAGTACTGGAGACACAAAGGTAACCAACTCGACCAATCGTGCCAGAAAGGATTCTGACGACTTAATTCACAGTTGCCCCTCCCAAACTACACGAACACGACGAATCCGCGTCGCAAACAACGGCGGCTATCAGTAAAAGTCATCAACCGGGAGTGTCCTACGCGTTGACCATTATAGCAGAGAACGAATTAGGTCAAGGCGAACCATCGAAGGAATTACAATTCGTAACGGGGGAAGAAGAGCCGAGTGGTCCTACAACTGACTTTTGGGCCAGGGCAAAGGGTTCTACGACCATAGAGGTTCAATGGACGGTATATTGCAACAACTCCAAGACATAAAATTCAACATTTACAAACAAACGGACGTAATAATTTTAACAGGCACCACCTAAAGACGATTGGAATGGTGAAATCAAAGGATTTTACGTCGGTTACAAAGTTGAGCGAACTAGTCAGACGTACTCGTACAATAAAGTCTACGGAAGTGTAAACTAAACCATGACTCATATGTTAACGGATGTAAACAAGGCGACCCGATACAATATCGTTGTTAAGGCGTACAACAGCGCCGGAACGGGACCCGCGTGTCAAGATCTATTGATAAAAACTTTGGAAGGAGGTAACGTAACTAAATTGGGCCCCCTTAATTACAAGATTAAGTACTGAAGTGATGTCTCCCGCAGAACTACTTCCACCCCCGGCTGTGTCGATAATAGCAGCGTCTTCCGATTCAATTAGCGTCAAATGGGGTCATAATGAATGGCCAATTGTAAAGGTCACGGGTAAGGTCACCGTTTTAAAAGCTATGATGGATTAGGTCTAACAGACATCTGGATATACGCAGGATACACAATTCATCTTGAAAAAGAATCCGGAGAATGGATGCACATACCAATGATAATATATCGGAACAAAATCGGTACACACTAACTGGTTTGGAAAAACTAATTACAGAGTATACGTCACTGCCAATAACCAATTTGGTCGAGGTCATCCCAGTGAAACTCTTAACATCAAAACAGCCATAACTGGTAGAAACCTAATCATATTCATCTAAGCCTTGTCCGTATACTTAAGCCTAACTTTTCCGCAAAACCAGGAATGCAATTAAAACTCCCATTCAACGTGGATATGGGTGTCATAATCCCAGCCGCTACTGGTACGATAGCGGTCATAGTAGTCATTATAGTTGTCATCACATACGTCAGAAAGGTCAAATCGCGTAGGAAGTTTGAGAAATGTAAGGTCTGACAGAAAGTCCACAATGGATGAGTACTTAATTTCGCGCCTTTTTTACAGCCCTGGAAGCCAGCTGCAGCAGTAAGAACCCAACGTACGCCACAGAAACAAATCAACTCTATATAGACATTGACAAGGCCCGACCCATGTTACCACCGGGCGTCCTTGCGTGCCAAGAACCAGGAACAATAACCCCGGGGTCAGCCTATGCCGCGTACGCTTGTATACCCTCTAGGGACGGGACCATTGATTCCAGAGTTTACGGTAAAGGTCGACACGAAATGAAAACATTCCAAGAGGAATTAAAACCGGGACAGGATAGGTATAACGACTACTACAGCGGGGCAAGTAGGCTAAGCCTTGGTCCCTCGAAAAACCATCACCAATTTAAAAAAAATATATTGTTTCTTTCTTTAATTACAGCGTAATGAACGTCCCCCGACGTATCCACGAGCAAATTCCAAAAAGTCGAATCCTTACGATCCCACACAGTAACGACAATTATAAATAAGGCTGTGCCAAAAACCTAAGGAAAAAATAATAAAAATAAAACCAAATTAATTTAATATGCTTACAAGTATTTATTTCTACACAATGATATAAATGTAAGATTTTTTAGGCATTGTTGTTAATTTCATTTAAAGAATTGTTTTTCAATTAAGCCTAGCAATTCATTCCTCATGACATGAACTCAAAGATGCTCAAATTTTGTATTGTTTTAAACGGTAGCAAAAAATACCCACAACACATTTTGTAAAAAAAAATTTCACACCATCATAATTTTTAAGTTTACGATAATACTCTGCTCTTTCAAAAATTCTTTAATGCCATTTATTAATTTGGAATCTAATTTTTTGGAGGATTTTAAATTTTGTTAAATTAATATTAAATTATGTACTAATTTTTTTCATTTGTTGTGTATGTATAAAAATAACAAGCCAAGCATTTTTTTAGTAATACCACAATGCGTTCTAAAACTTAAGTCTTTAGTGAGCTACTTAAAATTAAATAAGAAAAGGTTTAAATATTTATTTTTCTCTTTATGTGTTAAAATTAGATAAGAAAAGGTTTTAATATTTATTTGTCGCTTTATGTGTTGTATACCGGGAATATATTTTGGAAAAGGTGGCAGCTAATTAATAGGAGAATATTTTGGAAAAGGTGGCAGCTAATCAATGGGAGAATGTTTTTGAAAAGGTGGCAACTAATTAATAGGAGAATATTTTGGAAAAGATGGCCGCTAATTAATAGGAGAATGTTTTTGGAAAAGGTGGCAGCTAATTAATAGGAGAATATTTTGGAAAAGGTGGCAGCTAATCAATGGGAGAATGTTTTTGAAAAGGTTGCAGCTAATTAATAGGAGAATATTTTGGAAAAGATGGCCGCTAATTAATAGGAGAATGTTTTTGGAAAAGGTGGCAGCTAATAAATAAGAGAATATTTTGGAAAAGGTGGCAGCTAATCAATGGGAGAATGTTTTTGAAAAGGTGGCAGCTATTTAATTGGAGAATATTTTGGAAAAGATGGCCGCTAATTAATAGGAGAATGTTTTTGGAAAAGGTGGCAGCTAATTATTAGGAGAGTATTTTGGAAAAGGTGGCAGCTAATTCCGAATGCGCGGTTGGTCGATTTCATTTCTTCCTCCTCTATCCCCTAAGCCGGATTTGCCAGCAGCTTTGGCTCTCTCTGGGTCACGTGCTATATTATCATGGCCCTTTTCCCCTTCCTGCCTTTCGCTCCACAAATCTCTTTCTTCTCGAGTTAGAAAAATATGGCGCTCATCTCCAACTATATAGCCGCCGTAGCCGCCATTATCCTCCCAAATATAAGCGGCCCTAACTAAAATGCCAAAAATTACCTTTTAACTAAAATTAGCGTAAACCATTCTCATTCAACTCGAAACTAATTAAGCTAGGCCTAAATAAATACAATAAATATCCAGATTCCATGTTATTCCCAATTTTTCTTAGTAATTTCGAAGTTCTACGAACATTTATTTGTAACTAATTAAAAAACACATTCGCTGGGCGCCATTCATAAATTTAAATTCCTTATACAGGGCTCAAAGGGTTTAGTGCACAAAAAATAATAGGTATTGTTAGGCTTAATACTAGGCATATAGAAGACATCCCGTACTTATTATAATTTACTTTATTCAGTCAATATCTGATCTGTCGTCAAGTAACAGTCGTCGTCCTCGCGTGTTCCACTCTGCCAAGAGTGTCGGCCCCAACTCCTTATTTATACATTCTCTTATCTCGGCTTATCTTTTTACATGTTTGTTTGTCTATTATTGACCTATTATTGCATTACCTATTTTACGTCTATTTACAACCCTACATTACTTTCCCCCCTTTTTTTTGTTACAATCCTAATCTGTCTGGTGGTTGGCGTTGTCTGTGGCTCCTGCGCGGGCATTGATGATGATGACGTGCGGTTGCTGGTTGATCTGGACGTTCTTCGGATGTACTGGTTGCATGTGGCTCCGTTGGTGAAATAGGTATTCGAGGTAAAATAGCTGTGGTTGGACTCTGGTTTCGTGGGTGACAACTTGTTGGCGTGTCTTCTTGCCACCTTCCAAAGGTGACAATCGGGTAGTTTTCCGGGTCCAGATCCTTGCCAGGCATCGATTCGGGATTTTATTTCTTTGGAACGCTTGATCGGTTTTCCGGTGATGACGCCGAGTCTGCTGCCGCGTTCCTCTTTATCCAAACGCTTCGAGTCTGGTTGCGATGTCTTCGTATGACTCCATCGGTGGTCTCGATTTCCATCATCATTTTGCCCATACGTCTCACAACGGTTCCTTCGATCCACTTTGGACCCCGCCCGAAATTCCTTGCTAAGATACGTTGCCTATTTTCGCCCGGTTCGCGTGTTACTGTTCCTGACGTTGTCGCATTGCTATTATGACATAAGTCTAAAGCCGTTACTATTGTTCCGTTGCACATCACTTCTGCCGGTGATTTTCCCCCATTTACCGGTGTTCTACGATAGTTGAGTAGAAAGCGCGATAGTTTCAATTTGAGGGAACCTTCGTTGCAGTTGGCCAGAGCGTTGGCAACCAGTCCTAAGTGATCTCTCCGCTTGACCATTTGACGCTGGATGGTATGGTGCCGTTGTGGTGTGATTAATCCCCATCTCCTCCATGAACTGTTTGAACTCGCCACTTGTAAAGCACGGGCCGTTGTCGCTAACCAACTGAATCATGATTCCGAAGCGCGCTATGTGCCCTCTGAGGCAATCTATTACCGTCGCTGACGTGGTATTTTTTGTGATGTCCACTTCCAACCATTTGGAAATCGAGTCCACAGTAATCAGCAAATAATGTCCTTTTATGGGACCTGCGAAGTCTATGTGTACTCTGTGCCAGGGTTTATCTTCTGTCGGCCACGGCGAATACTTTTGCTTGGGCAATGGTGCTAGCAATCGGCAGGTTTTACATGAATGCGACACGTCTTCTATATCCTGATCCAAGCCTGGCCACCATACTTTTGAGCGTTCCAGCTCTTTCATTGACCGGACACCTTTGTGGCTACTGTTTAATTCCGCCAGTATCTTAGATCATTCGTCCCTCGGTATGATTACTCTATTTCCCATCAATAGTACGTCATCGGATATTGATATTTCGTAGCGTCTATGATGGTATCTCTGGAACTCCTTTGTGATCCTGGATGTGTTGCGTGGCCAGCCCTCTCCGGTATACGTCATAATCTGTGATAGTATGGGGTCCTTTTGCGTCGCTCGGCGTAACCCCACGACATCCAGCAAGCCATTTGTTCTCGTGCGTAGTAATAAGACCAATTCAGAGGGTAGCGGTGGTTCTCCTTCCGGTTGATCTGACGGAAGTCGGCTAAGGGCGTCGGCGTTGTTATGAGTAAAACCCTTCTTGTACTCAATCGTGTATTCGAAAGCGCGTCACTCCAAATACCAACGCCAACGCTTCCCTCTCGATCTGCGGATACTTGCGTTCGGCTTGTTTAAGGGACCTTGAGGCAAAGGCAATTGGTCGTTCTTCATTTCCCATCCTATGTGATATAACCGCACCCACTCCTACTGGTGAAGCGTCGCATGCCAGTATGATTTCCTGAGTGGGGTCAAAATGAATGAGCAAGTCCGATGCTTGAATGGCTTCTTTGGCCTTGTCGAAGGTCTCCTGGTGCTTCTTGTCCCACTACCACTTGGTAGACTTGCTGAGTAGCGTGTACAATGGTTCCAACAGTGTGGCTGAATTTGGCAAGAATCTCGAATAATAATTTATTAGCCCTAAGAACGACCGGAGCTCTTCTACGGATTGCGGTTGTGGTGCGTTTTTTATTGCGTCTAGCTTGCCTTCCTGCGGGTGAAGTCCCTGGGCGTCCAGACGGTATCCGAGGAAATCTATGGACGACTGTAGAAATCGACATTTGTCTCTGTTGAGCTTGAGACCGGCATCTTCAAGCGTTGTCAGAATGTCGTCCAACTTCCGGTTGTGATCTTCTACATCTTTTCCTCCGACTATGTTGTCATCTTGGAACGGGAGGCAGGAAGGGTGTTTTTGAAGTAATGATTCCATATGCCTTTGGAATATGGCCGACGCTGATGATATTCCAAATGGTAACTTGTTGTATTGAAATAGTCCTTTCGTTGTGTTTATCACTACGTATTTCCAGAATTCTTCGGCCAATTCGAGTTGATTATAGGCGTTGCGCATATCGAGTCGCGAAAATACCGTACATCCCGCCAATTTTGCAAATATGTCTTCCACTCGGGGCAACGGGTATTTGGCTGTGTCGATCATTTTGTTAGTTGTGATCTTGAAGTCCCCGCTTATTCGCACGTCCTTGTTGGCCTTCAGTAAGGATACGATCGTTGCAGCTGACTCGGCATACGGTATTGATGTCATGATACCTTCCTCGCGTAATCGAGCTAACTCCTTTTCCACCTTGTCCTTGAAATGGTATGGTAATGAACGTGCCTTGAAGAAGCGTGGCACCGCATCTGGTTTGATATGTAATTTGACTTTAACTCCCTTAAGGCAGCCCGGAGAAAAAATGTTTCGTGTCGACGAATGATTTCTTCTAGTTTTTCTCTCGATGCCTCGATGTGTCCGACGTGATTTTGCGGTCTAGTTAAGATGTTGAAATCGGAGAATATCCACTGGCGCCCCAAAAGGGTTGGACCGCGACCTTTGTATACCAGTATAGGTAAATCCAGTGTTTTTCCCCTGTAGGTCGCTCGAACACGTGCTTGCCCTTTTAGATTTACGGTATGGCCTGTGAACGATGATAAGGACGATGGTGGCGCTGTCAACTGATTCAATCCGGGAAGAATGGTCTGATACCCTTCGGATATAAGAGTGTATGCTGAGCCCGTATCCAACTCGAATCGTACATCGGTGTTGTTGATTTGGCACGTTATATGCACCGGCCGTAAGATGTCGCTGTATGCGTTGCTGTCGGATACATGCCCAACGTAGAAACATCCATATTCATTGTGGTGCATAGTCTGTGCGTTTTCCCCGGGTGATGTCGTGGCTTGTATGGTATCCCGCCGCGTCTGATGTCCTTCGACATAGGGTGTGACGTAATGTGCTGCATAGTTGTTAGACCGAGGGTTTCGCGATCGTATCCATCTCAACGATGGAGATGGAAATCTTCGGCATGCGGCTGCTATATGGCCATTCTTGCGGCATGAGTAACATTCTGCGTCGATGAAGGGACACTCTTTGTCTGAGTGACGTGTACTGTCGCATCTAAAACAAGGTCTGGGCCTCGGTTGAATTGTAGTTGTCCTTGATGATCGTGGGTATGAACTGGTCGATGAATACCCTTGTCTGCGCTCTCGTGGCCAAGTCGTGCTGTCATTGCTGGCGTCGTTGAATACTGTGAATGTTGTCTGAGTCGTGACGGCTGTGGGTATTTATTGATTGAGATTCTCGTTCTATCGTCTCTATTGATAAGGCTTTGTTCACCGCGGTGTCAAAAGTTACGTTAGGAAAGTTGAGTAGCTCGCGTTGCACTGGGTCGTTATTGATACCGGCAATGAATTTATCACGTAACATGTCATTTAGGGTTGCACCGAAGTTACAGAATTCAGTCATTTTGCGTATAGCCGCTACGAAGGATGATGCCGACTCGCCGTCCGCCCGATCGCGTCTATAAAACTTCACGCGTTCCACTATCTCCAGCGGCGCAGGGTTGTAGTGCTTGGTTAGTGTTGAAACCAATTGTTCGTACGTCTTATCGGCTAATTTGTCCGGCGCTATTAAATTTCTCAAGAGCGTGTACGTGGTTGTGCCTACTACCGTGAGTAAAGTTGCCCGTTTCAATTCCTGGACCACGGTGTTATCAGCCCCCACCGCAGTGGACTCCTTTATCCTGTTGGCCAAAAGGTACTGGTCTAAGCGTTCAGCATATATATTCCATTGATCGGTCAAGGAGTCGAAGGGAGGGAATTGTCCCGCACCTGGGGCCATTCTTTGAGCGGTCACGTTGCGCGTTGACTAAGGGTAACCGATTGTTCGATACTTCGCGATGTTGATCCTCCCGTACTTTAACTATACTATTGCGCGTAAGTCCCGGTATTTAATCTTGAGGCACGTAAACTTCCGTAGCGGTCGCGTTAGCCTCCGTCGCCATTGTTAGGCTTAATACTAGGCATATAGAAGACATTTCGTACTTATTATAATTTACTTTATTCAGTCAATATCTGATCTGTCGTCAAGTAACAGTCGTCGTCCTCGCGTGTTCCACTCTGCCAAGAGTGTCGTCCCCAACTCCTTATTTATACAGTCTCTTATCTCGGCTAATCTTTTTACATGTTTGTTTGTCTATTATTGACCTATTATTGCATTACCTATTTTACGTCTATTTACAACCCTACAGGTATTATAGGTCTAAAAAGCCAAAATTATAGGATATTTATAGGTTCAAACTTATGTATATTTTATACGTTTAAAATAAGGAATTATTGGAGTTTTACAGGAAGTAAATTATACATTAGAGAGTAGACTAGAACTTTTATGCATATTTATAAAAATATGATCATTATTTAATCTACTTTGGACTAGTAGGTAATAGTGTAGTAATTAATTTATTTACCATGAAACTTTTATAGTTAACTACCTTACATTTTTCGTTTAATTATCTTAAATCTCAGGAACTTTTTAGAACGAAATTTTTAGATTTAAATTTCCTGACATTTTCAGGTTTTGTCTGACTTTTATTACGATTTTCCAGGACATGTTTAGGCCCAATTATCATTAACCTAAATAACTAAACGATCGCCTTTTTGAATATTGAACGTAAAACATTGCGAAGCGATCTCCGCCATTTTGGATTCTGGTCAAACGTGATTTCGCTGAAACGGCATTTAAAGGGAGGGTGAAGTAGAAAATCAAGTGATTTTTTATCGATTCTTCTACTAATCATAAGACCAGTCTGCATAGGAAATATATCCGAATGATTTTAAAATTCAAATTAGGTTCAGATTTTAAAGATAATTTTAAAGGTCCTCCGACCAATCGCGTAACGCCCTGCCTTTTTACTTTTGCACGCCATCAATAGATGGCATTCAAAAGTTATATTTTTATAAACGAAAGACCTAAGCCCGTCGAGCACGCTCCAGTGTTAATGGAAATATACGGGCCCACGAGAGGGAAAGGATGAAAAATTCCCCCGTGGAATACCGGCGGTGTTGCGCTGAAGTTTTGGTGTACAGGTGTAACCATGAATCTGATACGCATGCGCGAGCTTTATAAAAAAATATATCTTGAAATTGTATTGAGCAGCTAGGCTCGTGGTATTCTGAGAGAGCGGTCGCTCTCTTAGATAAGACTTCATACTGCTCTTAATGTATAAGGAGGGTTTTTTGTTTGGATGTAGTTTTTTTTGTATTGTATTAACTGTTTTGAAATAATTCCAAAGAACTACAATTTGGGCCCTTAATATGTGGTTAAAATTTCAAAGAGATCCATTAATTAGTTTATTTTACAAAAAATAAAGTTGCTAAGGGTGGTTTTCATTTCCATAAAATTAATCACACCTTTTGATGAAAAACTGGAATTTTTCCCATAGAAATAACATGGGAAATTTTTCGAAAAAAAAAATTGTGTCTCGTGACTTAGAAAAACTATACGTTGGTTAGTTTTGGGAACGGTCTTAAATTAAACTTTAAACTATATTCTAGGATCATTTTTCTTGTTATTAAGAAAAGTTAATTTTAAGTATGTTTAATTTAAAATTTTAAAAACTACCCCAATCTGCGATATTTTAGCATGGATACACTGTTTTATTAGTAGATATCAGCGCGACCAATATTGGCCTTTTGTTACGTATAGTTGCCTCATAATAATCCGATTGTTTATTCTTAAACCTTTTGGTTGAAATGGCCTATCGATAGTGAGATAAGCCTGTTTAATAACTTCAGGAAGGAGCTCTTTTCCCCTTTTTCACCCCGTTTGTGGCCGCCATTTTTTTAAGGCCAAAATATTTGAGAGTGGGTCCTTTTTCGTTGTCATTTTCATATGTTTTGAGGATTTGCTCATGGATGGATTTTAAATATAATATAAAGTAGGTTTCAAGCTTTAATATAAGCCTAATTTCATAATTTTCCACCTTTTTATTATCCCACAATCTATTTCTAAACTTGGCACTTTTTTTAAGGCGGTGAAATTGCGCTAAGCCTTGGCTTTCCGTTAATTTTTGCCGTTTAAAAAAATGTTTATTTCTCGTTGCCCGTTACTTCGCCTTCTCGTATCGTCGTACTTTTAAAGTTTAGACTTTGAAAGTAGTGCTTTGTTTTCTTAAATATTACTTAATTGTATAAAATTTCAATATTATAATTGCGTAAAACGAATTCAATGTTGTTTGTTGATGGGACGCGCCTTGCATTTGAATTTCGTTCCCTCGAAACTACCCCCCGAAGAATTTTTATTTATCACCGTCTTTCGGTCGCTTCAGCCCGAAAACAGCTGTAGTGAGAATTTAGAAATGTTATTTATTAAAAATGTATGCACTCAGTATGTTGTTGTGTTTGCATTTTAATTCTTCTAATCGTGGTGCGCGTCGAGGTTTACGAATCCAATGTGTGTTGCGAAATGAAAATCAAGGGTGGATACTATATGATCTATGCTTTAAAAGGAATTTGACGGCGCCATGCAGTCAAGCAAAACGGTATTAGGCCTTGCCAAAACTTGACTGAGCTATTGCGCCTTGTCATATTATCACCTATCAATGATATAATAAATTCAACCTCGGATATCCTGTGACGAGGAGATGGTTTTAAAGTTACTAATGACACTCGATTTTGGAGGTAGATACTGTCTTGTGACACTTGAAGTAACGATTTAATCTTATAAACAGACTAACATCATGAGCCCATACCGATGTTGATATTAAAGCTTAATTGAAATACCGATACCAATTTTTTTTAAATCAATGAATCTTTAATATCAACATTAACAATTATCTTCTGAAAGAGATATCTACTTATATTCCATTCAAATTTCTCGCAACATTTCAAATTAACAGATAGAAATGTTCAAATGAAGTTCAAACCGATTAATTGGGCAAATTGCTATATTGGTCACCGTTACCGATCACAGATAGATTTGCGCCCTTCCGTAGTGTTTATTATGCTTGTGAAATGGTAAGCGAAATCTGTGATTAAAGTTTAAAATAGACATGAGCAAAAACAGCTTTATTCATATCAACTCGATTACCGAATATCTAAATTTGACTAAAATTAAAAAAATATTCTATTCATGGTTAAAAATCTTGTTTGAAGCAGCAAGCGGCCATCTAATCCTTATTTACCTTCTTTTGAAAAAAAATAATAGGTTGATACCTCTTTCAGTAGATGATTCATTGATATTTCAGTTTCATTGAGTTTAAAAAAAATTAGTTCCACCATTGGTTAATTTTCAATATTGACCAATCGATAATCACAAATTTTAATAACTAAATTATTAAAACCGGTTCAAAATCATATTAGTTTTGAAACGATTAAATTATAATTTTAAGCATATATACTAGTTAATTCCTCGTAGGTAATTAGTTAATTGTCTTAGTCAAATTAATGCTGAATATTACATACAAAAAGTAAATAATAAATTAACTTCTAAAATTTAAATGTAAAGTGTGTGCATTATTTCCCAATTAATAAAAGATATCCACCTATTTTCATTCAAATTAATTACTAATTTGTGGATAATGGATAGAAAATGTCGAGCTCTAATTGCGATATAGCTAAAATCAATCCCACAGGCTATTTATAATACAATATAACCTTTGCCCTATGTTTACTGTTTTGAATTTTATTTGTAAAATTTAAAACATAAAATAGTATTACAATTTTTTTAATTAAATAATTATTAATAAATTTCAATAAAATAAATTCTGGTTAAATACATAACACTACTTTTTATTAATTTTCTGAAATTATCAGAGCTAAATATCAAAGACACATATTTAATTGCTCTCATTTCGACATAACTGCAACCGTATAGATTCATTCATTTAATTACATTTTTAAAGGGCTGTATTAACTTTAAAGGTGAAAACCCAGCTGACTTAGAACTTTAGAAGTAAAAAAATACCAGGCTGCCAGGCTGTCTCTAACACAACAGAGTTGGCCATTCTCGCTTATGAGAAATGAATCCTTGTCATATGCATCTCTGGACTTTAGGAGCTCCAGGAGTCAGACTCCCAACTGAAGCAGGGTGGGAAATAGGGATTTTTTTAAAACTAGACATTGGGCCAGCGACCCCCTGCCCAGGAATAAATGAACTGGTCCATGACCATTGACCAGGGCGCGGCGTTTGCTAAACTAAAGAAGTGGGTAATTAAAATAGTTGAGATAATGTCTGGACCCTGGTTACCCTAGAATTTCCTTAGTGGTCCTGTGGTCCACTGCTCCCCCTCCGATTTAATTTTTAAACTGGTCATTTTCCCTTATTTACAACGCTGAACTGAAGATTTCTTTTGACCGGACCATAGCCTACTCGATCACGCGCAACACGTCGCAAGCTGCTTGCCCTACAGCGCGAGTCAGGGTGGGAAATAAGGATTTTTTTAAACTGGACATTAGGCCAGAGACCCTCCTGACTTGGAATAAATAAACTGGTCCGTGACCATTGGCCAGAGCACGTCGTCTGCTAAGCTAAGGAAGTGGATAATTAAAATATTAGAATTTTAATGTGTGGACTCTGGTTACCCTTGAATTTTTACCTCTCCGAGTGACGATGACGTCACGGAGAGGTATTGCACTGGACGTGTCTGTCTGTGTGTGTGTCTGTCTGTGTGTCTGTCTGTGTGTCTGTCTGTCTGTCAGACCCCACGTGACCGCGTTCGCAGTTTACAAATCGGAGCAAACAAATACCCGATTTCCGGAATGCGTTCGCGGTTCACGGAAATTTGGCCAATCATCTACCAACACCAGTCTTTACTAACTGGCTTCTAAGGACCAAAATCTGCTAGTCTTTGTCCATCCCACATGGACACTAGTCTGTACTTGCTAGCTTCCAAGCACAACCATCTTCTGTTCTTCGTCAATTTCACCTTGACACCAGCTTCTATGCACCACCATCTTCTGTTCTTCGTCAATTCCACATTGACACCAGCTTCTATGCACCACCATCTTCTGTTCTTCGTCAATTCCACATTGACACCAGCTTCTATGCACCACCATCTTCAGGTCTTTGTCCATTCCACATGGACGCCAGTCAGTCCATTCTGGCTTCTTTGCCTTCGTCATCGTTTGGTTTCAAGATATACGCGGCGATCGGCTAGGGTTACGAGAAACGTCTAGCCTCCCAATGGCAGGGCTTCCACCATCGGTTCACGCGAATGCGTTTTTATCTATTATTATAATGGAAACGAATCGTATATATACCCCAAAATTTGAAGAAATCGGGCAAGAGGGGTACTCTTCACTTTAAACGTCAATATTAGCAAAGTTTCGAAAGATAATAGGAACAACTTTATTTAAAACGATTTAACTATTTTTAAAGTTATTTACTGGCGATTAAAATAATTAATATCATTAATATTTAATTAATTATTTAAGATAAACTTATTTCTATGTAATGACACAAGTGAGAGTTTATATAGAACGAGTAATGAAGATTGCATCCGAATCGAAACACTACACGCACATCAAAGTTAATATAAAGCGAGTAGGATGATAAGATCTCTTACAAAACGATAACATTTCCTTTTTGCAGAATATTATACGGAAATATTTTAAATATTTTTCGGCATTACGATTCTTTAAGTAGTTGTGTAGCTATAAAGCTCTGTTTCATCTTTATATTCCAAGAACATCTTTTGATATTAACATTTCAAATTTGGTGTTTACTTTTTAATTCAGCTTTACTACATTTATATATAGTGTAAACGCATTTTTTATATTCAATAGATAATATGGATGTTAATTCTTCATCTATCCACAAGTGTTGAAACGATTGGGTCTGTGAAATAAGATACCCTAGATTTATACTAGAAATGACCTTGTTTCACCTCATCTTATAGGAGGTGTTAACGGTTCAGAGTGAGCCGAAAGTTAAATACACCCTTCACTGATACATTTTAGGTCCTCATTAGAATTATTGAGGATACAAAGGAAATTGTTAAACGCTTAAGCCTTTGCTAAAGACCTTGGCAATATTTCGCCAATTTGAACTATGTACTCCCGGTTTATCTCATTGGCTGGTGGACCTGTGTTTAGAAAGTAAATTCGTCTCGGCTCGGAGAGATTCATTTTGGTTTCCCAACTTGTTTAGTAGTCTCGTGGACCACTGACCCCCCTCCGATTTAATTTTTGAACTGTACCAGGCAATTTTTAAACTCGTCATTTGCCCTGTGTTACCGCCTTATTTCCCACGCTGGCGCGAGTTGCTTTGCGTTGTCGAGTGCGTGATGGAGCGGGCTATGCCTGGAGTCCCAACCCCCGTTACTTACTACCAAAATACCCACTAGCATAGCCCACTCGATCACGCTCTCTTTTCCCCGGCTACATATTTTGAAGAGGGCACTTTTTAGGCGTATTTATTAACAATCTTGGATCACCTTTGTGGACTTTTAGGGTAGCCCTTAAAAATTGAGTCGGCATTGCCCTGACTATATTGTGTTTAAGGTTTATAAGCTTAATATCAAACAGACGTTAGTTAATGCTACAAAAAAGTTCGAAATTGAAAATCTCGGATCGTCGTTGAGAAGTTTTAAGGACATCCGAATTTCATATTGCGCTTATGAAAAGTTTGAGCTAAAGGTTAAACAGACATAGGCTAAATCAGCGTTTTAAAAAATTGTGTAAAACTGTCAATTTGGTCCTATTTGTGGAATTTTTAGGGGAGCGCCTCGCGTTTCAATAAAGGGTTGTAAAAAATTGTATTATGTTAATTACAATAAGAATACAAACTTTCAATGAGTTACGTTTTTATTTTTTGGAGTATCATTATAAATAAATGACTGATTGAGCTAAAGTTACGGTCCCCTTTTTATATGTTTCTGCTTAGTGTAGATTTTGAAAATGTAAAACAGTTTCTTAACAATCTTAATTAAAATGAAGACTGAAGGAGCAGATATTAATCAAAAATGTCTTGATTAGAATCAAGTCCTAAAAAGTATCGATAAGACTGAGGTTATCACTTGACTGAAGGATCAGATATTAACTTTTCTTTTTAATTGAAACTTAAAGGCATGCTTAAGAAAAAACAACGTTCCATTACCGTTTTCCGTTGAAATAACTTATTTTACAGGTAATCAATTTCAAAAATTTACTTATCTCGGGTTTTCGGGCACAATTCCATTCCCCCAAAACATTTTATCATTACATTACTTTTGAGAGATAACGTGTCAAAATAAGCTTTAAAACAATAGAAAACTGAATGAGCGGTCTGTTTAGCCATGACCAAAACCTTCAAATCAGTGTTGCTAATGTTAGAAAGTGGATTTTCCCACTTCCATTTTAAAAAATTTGCCGCATTTCCCACACCGCCTTTTTTACAGTCATATTTATCTGGACTATTTTATCATACTAAGTTTAATATGGAATATCACTCCGCATGGCTTTGACAATATGTACAAATGCTATAAAGCTTTAAAATTCTCAAAATATGCTTTCTTTTTTTTTCAGTGCCAAACTTAAAATCACCGAATTTATTTCAAAATGTCGCTTGAAATTATTAAACCGGATAAAATTTTCGAAAATGCACTAATTTTAACTGTGCAGTTAAAATTAGTGCATTTTTGAAAATTTCGCACTATTAACCCTTGAACAGGAAAATTCCGACATTTGATTGATTTCGGAAAAATATTACTTTTTCCCCACAGAGCCTAAAACCAAACCTAAATCTCCCACGATGTGGGAAATTACCCACACATTGGCAACACTGCTTTAAAAACTTACAACAAGCACACTTTCGAGACATGTTCTGAACAAATTAGTGCTTAACCCGCTAATAGTACGACCACAGAGAATTGATGTAAACTGTAGTTGAAATATATTCATGTGCGACCTGCGGCACTGAATGGTCTCTAACCATTGTTTGAAACTAGAGAGGGAAATAGTGAGCAGCATTAATCATGTCCTGAGCTATGAGAATGAACAGTATGACTGTTGACTGAAGTACACTAGACATTACATCATTTTTCATAACCACGAGTAAAAATCTAACTGTCCCTACTTAATTTTCCGCCATTGTTTTAAAACGTATCCACTGCGAAGCATGCCGGGCACAAATGAGGGAATGTCATACACGTACTCTCTCAAAAGTGATTTATGTAATGATAAAATGTTTTGGGGGAATGGGATTGTGCCCGAAAACCCGAGATAAGTAAATTTTTGAAATTGATTACCTGTAAAATAAGTTATTTCAACGGAAAACGGTAATGGAACGTTGTTTTTTCTTAAGCATGCCTTTAAGTTTCAATTAAAAAGAAAAGTTAATATCTGATCCTTCAGTCAAGTGATAACCTCAGTCTTATCGATACTTTTTTAAGTCTTGATTCTAATCAAGACATTTTTGACTAATTGATTTATGGTACGATAAAACTATTGAAAGACCATGGCTTAATTTCAACGTTTAGAAACTTCGTTGAAGTATATTTCGGTTAGAACGACGACAACTGATACTGATATCAGAATGAAAAACAAGTAGAAAGGAGCGGTGACGCTACTGAGGTCCAAGTCCGAAGAGCTTTTCAATGGTCTCTTCCAAGTGATGTATTCCAAAGGGTGATCGTAGACGAACTCCATATAGTTGAAAACTTGCGTTTCGAATATTGGTCCCAGACTGCAATAAATAATCGTCAGCCCCTTTCACTTTATGACCAAATTCTTACTGACCTCTGTTGTCCTAACTCGTGTACTATTGGACTGCCACTCATCCAAGATGTATTGTGAACAATGTGTAAGAATTCGAAACCCATTTCTTCCTGCGAAAAGTAAAGTCCTCCTTGGTTCGCAAAGAGCTCTTTAGCCTCAGCTTCAGCGGCCAAGACTTCTCCCAAGAACCAAGTCAGGTATCTTTCTGATATGATTAGAGCTTTTTTCCCAGAAATTGTCGGAATGTATCCGTCAATCACAATATAATCCACAATACTTTTGGAAATGTTTTCCATATCGAGTGCGTCTAGCCTGGGCCGGATTAAGAAGATTTTCGCCCGGGGGCAGTGGCTCGATGGGCGCCCCCTCTCTTAGCCCCATAATTTATAAAAATCAGTTAGAAAGTTTAACAATTTAGTTTTTATTAGAAATATTGTAATTTTGTAAAAGTGAAGATTACCCCTATGTCTTTGAATAGGCTTTTCTAGATTTAGACTCGGAAAATCTATTTATCGTCTCCTCCCAACTAATTTGGTTTAATAAATCGGTCTCGATAGCTAATATACCTAAGGAATGGAGTCTTTCCTGAGAAATTGTCGAGCGTAGGTAGTTTTTAACTCTTTTAAGAGTCGAAAAAGACCTCTCTCCAGAACAGTTTGAACAAGGTAAGCAAAGATATTTCCGTAAGGCTATTTCGACGTTGGGAAATGTACTATCTAATTTCTTGTCTCTTAATATGTTTAACAGATCTTGAGCATTTGGTGCATTTGGGTGACCAGTGTTAAATTCTTCTAATAAAGAAGAAAGTAATCCTTTTAACTGGAATAGTTCATGTACAAGATCGGGTTCAATATCTTCGGGGTAATAGTCTGTTATAATTTTTGAACCAGATTTTATTTCTTCGTTTCCCACTCCCAGTTTGGGAAGGTCAAAAATGATACTGAAACGTTCCTGTAGTGTCTTGTAACATTGTCCTCGTTTTTGAAGCTCACTTCGTAATTTATCAATAATGACAAGGAATGTCTCTACTCGCATTTTATCTTTGCCACAAAATTCAGTGTGAATTGCTGCGCCTTCAACGCTCGCTTTCCTCCGACTTATTTTCCTCCTAGATTCCCATTTATATTCAGTTTTTCCACTAAGCGCTTCAGCATCTTTTTGGAACTGATCAAATTCATCCCTTTGTAAACTAACAAATTCTTCTAGTGACTTATAAACATGCACTACTGTTGAGAGTTCTACTTTTTCGCTTTGTAAAATCTTACTGCTAGCGTTAAATCGTTTTAAAATTGGATTCCACAACACAAGCATGAAGGATATTTCCAAGGAAGATAATTTTACGTAGAGGCACTTACCTTCATGGCAAACGGCGGCTTTTTGTGAAGCATCGTTAGAGATTTCATCCAAAGCGTTTTTAATTTCATTGTATCCTTTTAAAAGAGCTGCGCATGCATCGTCTCTGGCTGACCATCTGGTTTCCGAAAGGGATTTTACGGTTTGAGAATGGACGTTTGTTTTTAAATGAGTGGCAAGTATTTCCCATCGATTCGTTGATGCCGAAAAAAAAACGTATATGCCTTGGAGAAAAATGAAAAAATCGGTTGACACTGATGCGCAGTCGGCGGCACAATTTCCAATTAGGTTAAGAGAATGTGCTGAACATGGCACGTAATCAGCATAATGAGCCTCTCCTCGAATACGTCCCTGCAATCCTTTATATAACCCTGACATATTGGCAGCGTTGTCATAAGATTGGCCCCTACAGTTTCTAATATCTATGTCGTTTTCTTTAAATTCTGAGAGAATTGCTTCGAACATTTCAAGGCCTTTATGCCCGACTGATGACAGGAATTTAAAATACCGCTCAACTGGAGTACCATCTTGGAGAACATACCGAAAAATAAGTGTAAGCTGATCAACTTTGGTAATGTCTGGAGTAGAATCCACACTGATTGCGAAGTATTTCGCAATTTTCATCTCACGTAGAATCTCTTGACGAACACGAGTACCCATGATTTCTATAAACTCGTTACATATCGTAGAAGACAAGTACGACACGTGTCCCTTTCCCTTAATTGCATGTTCAGCCAAATGCTTAGCCAAGAAAGGATCAAACTCGGCGATTAATTCGAGAGATCCAAGAAAATTACCGTTATGTTTAGACCCAATATTCTCGTTTTCTCCCCTAAAGGCTAGGCCTCTAGAAGCTAAAAACTTTATGGTTGCAACCACTCTCTGCAAAACATTCCTCCAATATTGTACTTCCGATTCAAGTTGGAGACTTAAATAATTATGTACGGATGATTTCTGGTTAGATCGTAATACTATCTGACTTTGAGAAGTCTTGTGAACAGTACTTTTTGCATGCGAGAAAATCTTTTCGCTTGTTTTCTTCCAATTTGTAAATCCATCAGTCGCGAAAGCAGAATTAGAAGCCCTTTTATCGGAAAACAATAAACACGGAACACAGTACAACTAAGGTTCGTGTGAAAGCATCTTTAGATAAATGCCTGTAAATGTTACCGATTTTGCGCTCCGTCTTTAAAAAGTCTATATCTTCAATATTTTGAATAACAGGATTAGCTGCAACTTGGTTTCGTGTATTATCATTTAAACTCCAAAGAGCTGGATCGCTTCCCAAACTATCACAACTATCCTCCTTTAATTCCTTTTCGAGAATTTTCTCATTTTCTTTTGATATTGAAAGTGAACTTGATTCAGCTGAAACATGTACATTGCCGTGATTTTTATCAATATCATCCGCTGCATCCTTGGATTTGGTAATAAAAGATGTCTCGATAGAGTCTTTGATGTCGGCTTCCGTTTCTGATATTTCATTTTCCGGAGTTTCCCTCGTCGATAATGTTGTAAAGAAAGAATTAGTTTTTGGTACTTTTTCGAGAAGTTCCTTTTCTCTCATAGAACTTTCAGCTTCTCTTTTTCGGCTTTGGGCTCCACTTAGCTTCTTGTTTTTCTTGGTTCACTCATTGTTAACAAAATAACTACAAGAGCCCGAATCAAGTTAATTAACCTTAAGCCTTTACCTAATTTAATTATTTTAATTATATTTTAGAACCGACTGACTGAAAGAAAAACCAGCGAATCTATGATTCACGAAATTCCGTTAGCCCTTGCTCGTTGCAACACTCTAGTCTGTAGCAACAGTAGCGTGGGAACAGCATGGAAAGTTGGGAAATGGAAATTGTGGGAAAGTAGGCGAAAATAGACTAAAAGTGGATCCTAAGCAAAAGCGTGGGAATAAAAGTCAAAAACTACTTCTAAACTCTTTTTTTCTCTAAGCAAGAATGTAGCCTATACACGTAATACGAATCACGATAGACAACCATCGAAATTCAAAACTTTTCATACGCTCACGCTATTTAAAAACGAAAAACAGTCCCGTAATCATTCAAAACTAACGTCGTGTTTTTGAGGTTTTCGAAAATTTAATAAAACAATCGCTCAGATTTGGGTATCACCAGACTTCTTGGGCGCCCCTATTTGTCTGGCGCCCGGGGGCAGGTGCCCCCTCTGCCCCCCCTTAATCCGGCCCTGCGTCTAGCCATTCCTGAACAACTGTATCCTTGGCAGCCTAAATACGAACCAATGACGTCGAGTGAATAGAGGACTTAATATTAACGTGGATATTCACCAAAAGATATTCGAATGTTCCAGTTCCTTCGATCATAACAGATGGAATTCCCGATTTGATCAAGTCCGATAGGTTGTCAATGCTATTGTAACTTTCTGTCGTGAACTCGGTTCGCAAGAAACAACCCAAGAAAAACAGAATGAAAGTCACTCCGATAAGCCACGACGAAGCCAGCAGACGACAAGTAATGTGGGGTAGAACGGTGGAAATCGCTATAGAAAATATTTTCCAAGTCTAAGAATCGTAGAGCGAAAACCTTTTTAGGAGCCCACCAGTCTCGTGTCAAAGGTGTTATGCCCCAACCACGATCAGAATTATTTTTCCTCCAAAACCAGTGGCACGAAAAGATAAAAAACTTCCTTACGTTCAGCACACAAGAGCGACGCGTTATCCCAGACATTTTCCAGCGTTTCTCGGACCAATTTCTTAACAATTTTAGTTTTGGACATATGTTTATATTTGTCCGTTACTACCGAATGAATGACGAGTAAAACCGCAAGAAGGACTACTGTTAAAGCCATTAATGTCACGACCTTATGAAATCAAAAACGAATTTATGATTGGGTACTGGATTGTAATTGACTGAAATTTACTGGCAAAGCCATATTTAGGAAAGATAGCGAAGTTGACACGACCCTTTTCGGGGCGGCGGACACGATAATAGTTCTGGACGCTCCAAAGGGCGAAGACGGACTGAAATATTCCTGTCGGCCGTCGAAAATTGAGAGCGGCGTGGGAGTCATGACACAATGAACTTTCTAAATCGGGGTGAAATGTCGTAAGAGAGAAATGCATTTGGTACTTCTTTATTGGCCGAAAATTCACTTACGTTTGCTAAATTAGGTTCATTAAAAATTTTAAGTTTCTAAAAAGTCCAGCTTATGACTTTCGAATATTGCCCTAGAAATGAGCAATAAGTTACAGAAATGTGTATTTTTAAATTAAAATTTCATTCCTGACATATAATCAAGGCAAATCATTTCTACTAGGGTCACTTCAAAAACATTTAATAATGAATGTATTGGCTAAAAGATTGAGAAAATTGAAAGTACAAGCCCACTTTATTAAGACTTCATCAATATAATTAACATCGTATTTTGAAATTTCCCAGCTTTTGCTTTTTAAATCGAGTTTGTTTGAGTGCAACAATTGAAATTATTTTAAAATACAACAAAGATTACCAAAAGTATATATTTATATATATATATAAACAAAAAGTACAGTTAATAGGTTCTTCCTCGCGCCGTGTAATATGAGAATCCCCGCTTCATTTCAAAATAGTGCCAACCCCCCTCTGCGTATGATTACATTCACGACCGTAGCACAGGTGGTGGAGGAGCGCTCGCTTTGCATGTGAGAAGTCCCGGGTTCAACCCCCGATATCTCAATTTCGCCGTTTTAACAAAATATGTATTCTTTTCTGAAAATCTCCACTCATCCATCCGAAGGGGATATAGCTCAGTGGAGAGCGCTCGCTTCGCATGTGAGAAGTCCCGGGTTCGATCCCGGTATCTCCATTTCGCGGTTTTAGTCTAAGAGTATTTATTTTTACGATGACCTCTACTTGTATATCCGAAGGGGATATAGCTCAGTGGAAGAGCGCTCGCTTTGCATGTGAGAAGTCCCGGGTTCAACCCACGGTATCTCCATTTCGCGGTTTTAACAAAATATGTATTCTTTTCTGAAAATCTTCACTCATGCATCCGAAGGGGATATAGCTCAGTGGAAGAGCGCTTGCTTTGAATGTGAGAAGTCCTGGGTTCAACCCCCGGTATCTCCATTTCGCGGTTTTAACAAAATATGTATTTTTTTCTGAAAATCTCCACTGATCCAGCCGAAGGGGATATAGCTCAGTGGATGAGCGCTCGCTTTGCATGTGAGATGTCCCGGGTTCGACCCTGGTATCTCCATTTCGCGGTTTTAGTCTAAGAGTATTTATTTTTACGATGATCTCTACTTGTACATCCGAAGGGGATTTAGCTCAGTGGAAGAGCGCTCGCTTTGCATGTGAGAAGTCACGGGTTCAACCCCCGGTATCACCATTTCGCGGTTTTAGTCTAAAAGGATTTATTTTAACAATGATCTCTACTTGTACATCCGAAGGGGATATAGCTAAGTGGAAGAGCGCTTGCTTTGCATGTGAGAAGTCCCGGGTTCAACCCACGGTATCTCCGTTTCGCGGTTTTAACAAAATATGTATTCTTTTCTGAAAATCTCCACTCATGCATTCGAAGGGGATATAGCTCAGTGGAAGAGCGCTTGCTTTGCATGTGAGAAGTCCTGGGTTCAACCCCCGGTATCTCCATTTCGCGGTTTTAACAAAATATGTATTCTTTTCTGAAAATCTCCACTGATCCCGCCGAAGGGGATATAGCTCAGTGGATGAGCGCTCGCTTTGCATGTGAGAAGTCCCGGGTTCGACCCTGGTATCTCCAATTCGCGGTTTTAGTCTAAGAGTATTTATTTTTACGATGATCTCTACTTGTACATCCGAAGGGGATATAGCTCAGTGGAAGAGCGCTTGCTTTGCATGTGAGAAGTCCCGGGATCAACCCCCGGTATCTCCATTTCGCGGTTTTAGTCTAAAATAATTTATTTGAATTACAAAACACTTGATTGAATTGAATTGAATTTTTTAGATGATCTCTACTTGTACATCCGAAGGGGATATAGCTCAGTGGAAGAGCGCTTGCTTTGCATGTGAGAAGTACAGGGTTCAACCCCCGGTATCTCCATTTCGCGGTTTTAACAAAATATGTATTCTTTTCTGAAAATCTCCACTGATCCATCCGAAGGGGATATAGCTCAGTGGATGAGCGCTCGATTTGCATGTGAGAAGTCCCGGGTTCGACCCTGGTATCTCCATTTCGCGGTTTTAGTCTAAGAGTATTTATTTTTACGATGATCTCTACTTGTATATCCGAAGGGGATATAGCTCAGTGGAAGAGCGCTCGCTTTGCATGTGAGAAGTCCCGGGTTCAACCCACGGTATCTCCATTTCGCGGTCTTAACAAAATATGTATTCTTTTCTGAAAATCTCCACTCATGCATTCGAAGTGGATATAGCTCAGTGGAAGAGCGCTTGCTTTGCATGTGAGAAGTCCAGGGTTCAACCCCCGGTATCTCCATTTCGCGGTTTTAACAAAATATGTATTCTTTTCTGAAAATCTCCACTCATCCATCCGAAGGGGATATAGCTCAGTGGAAGAGCGCTTGCTTTGCATGTGAGAAGTCCCGGGTTCAGCCCCCGGTATCTCCATTTCGCGGTTTTAGTCTAAAAGGATTTACTTTAATGATGATCTCTACTTGTACATCCGAAGGGGATATAGCTCAGTGGAAGAGCGCTCGCTTTGCATGTGAGAAGTCCCGGGATCAACCCCCGGTATCTCCATTTCGCGGTTTTAACAAAATATGTATTTTTTTCTGAAAATCTCCACTCATCCATCCGAAGGGGATATAGCTCAGTGGATGAGCGCTCGCTTTGCATGTGAGAAGTGCCGGGTTCGACCTTGGTGTCTCCATTTCGCGGTTTTAGTCTAAGAGTATTTATTTTTACGATGATCTCTACTTGTATATCCGAAGGGGATATAGCTCAGTGGAAGAGCGCTCGCTTTGCATGTGAGAAGTCCCGGGTTCAACCCCCGGTATCTCCATTTCGCGGTTTTAGTCTAAGAGTATTTATTTTTACGATGACCTCTACTTGTATATCCGAAGGGGATATAGCTCAGTGGAAGAGCGCTCGCTTTGCATGTGAGAAGTCCCGGGTTCAACCCACGGTATCTCCGTTTCGCGGTTTTAACAAAATATGTATTCTTTTCTGAAAATCTCCACTCATGCATTCGAAGGGGATATAGCTCAGTGGAAGAGCGCTTGCTTTGCATGTGAGAAGTCCTGGGTTCAACCCCCGGTATCTCCATTTCGCGGTTTTAACAAAATATGTATTCTTTTCTGAAAATCTCCACTGATCCCGCCGAAGGGGATATAGCTCAGTGGATGAGCGCTCGCTTTGCATGTGAGAAGTCCCGGGTTCGACCCTGGTATCTCCAATTCGCGGTTTTAGTCTAAGAGTATTTATTTTTACGATGATCTCTACTTGTACATCCGAAGGGGATATAGCTCAGTGGAAGAGCGCTTGCTTTGCATGTGAGAAGTCCCGGGATCAACCCCCGGTATCTCCATTTCGCGGTTTTAGTCTAAAATAATTTATTTGAATTACAAAACACTTGATTGAATTGAATTGAATTTTTAAGATGATCTCTACTTGTATATCCGAAGGGG
Source organism: Phalangium opilio (assembly GCF_054372755.1). Taxonomy (NCBI): domain Eukaryota; kingdom Metazoa; phylum Arthropoda; class Arachnida; order Opiliones; family Phalangiidae; genus Phalangium; species Phalangium opilio. The sequence goes on from NW_028324198.1 coordinate 3,511,233, forward strand.
ATATAGCTCAGTGGAAGAGCGCTCGCTTTGCATGTGAGAAGTCCCGGGTTCAACCCCCGGTATCTCCATTTCGCGGTTTTAGTCTAAGAGTATTTATTTTTACGATGACCTCTACTTGTATATCCGAAGGGGATATAGCTCAGTGGAAGAGCGCTCGCTTTGCATGTGAGAAGTCCCGGGTTCAACCCACGGTATCTCCATTTCGCGGTCTTAACAAAATATGTATTCTTTTCTGAAAATCTCCACTCATGCATTCGAAGTGGATATAGCTCAGTGGAAGAGCGCTTGCTTTGCATGTGAGAAGTCCAGGGTTCAACCCCCGGTATCTCCATTTCGCGGTTTTAACAAAATATGTATTTTTTTCTGAAAATCTCCACTCATCCATCCGAAGGGGATATAGCTCAGTGGATGAGCGCTCGCTTTGCATGTGAGAAGTCCCGGGATCAACCCCCGGTATCTCCATTTCGCGGTTTTAACAAAATATGTATTTTTTTCTGAAAATCTCCACTCATCCATCCGAAGGGGATATAGCTCAGTGGATGAGCGCTCGCTTTGCATGTGAGAAGTGCCGGGTTCGACCTTGGTGTCTCCATTTCGCGGTTTTAGTCTAAGAGTATTTATTTTTACGATGATCTCTACTTGTATATCCGAAGGGGATATAGCTCAGTGGAAGAGCGCTCGCTTTGCATGTGAGAAGTCCCGGGATCAACCCCCGGTATCTCCATTTCGCGGTTTTAACAAAATATGTATTTTTTTCTGAAAATCTCCACTCATCCATCCGAAGGGGATATAGCTCAGTGGATGAGCGCTCACTTTGCATGTGAGAAGTGCCGGGTTCGACCTTGGTGTCTCCATTTCGCGGTTTTTGTCTAAGAGTATTTATTTTTACGATGATCTCTACTTGTATATCCGAAGGGGATATAGCTCAGTGGAAGAGCGCTCGCTTTGCATGTGAGAAGTCCCGGGTTCAACCCCCGGTGTCTCCATTTCGCGGTTTTTGTCTAAGAGTATTTATTTTTACGATGATCTCTACTTGTATATCCGAAGGGGATATAGCTCAGTGGAAGAGCGCTTGCTTTGCATGTGAGAAGTCCAGGGTTCAACCCCCGGTATCTCCATTTCGCGGTTTTAACAAAATATGTATTCTTTTCTGAAAATCTTCACTCATGCATCCGAAGGGGATATAGCTCAGTGGAAGAGCGCTTGCTTTGAATGTGAGAAGTCCTGGGTTCAACCCCCGGTATCTCCATTTCGCGGTTTTAACAAAATATGTATTCTTTTCTGAAAATCTCCACTGATCCAGCCGAAGGGGATATAGCTCAGTGGATGAGCGCTCGCTTTGCATGTGAGATGTCCCGGGTTCGACCCTGGTTTCTCCATTTCGCGGTTTTAGTCTAAGAGTATTTATTTTTACGATGATCTCTACTTGTACATCCGAAGGGGATATAGCTCAGTGGAAGAGCGCTCGCTTTGCATGTGAGAAGTCACGGGTTCAACCCCCGGTATCACCATTTCGCGGTTTTAGTCTAAAAGGATTTATTTTAACGATGATCTCTACTTGTACATCCGAAGGGGATATAGCTAAGTGGAAGAGCGCTTGCTTTGCATGTGAGAAGTCCCGGGATCAACCCCCGGTATCTCCAATTCGCGGTTTTAGTCTAAAAGGATTTACTTTAATGATGATCTCTACTTGTACATCCGAAGGGGATATGGCTCAGTGGAAGAGCGCTCGCTTTGCATGTGAGAAGTCCCGGGATCAACCCCCGGTATCTCCATTTCGCGGTTTTAACAAAATATGTATTTTTTTCTGAAAATCTCCACTCATCCATCCGAAGGGGATATAGCTCAGTGGATGAGCGCTCGCTTTGCATGTGAGAAGTCCCGGGATCAACCCCCGGTATCTCCATTTCGCGGTTTTAACAAAATATGTATTTTTTTCTGAAAATCTCCACTCATCCATCCGAAGGGGATATAGCTCAGTGGATGAGCGCTCGCTTTGCATGTGAGAAGTGCCGGGTTCGACCTTGGTGTCTCCATTTCGCGGTTTTAGTCTAAGAGTATTTATTTTTACGATGATCTCTACTTGTATATCCGAAGGGGATATAGCTCAGTGGAAGAGCGCTCGCTTTGCATGTGAGAAGTCCCGGGTTCAACCCCCGGTATCTCCATTTCGCGGTTTTAGTCTAAGAGTATTTATTTTTACGATGACCTCTACTTGTATATCCGAAGGGGATATAGCTCAGTGGAAGAGCGCTCGCTTTGCATGTGAGAAGTCCCGGGTTCAACCCACGGTATCTCCGTTTCGCGGTTTTAACAAAATATGTATTCTTTTCTGAAAATCTCCACTCATCCATCCGAAGGGGATATAGCTCAGTGGAAGAGCGCTTGCTTTGCATGTGAGAAGTCCAGGGTTCAACCCCCGGTATCTCCATTTCGCGGTTTTAACAAAATATGTATTCTTTTCTGAAAATCTTCACTCATGCATCCGAAGGGGATATAGCTCAGTGGAAGAGCGCTTGCTTTGAATGTGAGAAGTCCTGGGTTCAACCCCCGGTATCTCCATTTCGCGGTTTTAACAAAATATGTATTCTTTTCTGAAAATCTCCACTGATCCAGCCGAAGGGGATATAGCTCAGTGGATGAGCGCTCGCTTTGCATGTGAGATGTCCCGGGTTCGACCCTGGTTTCTCCATTTCGCGGTTTTAGTCTAAGAGTATTTATTTTTACGATGATCTCTACTTGTACATCCGAAGGGGATATAGCTCAGTGGAAGAGCGCTCGCTTTGCATGTGAGAAGTCACGGGTTCAACCCCCGGTATCACCATTTCGCGGTTTTAGTCTAAAAGGATTTATTTTAACGATGATCTCTACTTGTACATCCGAAGGGGATATAGCTAAGTGGAAGAGCGCTTGCTTTGCATGTGAGAAGTCCCGGGATCAACCCCCGGTATCTCCAATTCGCGGTTTTAGTCTAAAAGTATTAATTTGAATTACAAAACACTTGATTGAATTGAATTGAATTTTTAAGATGATCTCTACTGGCACATCCGAAGGGGATATAGCTCAGTGGAAGAGCGCTTGCTTTGCATGTGAGAAGTCCAGGGTTCAACCCCCGGTATCTCCATTTCGCTGTTTTAACAAAATATGTATTCTTTTCTGAAAATCTCCACTCATCCATCCGAAGGGGATATAGCTCAGTGGAAGAGCGCTTGCTTTGCATGTGAGAAGTCCCGGGTTCAGCCCCCGGTATCTCCATTTCGCGGTTTTAGTCTAAAAGGATTTACTTTAATGATGATCTCTACTTGTACATCCGAAGGGGATATGGCTCAGTGGAAGAGCGCTCGCTTTGCATGTGAGAAGTCCCGGGATCAACCCCCGGTATCTCCATTTCGCGGTTTTAACAAAATATGTATTTTTTTCTGAAAATCTCCACTCATCCATCCGAAGGGGATATAGCTCAGTGGATGAGCGCTCACTTTGCATGTGAGAAGTGCCGGGTTCGACCTTGGTGTCTCCATTTCGCGGTTTTTGTCTAAGAGTATTTATTTTTACGATGATCTCTACTTGTATATCCGAAGGGGATATAGCTCAGTGGAAGAGCGCTCGCTTTGCATGTGAGAAGTCCCGGGTTCAACCCCCGGTGTCTCCATTTCGCGGTTTTTGTCTAAGAGTATTTATTTTTACGATGATCTCTACTTGTATATCCGAAGGGGATATAGCTCAGTGGAAGAGCGCTCGCTTTGCATGTGAGAAGTCCCGGGTTCAACCCCCGGTATCTCCATTTCGCGGTTTTAGTCTAAGAGTATTTATTTTTACGATGACCTCTTCTTGTATATCCGAAGGGGATATAGCTCAGTGGAAGAGCGCTCGCTTTGCATGTGAGAAGTCCCGGGTTCAACCCCCGGTATCTCCATTTCGCGGTTTTAGTCTAAGAGTATTTATTTTTACGATGACCTCTTCTTGTATATACGAAGGGGATATAGCTCAGTGGAAGAGCGCTCGCTTTGCATGTGAGAAGTCCCGGGTTCAACCCACGGTATCTCCGTTTCGCGGTTTTAACAAAATATGTATTCTTTTCTGAAAATCTCCACTCATGCATTCGAAGGGGATATAGCTCAGTGGAAGAGCGCTTGCTTTGCATGTGAGAAGTCCTGGGTTCAACCCCCGGTATCTCCATTTCGCGGTTTTAACAAAATATGTATTCTTTTCTGAAAATCTCCACTGATCCCGCCGAAGGGGATATAGCTCAGTGGATGAGCGCTCGCTTTGCATGTGAGACATCCCGGGTTCGACCCTGGTATCTCCAATTCGCGGTTTTAGACTAAGAGTATTTATTTTTACGATGATCTCTACTTGTACATCCGAAGGGGATATAGATCAGTGGAAGAGCGCTTGCTTTGCATGTGAGAAGTTTCGGGATCAACCCCCGGTATCTCCATTTCGCGGTTTTAGTCTAAAATAATTTATTTGAATTACAAAACACTTGATTGAATTGAATTGAATTTTTAAGATGATCTCTACTTGTACATCCGAAGGGGATATAGCTCAGTGGAAGAGCGCTTGCTTTGCATGTGAGAAGTCCAGGGTTCAACCCCCGGTATCTCCATTTCGCGGTTTTAACAAAATATGTATTCTTTTCTGAAAATCTCCACTCATCCATCCGAAGGGGATATAGCTCAGTGGATGAGCGCTCGCTTTGCATGTGGGAAGTCCCGGGTTCGACCCTGGTATCTCCATTTCGCGGTTTTAACAAAATATGTATTCTTTTCTGAAAATCTCCACACATCCATCCGAAGGGGATATAGCTCAGTGGATGAGCGCTCGCTTTGCATGTGAGAAGTCCCGGGTTCGATCCCGGTATCTCCATTTCGCGGTTATAGTCTAAGAGTATTTATTTTTACGATGACCTCTACTTGTATATCCGAAGGGGATATAGCTCAGTGGAAGAGCGCTCGCTTTGCATGTGAGAAGTCCCGGGTTCAACCCACGGTATCTCCATTTCGCGGTTTTAACAAAATATGTATTCTTTTCTGAAAATCTCCACTCATGCATCCGAAGAGGATATAGCTCAGTGGAAGAGCGCTCGCTTTGCATGTGAGAAGTCACGGGTTCAACCCCCGGTATCACCATTTCGCGGTTTTAGTCTAAAAGGATTTATTTTAACGATGATCTCTACTTGTACATCCGAAGGGGATATAGCTAAGTGGAAGAGCGCTTGCTTTGCATGTGAGAAGTCCCGGGATCAACCCCCGGTATCTCCATTTCGCGGTTTTAGTCTAAAAGTATTAATTTGAATTACAAAACACTTGATTGAATTGAATTGAATTTTTAAGATGATCTCTACTGGTACATCCGAAGGGGATATAGCTCAGTGGAAGAGCGCTTGCTTTGCATGTGAGAAGTCCAGGGTTCAACCCCCGGTATCTCCATTTCGCTGTTTTAACAAAATATGTATTCTTTTCTGAAAATCTCCACTCATCCATCCGAAGGGGATATAGCTCAGTGGAAGAGCGCTTGCTTTGCATGTGAGAAGTCCCGGGTTCAGCCCCCGGTATCTCCATTTCGCGGTTTTAGTCTAAAAGGATTTACTTTAATGATGATCTCTACTTGTACATCCGAAGGGGATATAGCTCAGTGGAAGAGCGCTCGCTTTGCATGTGAGAAGTCCCGGGATCAACCCCCGGTATCTCCATTTCGCGGTTTTAACAAAATATGTATTTTTTTCTGAAAATCTCCACTCATCCATCCGAAGGGGATATAGCTCAGTGGATGAGCGCTCGCTTTGCATGTGAGAAGTGCCGGGTTCGACCTTGGTGTCTCCATTTCGCGGTTTTAGTCTAAGAGTATTTATTTTTACGATGATCTCTACTTGTATATCCGAAGGGGATATAGCTCAGTGGAAGAGCGCTCGCTTTGCATGTGAGAAGTCCCGGGTTCAACCCCCGGTATCTCCATTTCGCGGTTTTAGTCTAAGAGTATTTATTTTTACGATGACCTCTACTTGTATATCCGAAGGGGATATAGCTCAGTGGAAGAGCGCTCGCTTTGCATGTGAGAAGTCCCGGGTTCAACCCACGGTATCTCCGTTTCGCGGTTTTAACAAAATATGTATTCTTTTCTGAAAATCTCCACTCATGCATTCGAAGGGGATATAGCTCAGTGGAAGAGCGCTTGCTTTGCATGTGAGAAGTCCAGGGTTCAACCCCCGGTATCTCCATTTCGCGGTTTTAACAAAATATGTATTCTTTTCTGAAAATCTCCACTGATCCCGCCGAAGGGGATATAGCTCAGTGGATGAGCGCTCGCTTTGCATGTGAGAAGTCCCGGGTTCGACCCTGGTATCTCCAATTCGCGGTTTTAGTCTAAGAGTATTTATTTTTACGATGATCTCTACTTGTACATCCGAAGGGGATATAGCTCAGTGGAAGAGCGCTTGCTTTGCATGTGAGAAGTCCCGGGATCAACCCCCGGGATCTCCATTTCGCGGTTTTAGTCTAAAATAATTTATTTGAATTACAAAACACTTGATTGAATTGAATTGAATTTTTAAGATGATCTCTACTTGTACATCCGAAGGGGATATAGCTCAGTGGAAGAGCGCTTGCTTTGCATGTGAGAAGTCCAGGGTTCAACCCCCGGTATCTCCATTTCGCGGTTTTAACAAAATATGTATTCTTTTCTGAAAATCTTCACTCATGCATCCGAAGGGGATATAGCTCAGTGGAAGAGCGCTTGCTTTGAATGTGAGAAGTCCTGGGTTCAACCCCCGGTATCTCCATTTCGCGGTTTTAACAAAATATGTATTCTTTTCTGAAAATCTCCACTGATCCAGCCGAAGGGGATATAGCTCAGTGGATGAGCGCTCGCTTTGCATGTGAGATGTCCCGGGTTCGACCCTGGTATCTCCATTTCGCGGTTTTAGTCTAAGAGTATTTATTTTTACGATGATCTCTACTTATACATCCGAAGGGGATATAGCTCAGTGGAAGAGCGCTCGCTTTGCATGTGAGAAGTCACGGGTTCAACCCCCGGTATCACCATTTCGCGGTTTTAGTCTAAAAAGATTTATTTTAACGATGATCTCTACTAGTACATCCGAAGGGGATATAGCTAAGTGGAAGAGCGCTTGCTTTGCATGTGAGAAGTCCCGGGATCAACCCCCGGTATCTCCATTTCGCGGTTTTAGTCTAAAAGTATTAATTTGAATTACAAAACACTTGATTGAATTGAATTGAATTTTTAAGATGATCTCTACTGGTACATCCGAAGGGGATATAGCTCAGTGGAAGAGCGCTTGCTTTGCATGTGAGAAGTCCAGGGTTCAACCCCCAGTATCTCCATTTCGCTGTTTTAACAAAATATGTATTCTTTTCTGAAAATCTCCACTCATCCATCCGAAGGGGATATAGCTCAGTGGAAGAGCGCTTGCTTTGCATGTGAGAAGTCCCGGGTTCAGCCCCCGGTATCTCCATTTCGCGGTTTTAGTCTAAAAGGATTTACTTTAATGATGATCTCTACTTGTACATCCGAAGGGGATATAGCTCAGTGGAAGAGCGCTCGCTTTGCATGTGAGAAGTCCCGGGATCAACCCCCGGTATCTCCATTTCGCGGTTTTAACAAAATATGTATTTTTTTCTGAAAATCTCCACTCATCCATCCGAAGGGGATATAGCTCAGTGGATGAGCGCTCGCTTTGCATGTGAGAAGTGCCGGGTTCGACCTTGGTGTCTCCATTTCGCGGTTTTAGTCTAAGAGTATTTATTTTTACGATGATCTCTACTTGTATATCCGAAGGGGATATAGCTCAGTGGAAGAGCGCTCGCTTTGCATGTGAGAAGTCCCGGGTTCAACCCCCGGTATCTCCATTTCGCGGTTTTAGTCTAAGAGTATTTATTTTTACGATGACCTCTACTTGTATATCCGAAGGGGATATAGCTCAGTGGAAGAGCGCTCGCTTTGCATGTGAGAAGTCCCGGGTTCAACCCACGGTATCTCCGTTTCGCGGTTTTAACAAAATATGTATTCTTTTCTGAAAATCTCCACTCATGCATTCGAAGGGGATATAGCTCAGTGGAAGAGCGCTTGCTTTGCATGTGAGAAGTCCTGGGTTCAACCCCCGGTATCTCCATTTCGCGGTTTTAACAAAATATGTATTCTTTTCTGAAAATCTCCACTGATCCCGCCGAAGGGGATATAGCTCAGTGGATGAGCGCTCGCTTTGCATGTGAGAAGTCCCGGGTTCGACCCTGGTATCTCCAATTCGCGGTTTTAGTATAAGAGTATTTATTTTTACGATGATCTCTACTTGTACATCCGAAGGGGATATAGCTCAGTGGAAGAGCGCTTGCTTTGCATGTGAGAAGTCCCGGGATCAACCCCCGGTATCTCCATTTCGCGGTTTTAGTCTAAAATAATTTATTTGAATTACAAAACACTTGATTGAATTGAATTGAATTTTTAAGATGATCTCTACTTGTACATCCGAAGGGGATATAGCTCAGTGGAAGAGCGCTTGCTTTGCATGTGAGAAGTACAGGGTTCAACCCCCGGTATCTCCATTTCGCGGTTTTAACAAAATATGTATTCTTTTCTGAAAATCTCCACTGATCCATCCGAAGGGGATATAGCTCAGTGGATGAGCGCTCGATTTGCATGTGAGAAGTCCCGGGTTCGACCCTGGTATCTCCATTTCGCGGTTTTAGTCTAAGAGTATTTATTTTTACGATGATCTCTACTTGTATATCCGAAGGGGATATAGCTCAGTGGAAGAGCGCTCGCTTTGGATGTGAGAAGTCCCGGGTTCAACCCACGGTATCTCCATTTCGCGGTCTTAACAAAATATGTATTCTTTTCTGAAAATCTCCACTCATGCATTCGAAGTGGATATAGCTCAGTGGAAGAGCGCTTGCTTTGCATGTGAGAAGTCCAGGGTTCAACCCCCGGTATCTCCATTTCGCGGTTTTAACAAAATATGTATTCTTTTCTGAAAATCTCCACTCATCCATCCGAAGGGGATATAGCTCAGTGGAAGAGCGCTTGCTTTGCATGTGAGAAGTCCCGGGTTCAGCCCCCGGTATCTCCATTTCGCGGTTTTAGTCTAAAAGGATTTACTTTAATGATGATCTCTACTTGTACATCCGAAGGGGATATAGCTCAGTGGAAGAGCGCTCGCTTTGCATGTGAGAAGTCCCGGGATCAACCCCCGGTATCTCCATTTCGCGGTTTTAACAAAATATGTATTTTTTTCTGAAAATCTCCACTCATCCATCCGAAGGGGATATAGCTCAGTGGATGAGCGCTCGCTTTGCATGTGAGAAGTGCCGGGTTCGACCTTGGTGTCTCCATTTCGCGGTTTTAGTCTAAGAGTATTTATTTTTACGATGATCTCTACTTGTATATCCGAAGGGGATATAGCTCAGTGGAAGAGCGCTCGCTTTGCATGTGAGAAGTCCCGGGTTCAACCCACGGTATCTCCGTTTCGCGGTTTTAACAAAATATGTATTCTTTTCTGAAAATCTCCACTCATGCATTCGAAGGGGATATAGCTCAGTGGAAGAGCGCTTGCTTTGCATGTGAGAAGTCCTGGGTTCAACCCCCGGTATCTCCTTTTCGCGGTTTTAACAAAATATGTATTCTTTTCTGAAAATCTCCACTGATCCCGCCGAAGGGGATATAGCTCAGTGGATGAGCGCTCGCTTTGCATGTGAGAAGTCCCGGGTTCGACCCTGGTATCTCCAATTCGCGGTTTTAGTCTAAGAGTATTTATTTTTACGATGATCTCTACTTGTACATCCGAAGGGGATATAGCTCAGTGGAAGAGCGCTTGCTTTGCATGTGAGAAGTCCCGGGATCAACCCCCGGTATCTCCATTTCGCGGTTTTAGTCTAAAATAATTTATTTGAATTACAAAACACTTGATTGAATTGAATTGAATTTTTAAGATGATCTCTACTTGTATATCCGAAGGGGATATAGCTCAGTGGAAGAGCGCTCGCTTTGCATGTGAGAAGTCCCGGGTTCAACCCCCGGTATCTCCATTTCACGGTTTTAGTCTAAGAGTATTTATTTTTACGATGACCTCTACTTGTATATCCGAAGGGGATATAGCTCAGTGGAAGAGCGCTCGCTTTGCATGTGAGAAGTCCCGGGTTCAACCCACGGTATCTCCATTTCGCGGTCTTAACAAAATATGTATTCTTTTCTGAAAATCTCCACTCATGCATTCGAAGTGGATATAGCTCAGTGGAAGAGCGCTTGCTTTGCATGTGAGAAGTCCAGGGTTCAACCCCCGGTATCTCCATTTCGCGGTTTTAACAAAATATGTATTCTTTTCTGAAAATCTCCACTCATCCATCCGAAGGGGATATAGCTCAGTGGATGAGCGCTCGCTTTGCATGTGAGAAGTCCCGGGATCAACCCCCGGTATCTCCATTTCGCGGTTTTAACAAAATATGTATTTTTTTCTGAAAATCTCCACTCATCCATCCGAAGGGGATATAGCTCAGTGGATGAGCGCTCGCTTTGCATGTGAGAAGTGCCGGGTTCGACCTTGGTGTCTCCATTTCGCGGTTTTAGTCTAAGAGTATTTATTTTTACGATGATCTCTACTTGTATATCCGAAGGGGATATAGCTCAGTGGAAGAGCGCTCGCTTTGCATGTGAGAAGTCCCGGGTTCAACCCCCGGTATCTCCATTTCGCGGTTTTAGTCTAAGAGTATTTATTTTTACGATGACCTCTACTTGTATATCCGAAGGGGATATAGCTCAGTGGAAGAGCGCTCGCTTTGCATGTGAGAAGTCCCGGGTTCAACCCACGGTATCTCCGTTTCGCGGTTTTAACAAAATATGTATTCTTTTCTGAAAATCTCCACTCATGCATTCGAAGGGGATATAGCTCAGTGGAAGAGCGCTTGCTTTGCATGTGAGAAGTCCTGGGTTCAACCCCCGGTATCTCCATTTCGCGGTTTTAACAAAATATGTATTCTTTTCTGAAAATCTCCACTGATCCCGCCGAAGGGGATATAGCTCAGTGGATGAGCGCTCGCTTTGCATGTGAGAAGTCCCGGGTTCGACCCTGGTATCTCCAATTCGCGGTTTTAGTCTAAGAGTATTTATTTTTACGATGATCTCTACTTGTACATCCGAAGGGGATATAGCTCAGTGGAAGAGCGCTTGCTTTGCATGAGAGAAGTCCCGGGATCAACCCCCGGTATCTCCATTTCGCGGTTTTAGTCTAAAATAATTTATTTGAATTACAAAACACTTGATTGAATTGAATTGAATTTTTAAGATGATCTCTACTGGTACATCCGAAGGGGATATAGCTCAGTGGAAGAGCGCTTGCTTTGCATGTGAGAAGTCCAGGGTTCAACCCCCGGTATCTCCATTTCGCTGTTTTAACAAAATATGTATTCTTTTCTGAAAATCTCCACTCATCCATCCGAAGGGGATATAGCTCAGTGGAAGAGCGCTTGCTTTGCATGTGAGAAGTCCCGGGTTCAGCCCCCGGTATCTCCATTTCGCGGTTTTAGTCTAAAAGGATTTACTTTAATGATGATCTCTACTTGTACATCCGAAGGGGATATGGCTCAGTGGAAGAGCGCTCGCTTTGCATGTGAGAAGTCCCGGGATCAACCCCCGGTATCTCCATTTCGCGGTTTTAACAAAATATGTATTTTTTTCTGAAAATCTCCACTCATCCATCCGAAGGGGATATAGCTCAGTGGATGAGCGCTCACTTTGCATGTGAGAAGTGCCGGGTTCGACCTTGGTGTCTCCATTTCGCGGTTTTTGTCTAAGAGTATTTATTTTTACGATGATCTCTACTTGTATATCCGAAGGGGATATAGCTCAGTGGAAGAGCGCTCGCTTTGCATGTGAGAAGTCCCGGGTTCAACCCCCGGTGTCTCCATTTCGCGGTTTTTGTCTAAGAGTATTTATTTTTACGATGATCTCTACTTGTATATCCGAAGGGGATATAGCTCAGTGGAAGAGCGCTTGCTTTGCATGTGAGAAGTCCAGGGTTCAACCCCCGGTATCTCCATTTCGCGGTTTTAACAAAATATGTATTCTTTTCTGAAAATCTTCACTCATGCATCCGAAGGGGATATAGCTCAGTGGAAGAGCGCTTGCTTTGAATGTGAGAAGTCCTGGGTTCAACCCCCGGTATCTCCATTTCGCGGTTTTAACAAAATATGTATTCTTTTCTGAAAATCTCCACTGATCCAGCCGAAGGGGATATAGCTCAGTGGATGAGCGCTCGCTTTGCATGTGAGATGTCCCGGGTTCGACCCTGGTTTCTCCATTTCGCGGTTTTAGTCTAAGAGTATTTATTTTTACGATGATCTCTACTTGTACATCCGAAGGGGATATAGCTCAGTGGAAGAGCGCTCGCTTTGCATGTGAGAAGTCACGGGTTCAACCCCCGGTATCACCATTTCGCGGTTTTAGTCTAAAAGGATTTATTTTAACGATGATCTCTACTTGTACATCCGAAGGGGATATAGCTAAGTGGAAGAGCGCTTGCTTTGCATGTGAGAAGTCCCGGGATCAACCCCCGGTATCTCCAATTCGCGGTTTTAGTCTAAAAGTATTAATTTGAATTACAAAACACTTGATTGAATTGAATTGAATTTTTAAGATGATCTCTACTGGTACATCCGAAGGGGATATAGCTCAGTGGAAGAGCGCTTGCTTTGCATGTGAGAAGTCCAGGGTTCAACCCCCGGTATCTCCATTTCGCTGTTTTAACAAAATATGTATTCTTTTCTGAAAATCTCCACTCATCCATCCGAAGGGGATATAGCTCAGTGGAAGAGCGCTTGCTTTGCATGTGAGAAGTCCCGGGATCAACCCCCGGTATCTCCATTTCGCGGTTTTAACAAAATATGTATTTTTTTCTGAAAATCTCCACTCATCCATCCGAAGGGGATATAGCTCAGTGGATGAGCGCTCACTTTGCATGTGAGAAGTGCCGGGTTCGACCTTGGTATCTCCAATTCGCGGTTTTAGTCTAAGAGTATTTATTTTTACGATGATCTCTACTTGTATATCCGAAGGGGATATAGCTCAGTGGAAGAGCGCTCGCTTTGCATGTGAGAAGTCCCGGGTTCAACCCCCGGTGTCTCCATTTCGCGGTTTTAGTCTAAGAGTATTTATTTTTACGATGACCTCTTCTTGTATATCCGAAGGGGATATAGCTCAGTGGAAGAGCGCTCGCTTTGCATGTGAGAAGTCCCGGGTTCAACCCCCGGTATCTCCATTTCGCGGTTTTAGTCTAAGAGTATTTATTTTTACGATGACCTCTTCTTGTATATCCGAAGGGGATATAGCTCAGTGGAAGAGCGCTCGCTTTGCATGTGAGAAGTCCCGGGTTCAACCCACGGTATCTCCGTTTCGCGGTTTTAACAAAATATGTATTCTTTTCTGAAAATCTCCACTCATGCATTCGAAGGGGATATAGCTCAGTGGAAGAGCGCTTGCTTTGCATGTGAGAAGTCCTGGGTTCAACCCCCGGTATCTCCATTTCGCGGTTTTAACAAACTATGTATTCTTTTCTGAAAATCTCCACTGATCCCGCCGAAGGGGATATAGCTCAGTGGATGAGCGCTCGCTTTGCATGTGAGAAGTCCCGGGTTCGACCCTGGTATCTCCAATTCGCGGTTTTAGTCTAAGAGTATTTATTTTTACGATGATCTCTACTTGTACATCCGAAGGGGATATAGATCAGTGGAAGAGCGCTTGCTTTGCATGTGAGAAGTTTCGGGATCAACCCCCGGTATCTCCATTTCGCGGTTTTAGTCTAAAATAATTTATTTGAATTACAAAACACTTGATTGAATTGAATTGAATTTTTAAGATGATCTCTACTTGTACATCCGAAGGGGATATAGCTCAGTGGAAGAGCGCTTGCTTTGCATGTGAGAAGTCCAGGGTTCAACCCCCGGTATCTCCATTTCGCGGTTTTAACAAAATATGTATTCTTTTCTGAAAATCTCCACTCATCCATCCGAAGGGGATATAGCTCAGTGGATGAGCGCTCGCTTTGCATGTGGGAAGTCCCGGGTTCGACCCTGGTATCTCCATTTCGCGGTTTTAACAAAATATGTATTCTTTTCTGAAAATCTCCACACATCCATCCGAAGGGGATATAGCTCAGTGGATGAGCGCTCGCTTTGCATGTGAGAAGTCCCGGGTTCGATCCCGGTATCTCCATTTCGCGGTTATAGTCTAAGAGTATTTATTTTTACGATGACCTCTACTTGTATATCCGAAGGGGATATAGCTCAGTGGAAGAGCGCTCGCTTTGCATGTGAGAAGTCCCGGGTTCAACCCACGGTATCTCCATTTCGCGGTTTTAACAAAATATGTATTCTTTTCTGAAAATCTCCACTCATGCATCCGAAGGGGATATAGCTCAGTGGATGAGCGCTCGCTTTGCATGTGAGAAGTCACGGGTTCAACCCCCGGTATCACCATTTCGCGGTTTTAGTCTAAAAGGATTTATTTTAACGATGATCTCTACTTGTACATCCGAAGGGGATATAGCTCAGTGGAAGAGCGCGCGCTTTGCAAGTGAGAAGTCCCGGGATCAACCCCCGGTATCTCCATTGCGCGGTTTTAGTCTAAAAGTATTTATTTGAATTACAAAACACTTGATTGAATTGAATTGAATTTTTGAGATGATCTCTACTTGTACATCCGAAGGGGATATAGCTCAGTGGAAGAGCGCTTGCTTTGCATGTGAGAAGTCCAGGGTTCAACCCCCGGTATCTCCAATTCGCGGTTTTAACAAGATATGTATTCTTTTCTGAAAATCTCCACTCATCCATCCGAAGGGGATAGAGCTCAGTGGAAGAGCGCTGGCTTTGCATGTGAGAAGTCCAGGGTTCAACCCCCGGTTTCTCCATTTCGCGGTTTTAACAAAATATGTATTCTTTTCTGAAAATCTCCACTCGTACATCCGAAGGGGATATAGCTCAGTGGAAGAGCGCTCGCTTTACATGTGAGATGTCCCGGGTTCGATCCCGGTATCTCCATTTCGCGGTTATAGTCTAAGAGTATTTATTTTTACGATGACCTCTACTTGTATATCCGAAGGGTATATAGCTCAGTGGAAGAGCGCTCGCTTTGCATGTGAGAAGTCCCGGGTTCAACCCACGGTATCTCCATTTCGCGGTTTTAACAAAATATGTATTCTTTTCTGAAAATCTCCACTCATGCATCCGAAGGGGATATAGCTCAGTGGATGAGCGCTCGCTTTGCATGTGAGAAGTCACGGGTTCAACCCCCGGTATCACCATTTCGCGGTTTTAGTCTAAAAGGATTTATTTTAACGATGATCTCTACTTGTACATCCGAAGGGGATATAGCTCAGTGGAAGAGCGCTCGCTTTACATGTGAGATGTCCCGGGTTCGATCCCGGTATCACCATTTCGCGGTTTTAGTCTAAAAGGATTTATTTTAACGATGATCTCTACTTGTACATCCGAAGGGGATATAGCTAAGTGGAAGAGCGCTTGCTTTGCATGTGAGAAGTCCCGGGATCAACCCCCGGTATCTCCATTTCGCGGTTTTAGTCTAAAAGTATTTATTTGAATTACAAAACACTTGATTGAATTGAATTGAATTTTTAAGATGATCTCTACTTGTACATCCGAAGGGGATATAGCTCAGTGGAAGAGCGCTTGCTTTGCATGTGAGAAGTCCAGGGTTCAACCCCCGGTATCTCCATTTCGCGGTTTTAACAAAATATGTATTCTTTTCTTAAAATCTCCACTCATGCATCCGAAGGGGATATAGCTCAGTGGAAGAGCGCTCGCTTTGCATGTGAGAAGTCACGGGTTCAACCCCCGGTATCTCCATTTCGCGGTTTTAACAAAATATGTATTCTTTTCTGAAAATCTCCACTCATCCATCCGAAGGGGATATAGCTCAGTGGAAGAGCGCTCGCTTTGCATGTGAGAAGTCCCGGGTTCAACCCCCGGTATCTCCATTTCGCGGTTTTAGTCTAAGAGTATTTATTTTTACGATGACCTCTACTTGTATATCCGAAGGGGATATAGCTCAGTGGAAGAGCGCTCGCTTTGCATGTGAGAAGTCCCGGGTTCAACCCACGGTATCTCCATTTCGCGGTTTTAACAAAATATGTATTCTTTTCTGAAAATCTCCACTCATGCATCCGAAGGGGATATAGCTCAGTGGAAGAGCGCTCGCTTTGCATGTGAGAAGTCACGGGTTCAACCCCCGGTATCTCCATTTCGCGGTTTTAGCAAAATATGTAATCTTTTCTGAAAATCTCCACTCATCCATCCGAAGGGGATATAGCTCAGTGGATGAGCGCTCGCTTTGCATGTGAGAAGTCCCGGGTTCGACCCTGGTATCTCCATTTCGCGGTTTTAGTCTAAGAGTATTTATTTTTACGATGATCTCTACTTGTATATCCGAAGGGGATATAGCTCAGTGGAAGAGCGCTCGCTTTGCATGTGAGAAGTCCCGGGTTCAACCCCCGGTATCTCCATTTCGCGGTTTTAGTCTAAGAGTATTTATTTTTACGATGACCTCTACTTGTATATCCGAAGGGGATATAGCTCAGTGGAAGAGCGCTCGCTTTGCATGTGAGAAGTCCCGGGTTCAACCCACGGTATCTCCATTTCGCGGTTTTAACAAAATATGTATTCTTTTCTGAAAATCTCCACTCATGCATCCGAAGGGGATATAGCTCAGTGGAAGAGCGCTCGCTTTGCATGTGAGAAGTCACGGGTTCAACCCCCGGTATCTCCATTTCGCGGTTTTAACAAAATATGTATTCTTTTCTGAAAATCTCCACTCATCCATCCGAAAGGGATATAGCTCAGTGGATGAGCGCTCGCTTTGCATGTGAGAAGTCCCGGGTTCGACCCTGGTATCTCCATTTCGCGGTTTTAGTCTAAGAGTATTTATTTTTTCGATGATCTCTACTTGTATATCCGAAGGGGATATAGCTCAGTGGAAGAGCGCTCGCTTTGCATGTGAGAAGTCCCGGGTTCAACCCCCGGTATCTCCATTTCGCGGTTTTAGTCTAAGAGTATTTATTTTTACGATGACCTCTACTTGTATATCCGAAGGGGATATAGCTCAGTGGAAGAGCGCTCGCTTTGCATGTGAGAAGTCCCGTGTTCAACCCACGGTATCTCCATTTCGCGGTTTTAACAAAATATGTATTCTTTTCTGAAAATCTCCACTCATGCATTCGAAGGGGATATAGCTCAGTGGAAGAGCGCTTGCTTTGCATGTGAGAAGTCATGGGTTCAACCCCCGGTATCTCCATTTCGCGGTTTTAACAAAATATGTATTCTTTTCTGAAAATCTCCACTGATCCCGCCGAAGGGGATATAGCTCAGTGGATGAGTGCTCGCTTTGCATGTGAGAAGTCCCGGGTTCGACCCTGGTATCTCCATTTCGCGGATTTAGTCTAAGAGTATTTATTTTTACGATGATCTCTACTTGTACATCCGAAGGGGATATAGCTCAGTGGAAGAGCGCGCGCTTTGCAAGTGAGAAGTCCCGGGATCAACCCCCGGTATCTCCATTGCGCGGTTTTAGTCTAAAAGTATTTATTTGAATTACAAAACACTTGATTGAATTGAATTGAATTTTTGAGATGATCTCTACTTGTACATCCGAAGGGGATATAGCTCAGTGGAAGAGCGCTTGCTTTGCATGTGAGAAGTCCAGGGTTCAACCCCGGTATCTCCAATTCGCGGTTTTAACAAGATATGTATTCTTTCCTGAAAATCTCCACTCATCCATCCGAAGGGGATAGAGCTCAGTGGAAGAGCGCTGGCTTTGCATGTGAGAAGTCCAGGGTTCAACCCCCGGTTTCTCCATTTCGCGGTTTTAACAAAATATGTATTCTTTTCTGAAAATCTCCACTCGTACATCCGAAGGGGATATAGCTCAGTGGAAGAGCGCTCGCTTTGCATGTGAGAAGTCCCGGGTTCAACCCACGGTATCTCCATTTCGCGGTTTTAACAAAATATGTATTCTTTTCTGAAAATCTCCACTCATGCATCCGAAGGGGATATAGCTCAGTGGAAGAGCGCTCGCTTTGCATGTGAGAAGTCACGGGTTCAACCCCCGGTATCTCCATTTCGCGGTTTTAACAAAATATGTATTCTTTTCTGAAAATCTCCACTCATCCATCCGAAGGGGATATAGCTCAGTGGATGAGCGCTCGCTTTGCATGTGAGAAGTCCCGGGTTCGACCCTGGTATCTCCATTTCGCGGTTTTAGTCTAAGAGTATTTATTTTTACGATGATCTCTACTTGTATATCCGAAGGGGATATAGCTCAGTGGAAGAGCGCTCGCTTTGCATGTGAGAAGTCCCGGGTTCAACCCCCGGTATCTCCATTTCGCGGTTTTAGTCTAAGAGTATTTATTTTTACGATGACCTCTACTTGCATATCCGAAGGGGATATAGCTCAGTGGAAGAGCGCTCGCTTTGCATGTGAGAAGTCCCGGGTTCAACCCACGGTATCTCCATTTCGCGGTTTTAACAAAATATGTATTCTTTTCTGAAAATCTCCACTCATGCATCCGAAGGGGATATAGCTCAGTGGAAGAGCGCTCGCTTTGCATGTGAGAAGTCACGGGTTCAACCCCCGGTATCTCCATTTCGCGGTTTTAACAAAATATGTATTCTTTTCTGAAAATCTCCACTCATCCATCCGAAGGGGATATAGCTCAGTGGATGAGCGCTCGCTTTGCATGTGAGAAGTCCCGGGTTCGACCCTGGTATCTCCATTTCGCGGTTTTAGTCTAAGAGTATTTATTTTTACGATGACCTCTACTTGTATATCCGAAGGGGATATAGCTAAGTGGAAGAGCGCTCGCTTTGCATGTGAGAAGTCCCGGGTTCAACCCACGGTATCTCCATTTCGCGGTTTTAACAAAATATGTATTCTTTTCTGAAAATCTCCACTCATGCATCCGAAGGGGATATAGCTCAGTGGAAGAGCGCTCGCTTTGCATGTGAGAAGTCACGGGTTCAACCCCCGGTATCTCCATTTCGCGGTTTTAACAAAATATGTATTCTTTTCTGAAAATCTCCACTCATCCATCCGAAGGGGATATAGCTCAGTGGATGAGCGCTCGCTTTGCATGTGAGAAGTCCCGGGTTCGACCCTGGTATCTCCATTTCGCGGTTTTAGTCTAAGAGTATTTATTTTTACGATGATCTCTACTTGTATATCCGAAGGGGATATAGCTCAGTGGAAGAGCGCTCGCTTTGCATGTGAGAAGTCCCGGGTTCAACCCCCGGTATCTCCATTTCGCGGTTTTAGTCTAAGAGTATTTATTTTTACGATGACCTCTACTTGCATATCCGAAGGGGATATAGCTCAGTGGAAGAGCGCTCGCTTTGCATGTGAGAAGTCCCGGGTTCAACCCACGGTATCTCCATTTCGCGGTTTTAACAAAATATGTATTCTTTTCTGAAAATCTCCACTCATGCATCCGAAGGGGATATAGCTCAGTGGAAGAGCGCTCGCTTTGCATGTGAGAAGTCACGGGTTCAACCCCCGGTATCTCCATTTCGCGGTTTTAACAAAATATATATTCTTTTCTGAAAATCTCCACTCATCCATCCGAAGGGGATATAGCTCAGTGGATGAGCGCTCGCTTTGCATGTGAGAAGTCCCGGGTTCGACCCTGGTATCTCCATTTCGCGGTTTTAGTCTAAGAGTATTTATTTTTACGATGACCTCTACTTGTATATCCGAAGGGGATATAGCTAAGTGGAAGAGCGCTCGCTTTGCATGTGAGAAGTCCCGGGTTCAACCCACGGTATCTCCATTTCGCGGTTTTAACAAAATATGTATTCTTTTCTGAAAATCTCCACTCATGCATTCGAAGGGGATATAGCTCAGTGGAAGAGCGCTTGCTTTGCATGTGAGAAGTCATGGGTTCAACCCCCGGTATCTCCATTTCGCGGTTTTAACAAAATATGTATTCTTTTCTGAAAATCTCCACTGATCCCGCCGAAGGGGATATAGCTCAGTGGATGAGTGCTCGCTTTGCATGTGAGAAGTCCCGGGTTCGACCCTGGTATCTCCATTTCGCGGATTTAGTCTAAGAGTATTTATTTTTACGATGATCTCTACTTGTACATCCGAAGGGGATATAGCTCAGTGGAAGAGCGCGCGCTTTGCAAGTGAGAAGTCCCGGGATCAACCCCCGGTATCTCCATTGCGCGGTTTTAGTCTAAAAGTATTTATTTGAATTACAAAACACTTGATTGAATTGAATTGAATTTTTGAGATGATCTCTACTTGTACATCCGAAGGGGATATAGCTCAGTGGAAGAGCGCTTGCTTTGCATGTGAGAAGTCCAGGGTTCAACCCCCGGTATCTCCAATTCGCGGTTTTAACAAGATATGTATTCTTTCCTGAAAATCTCCACTCATCCATCCGAAGGGGATAGAGCTCAGTGGAAGAGCGCTGGCTTTGCATGTGAGAAGTCCAGGGTTCAACCCCCGGTTTCTCCATTTCGCGGTTTTAACAAAATATGTATTCTTTTCTGAAAATCTCCACTCGTACATCCGAAGGGGATATAGCTCAGTGGAAGAGCGCTCGCTTTGCATGTGAGAAGTCCCGGGTTCAACCCACGGTATCTCCATTTCGCGGTTTTAACAAAATATGTATTCTTTTCTGAAAATCTCCACTCATGCATCCGAAGGGGATATAGCTCAGTGGAAGAGCGCTCGCTTTGCATGTGAGAAGTCACGGGTTCAACCCCCGGTATCTCCATTTCGCGGTTTTAACAAAATATGTATTCTTTTCTGAAAATCTCCACTCATCCATCCGAAGGGGATATAGCTCAGTGGATGAGCGCTCGCTTTGCATGTGAGAAGTCCCGGGTTCGACCCTGGTATCTCCATTTCGCGGTTTTAGTCTAAGAGTATTTATTTTTACGATGATCTCTACTTGTATATCCGAAGGGGATATAGCTCAGTGGAAGAGCGCTCGCTTTGCATGTGAGAAGTCCCGGGTTCAACCCCCGGTATCTCCATTTCGCGGTTTTAGTCTAAGAGTATTTATTTTTACGATGACCTCTACTTGCATATCCGAAGGGGATATAGCTCAGTGGAAAAGCGCTCGCTTTGCATGTGAGAAGTCCCGGGTTCAACCCACGGTATCTCCATTTCGCGGTTTTAACAAAATATGTATTCTTTTCTGAAAATCTCCACTCATCCATCCGAAGGGGATATAGCTCAGTGGATGAGCGCTCGCTTTGCATGTGGGAAGTCCCGGGTTCGACCCTGGTATCTCCATTTCGCGGTTTTAACAAAATATGTATTCTTTTCTGAAAATCTCCACACATCCATCCGAAGGGGATATAGCTCAGTGGATGAGCGCTCGCTTTGCATGTGAGAAGTCCCGGGTTCGATCCCGGTATCTCCATTTCGCGGTTATAGTCTAAGAGTATTTATTTTTACGATGACCTCTACTTGTATATCCGAAGGGGATATAGCTCAGTGGAAGAGCGCTCGCTTTGCATGTGAGAAGTCCCGGGTTCAACCCACGGTATCTCCATTTCGCGGTTTTAACAAAATATGTATTCTTTTCTGAAAATCTCCACTCATGCATCCGAAGGGGATATAGCTCAGTGGATGAGCGCTCGCTTTGCATGTGAGAAGTCACGGGTTCAACCCCCGGTATCACCATTTCGCGGTTTTAGTCTAAAAGGATTTATTTTAACGATGATCTCTACTTGTACATCCGAAGGGGATATAGCTCAGTGGAAGAGCGCGCGCTTTGCAAGTGAGAAGTCCCGGGATCAACCCCCGGTATCTCCATTGCGCGGTTTTAGTCTAAAAGTATTTATTTGAATTACAAAACACTTGATTGAATTGAATTGAATTTTTGAGATGATCTCTACTTGTACATCCGAAGGGGATATAGCTCAGTGGAAGAGCGCTTGCTTTGCATGTGAGAAGTCCAGGGTTCAACCCCCGGTATCTCCAATTCGCGGTTTTAACAAGATATGTATTCTTTTCTGAAAATCTCCACTCATCCATCCGAAGGGGATAGAGCTCAGTGGAAGAGCGCTGGCTTTGCATGTGAGAAGTCCAGGGTTCAACCCCCGGTTTCTCCATTTCGCGGTTTTAACAAAATATGTATTCTTTTCTGAAAATCTCCACTCGTACATCCGAAGGGGATATAGCTCAGTGGAAGAGCGCTCGCTTTACATGTGAGATGTCCCGGGTTCGATCCCGGTATCTCCATTTCGCGGTTATAGTCTAAGAGTATTTATTTTTACGATGACCTCTACTTGTATATCCGAAGGGGATATAGCTCAGTGGAAGAGCGCTCGCTTTGCATGTGAGAAGTCCCGGGTTCAACCCACGGTATCTCCGTTTCGCGGTTTTAGTCTAAAAGGATTTATTTTAACGATGATCTCTACTTGTACATCCGAAGGGGATATAGCTCAGTGGAAGAGCGCTCGCTTTACATGTGAGATGTCCCGGGTTCGATCCCGGTATCACCATTTCGCGGTTTTAGTCTAAAAGGATTTATTTTAACGATGATCTCTACTTGTACATCCGAAGGGGATATAGCTAAGTGGAAGAGCGCTTGCTTTGCATGTGAGAAGTCCCGGGATCAACCCCCGGTATCTCCATTTCGCGGTTTTAGTCTAAAAGTATTTATTTGAATTACAAAACACTTGATTGAATTGAATTGAATTTTTAAGATGATCTCTACTTGTACATCCGAAGGGGATATAGCTCAGTGGAAGAGCGCTTGCTTTGCATGTGAGAAGTCCAGGGTTCAACCCCCGGTATCTCCATTTCGCGGTTTTAACAAAATATGTATTCTTTTCTTAAAATCTCCACTCATGCATCCGAAGGGGATATAGCTCAGTGGAAGAGCGCTCGCTTTGCATGTGAGAAGTCACGGGTTCAACCCCCGGTATCTCCATTTCGCGGTTTTAACAAAATATGTATTCTTTTCTGAAAATCTCCACTCATCCATCCGAAGGGGATATAGCTCAGTGGATGAGCGCTCGCTTTGCATGTGAGAAGTCCCGGGTTCGACCCTGGTATCTCCATTTCGCGGTTTTAGTCTAAGAGTATTTATTTTTACGATGATCTCTACTTGTATATCCGAAGGGGATATAGCTCAGTGGAAGAGCGCTCGCTTTGCATGTGAGAAGTCCCGGGTTCAACCCCCGGTATCTCCATTTCGCGGTTTTAGTCTAAGAGTATTTATTTTTACGATGACCTCTACTTGTATATCCGAAGGGGATATAGCTCAGTGGAAGAGCGCTCGCTTTGCATGTGAGAAGTCCCGGGTTCAACCCACGGTATCTCCATTTCGCGGTTTTAACAAAATATGTATTCTTTTCTGAAAATCTCCACTCATGCATCCGGAGGGGATATAGCTCAGTGGAAGAGCGCTTGCTTTGCATGTGAGAAGTCCAGGGTTCAACCCCCGGTATCTCCATTTCGCGGTTTTAACAAAATATGTATTCTTTTCTTAAAATCTCCACTCATGCATCCGAAGGGGATATAGCTCAGTGGAAGAGCGCTCGCTTTGCATGTGAGAAGTCACGGGTTCAACCCCCGGTATCTCCATTTCGCGGTTTTAACAAAATATGTAATCTTTTCTGAAAATCTCCACTCATCCATCCGAAGGGGATATAGCTCAGTGGATGAGCGCTCGCTTTGCATGTGAGAAGTCCCGGGTTCGACCCTGGTATCTCCATTTCGCGGTTTTAGTCTAAGAGTATTTATTTTTACGATGATCTCTACTTGTATATCCGAAGGGGATATAGCTCAGTGGAAGAGCGCTCGCTTTGCATGTGAGAAGTCCCGGGTTCAACCCCCGGTATCTCCATTTCGCGGTTTTAGTCTAAGAGTATTTATTTTTACGATGACCTCTACTTGTATATCCGAAGGGGATATAGCTCAGTGGAAGAGCGCTCGCTTTGCATGTGAGAAGTCCCGGGTTCAACCCACGGTATCTCCATTTCGCGGTTTTAACAAAATATGTATTCTTTTCTGAAAATCTCCACTCATGCATCCGAAGGGGATATAGCTCAGTGGAAGAGCGCTCGCTTTGCATGTGAGAAGTCACGGGTTCAACCCCCGGTATCTCCATTTCGCGGTTTTAACAAAATATGTATTCTTTTCTGAAAATCTCCACTCATCCATCCGAAAGGGATATAGCTCAGTGGATGAGCGCTCGCTTTGCATGTGAGAAGTCCCGGGTTCGACCCTGGTATCTCCATTTCGCGGTTTTAGTCTAAGAGTATTTATTTTTACGATGATCTCTACTTGTATATCCGAAGGGGATATAGCTCAGTGGAAGAGAGCTCGCTTTGCATGTGAGAAGTCCCGGGTTCAACCCCCGGTATCTCCATTTCGCGGTTTTAGTCTAAGAGTATTTATTTTTACGATGACCTCTACTTGTATATCCGAAGGGGATATAGCTCAGTGGAAGAGCGCTTGCTTTGCATGTGAGAAGTCCAGGGTTCAACCCCCGGTATCTCCATTTCGCGGTTTTAACAAAATATGTATTCTTTTCTTAAAATCTCCACTCATGCATCCGAAGGGGATATAGCTCAGTGGAAGAGCGCTCGCTTTGCATGTGAGAAGTCACGGGTTCAACCCCCGGTATCTCCATTTCGCGGTTTTAACAAAATATGTAATCTTTTCTGAAAATCTCCACTCATCCATCCGAAGGGGATATAGCTCAGTGGATGAGCGCTCGCTTTGCATGTGAGAAGTCCCGGGTTCGACCCTGGTATCTCCATTTCGCGGTTTTAGTCTAAGAGTATTTATTTTTACGATGATCTCTACTTGTATATCCGAAGGGGATATAGCTCAGTGGAAGAGCGCTCGCTTTGCATGTGAGAAGTCCCGGGTTCAACCCCCGGTATCTCCATTTCGCGGTTTTAGTCTAAGAGTATTTATTTTTACGATGACCTCTACTTGTATATCCGAAGGGGATATAGCTCAGTGGAAGAGCGCTCGCTTTGCATGTGAGAAGTCCCGGGTTCAACCCACGGTATCTCCATTTCGCGGTTTTAACAAAATATGTATTCTTTTCTGAAAATCTCCACTCATGCATCCGAAGGGGATATAGCTCAGTGGAAGAGCGCTCGCTTTGCATGTGAGAAGTCACGGGTTCAACCCCCGGTATCTCCATTTCGCGGTTTTAACAAAATATGTATTCTTTTCTGAAAATCTCCACTCATCCATCCGAAAGGGATATAGCTCAGTGGATGAGCGCTCGCTTTGCATGTGAGAAGTCCCGGGTTCGACCCTGGTATCTCCATTTCGCGGTTTTAGTCTAAGAGTATTTATTTTTACGATGATCTCTACTTGTATATCCGAAGGGGATATAGCTCAGTGGAAGAGAGCTCGCTTTGCATGTGAGAAGTCCCGGGTTCAACCCCCGGTATCTCCATTTCGCGGTTTTAGTCTAAGAGTATTTATTTTTACGATGACCTCTACTTGTATATCCGAAGGGGATATAGCTCAGTGGAAGAGCGCTCGCTTTGCATGTGAGAAGTCCCGGGTTCAACCCACGGTATCTCCATTTCGCGGTTTTAACAAAATATGTATTCTTTTCTGAAAATCTCCACTCATGCATTCGAAGGGGATATAGCTCAGTGGAAGAGCGCTTGCTTTGCATGTGAGAAGTCATGGGTTCAACCCCCGGTATCTCCATTTCGCGGTTTTAACAAAATATGTATTCTTTTCTGAAAATCTCCACTGATCCCGCCGAAGGGGATATAGCTCAGTGGATGAGTGCTCGCTTTGCATGTGAGAAGTCCCGGGTGCGACCCTGGTATCTCCATTTCGCGGTTTTAGTCTAAGAGTATTTATTTTTACGATGATCTCTACTTGTACATCCGAAGGGGATATAGCTCAGTGGAAGAGCGCGCGCTTTGCAAGTGAGAAGTCCCGGGATCAACCCCCGGTATCTCCATTGCGCGGTTTTAGTCTAAAAGTATTTATTTGAATTACAAAACACTTGATTGAATTGAATTGAATTTTTGAGATGATCTCTACTTGTACATCCGAAGGGGATATAGCTCAGTGGAAGAGCGCTTGCTTTGCATGTGAGAAGTCCAGGGTTCAACCCCGGTATCTCCAATTCGCGGTTTTAACAAGATATGTATTCTTTCCTGAAAATCTCCACTCATCCATCCGAAGGGGATAGAGCTCAGTGGAAGAGCGCTGGCTTTGCATGTGAGAAGTCCAGGGTTCAACCCCCGGTTTCTCCATTTCGCGGTTTTAACAAAATATGTATTCTTTTCTGAAAATCTCCACTCGTACATCCGAAGGGGATATAGCTCAGTGGAAGAGCGCTCGCTTTGCATGTGAGAAGTCCCGGGTTCAACCCACGGTATCTCCATTTCGCGGTTTTAACAAAATATGTATTCTTTTCTGAAAATCTCCACTCATGCATCCGAAGGGGATATAGCTCAGTGGAAGAGCGCTCGCTTTGCATGTGAGAAGTCACGGGTTCAACCTCCGGTATCTCCATTTCGCGGTTTTAACAAAATATGTATTCTTTTCTGAAAATCTCCACTCATCCATCCGAAGGGGATATAGCTCAGTGGATGAGCGCTCGCTTTGCATGTGAGAAGTCCCGGGTTCGACCCTGGTATCTCCATTTCGCGGTTTTAGTCTAAGAGTATTTATTTTTACGATGACCTCTACTTGTATATCCGAAGGGGATATAGCTAAGTGGAAGAGCGCTCGCTTTGCATGTGAGAAGTCCCGGGTTCAACCCACGGTATCTCCATTTCGCGGTTTTAACAAAATATGTATTCTTTTCTGAAAATCTCCACTCATGCATTCGAAGGGGATATAGCTCAGTGGAAGAGCGCTTGCTTTGCATGTGAGAAGTCATGGGTTCAACCCCCGGTATCTCCATTTCGCGGTTTTAACAAAATATGTATTCTTTTCTGAAAATCTCCACTGATCCCGCCGAAGGGGATATAGCTCAGTGGATGAGTGCTCGCTTTGCATGTGAGAAGTCCCGGGTTCGACCCTGGTATCTCCATTTCGCGGTTTTAGTCTAAGAGTATTTATTTTTACGATGATCTCTACTTGTACATCCGAAGGGGATATAGCTCAGTGGAAGAGCGCGCGCTTTGCAAGTGAGAAGTCCCGGGATCAACCCCCGGTATCTCCATTGCGCGGTTTTAGTCTAAAAGTATTTATTTGAATTACAAAACACTTGATTGAATTGAATTGAATTTTTGAGATGATCTCTACTTGTACATCCGAAGGGGATATAGCTCAGTGGAAGAGCGCTTGCTTTGCATGTGAGAAGTCCAGGGTTCAACCCCCGGTATCTCCAATTCGCGGTTTTAACAAGATATGTATTCTTTCCTGAAAATCTCCACTCATCCATCCGAAGGGGATAGAGCTCAGTGGAAGAGCGCTGGCTTTGCATGTGAGAAGTCCAGGGTTCAACCCCCGGTTTCTCCATTTCGCGGTTTTAACAAAATATGTATTCTTTTCTGAAAATCTCCACTCGTACATCCGAAGGGGATATAGCTCAGTGGAAGAGCGCTCGCTTTGCATGTGAGAAGTCCCGGGTTCAACCCACGGTATCTCCATTTCGCGGTTTTAACAAAATATGTATTCTTTTCTGAAAATCTCCACTCATGCATCCGAAGGGGATATAGCTCAGTGGAAGAGCGCTCGCTTTGCATGTGAGAAGTCACGGGTTCAACCCCCGGTATCTCCATTTCGCGGTTTTAACAAAATATGTATTCTTTTCTGAAAATCTCCACTCATCCATCCGAAGGGGATATAGCTCAGTGGATGAGCGCTCGCTTTGCATGTGAGAAGTCCCGGGTTCGACCCTGGTATCTCCATTTCGCGGTTTTAGTCTAAGAGTATTTATTTTTACGATGATCTCTACTTGTATATCCGAAGGGGATATAGCTCAGTGGAAGAGCGCTCGCTTTGCATGTGAGAAGTCCCGGGTTCAACCCCCGGTATCTCCATTTCGCGGTTTTAGTCTAAGAGTATTTATTTTTACGATGACCTCTACTTGCATATCCGAAGGGGATATAGCTCAGTGGAAAAGCGCTCGCTTTGCATGTGAGAAGTCCCGGGTTCAACCCACGGTATCTCCATTTCGCGGTTTTAACAAAATATGTATTCTTTTCTGAAAATCTCCACTCATGCATCCGAAGGGGATATAGCTCAGTGGAAGAGCGCTCGCTTTGCATGTGAGAAGTCACGGGTTCAACCCCCGGTATCTCCATTTCGCGGTTTTAACAAAATATGTATTCTTTTCTGAAAATCTCCACTCATCCATCCGAAGGGGATATAGCTCAGTGGATGAGCGCTCGCTTTGCATGTGAGAAGTCCCGGGTTCAACCCCCGGTATCTCCATTTCGCGGTTTTAGTCTAAGAGTATTTATTTTTACGATGACCTCTACTTGCATATCCGAAGGGGATATAGCTCAGTGGAAAAGCGCTCGCTTTGCATGTGAGAAGTCCCGGGTTCAACCCACGGTATCTCCATTTCGCGGTTTTAACAAAATATGTATTCTTTTCTGAAAATCTCCACTCATGCATCCGAAGGGGATATAGCTCAGTGGAAGAGCGCTCGCTTTGCATGTGAGAAGTCACGGGTTCAACCCCCGGTATCTCCATTTCGCGGTTTTAACAAAATATGTATTCTTTTCTGAAAATCTCCACTCATCCATCCGAAGGGGATATAGCTCAGTGGATGAGCGCTCGCTTTGCATGTGAGAAGTCCCGGGTTAGACCCTGGTATCTCCATTTCGCGGTTTTAGTCTAAGAGTATTTATTTTTACGATGATCTCTACTTGTATATCCGAAGGGGATATAGCTCAGTGGAAGAGCGCTCGCTTTGCATGTGAGAAGTCCCGGGTTCAACCCCCGGTATCTCCATTTCGCGGTTTTAGTCTAAGAGTATTTATTTTTACGATGACCTCTACTTGTATATCCGAAGGGGATATAGCTCAGTGGAAGAGCGCTCGCTTTGCATGTGAGAAGTCCCGGGTTCAACCCACGGTATCTCCATTTCGCGGTTTTAACAAAATATGTATTCTTTTCTGAAAATCTCCACTCATGCATTCGAAGGGGATATAGCTCAGTGGAAGAGCGCTTGCTTTGCATGTGAGAAGTCATGGGTTCAACCCCCGGTATCTCCATTTCGCGGTTTTAACAAAATATGTATTCTTTTCTGAAAATCTCCACTGATCCCGCCGAAGGGGATATAGCTCAGTGGATGAGTGCTCGCTTTGCATGTGAGAAGTCCCGGGTTCGACCCTGGTATCTCCATTTCGCGGTTTTAGTCTAAGAGTATTTATTTTTACGATGATCTC